>NC_051083.1:72354127-72666270 GCF_004664715.2 Peromyscus leucopus
GATGACTTCTGATATGTAGGGGAACAGTAGCTGAAACAGTTATTCTTGAAAGAGTAACTAGGTTGACGGTGTCTAACCTCTCAGTGGTAGACTGGAATTTAGTAAAAGAGATGAAGCCACCCATAAGCCGAGAAGAATGGACAGCCGAATTCCAAAAACATCTGTAGATGTAACCAACCGTCTTATTAAATAAGAAACACAGAAACAATGTAAAAGAGAAAGTCGAGAGGTCAGAGCTCAGAGCTAAATCTCACCCTTCCTTCTGCTGTCCCAGCTTCGCGAAAAGAGACCTACTTCCTGTCGGTTTGTTTTTTTATAGTATGTCGTTCTGCCTTCTCATTGGTTGTAAACCCAAACACATGACTGCCTCGTCACTGTCTGAATGTACAGCCCCCTAGGTCTTAAAGGTATATGTCTCCAATGCTGACTGTATCCCTGAACACACAGAGATCTTATGGGATTAAAGGCGTGTGCCACCACCGCCACACTCTTGCTATGGCTCTAATAGCTCTGACCCTGAACACACAGAGATCTTATGGGATTAAAGGCGTGTGCCACCACCGCCACACTCTTGCTATGGCTCTAATAGCTCTGACCCCCAGACAACTTTATTTATTAACATACAATCAAAATAATATTTCAGTACAATTAGATTACCACCACAAACATCAACAATTTCCAGATTTAAAATCCTAAACCATTACAGAGCACTGTTGGAATTCAGGTTTATAATTCTTGTACATGGACTACTATCACCAAATTTGAGGTCGAAATGTAGGCTTTGTGTATATCTTACTTCACAAATGAGTCTGTCAGATACGCCAAGCCTATTGGCTGAAGATGATGCCCGAATGTTGCAGAGAAACCTCGGGTGACTGTCCAGGCAGCTGGCTGTTTCTGTCAACTCACATTTTTTGGGGAAGCCGCTTACTTGCACTTCCTGTTTTACTAGGTAATATTATTTCCATCTTGGGTCTCTGAGGAGTTGAAGATTAGGTAGTTATAGTTATAGTTTCCCTTGTTAAGAATTTCAGAAAAGAAACTCACTATAGAGATGTAAGTGTATAAATTTGAAAGACATTATAAGATAGTTCTCTGTTAGTAATGTAAGTTAGGATAGAAAGTGAATCAGGTACATTTTGGACTTACGAAAATAGGATAGATAATGGAATATTTTCTTTCAGTTTGGCAAATGCAAGTGGATTAGACACTGTTTAGGTATTTATTGCTTGCATATATTGTATATAGTTATTGTACTTATTGTATATAAGTTTTCTTATATTAGTTATAACTTTTTTCTCTTTTTTCTTTTTATTAAAATAATAGGGGGAAATGTAGTGATATTTTAATTGTGCTGCAGTGTGATTTTATTTGTATCTTAATAAATAAAGTTTGCCTGGAGATCAGAGTTCATTAGCAAGCTAGGAATAGAAGTCAGCTGGTAGTAGCCCATGCCCTTAATCCGATCACATTGTAAGCAGAGTCTCTGTGTGGTCAAGGACACAGCCAATCGTGGTGACCCTTGAGGATTTAATCCTAGTACCAATCATAGAGACCAGGAGGTTTGCATAGACAGGCAGTGACGAGGAAGTCATATGGCTGGGCTTAGAGCCAATGAGAAGGCAGAGCAGAAAGGCAATAAAAAGACAAGTCACACAGGAAGAAGGTCTCTCTCTCAGGGGAAGGACGGCAGCGAGTGGTAAGATAAGGTGGTCTTGGCTCGTTACTAATGCTCTGATCTCTTGGGCTTTTAACTCTGTATTTGGCTCTGTGTTTCTTACTTCCTACGACTGTTTAGAATTACATCCACATAAGTCAGTACAAGAAGACTCAGTTACCAAAGGATTGGCTCATGTGAACCATTATCAATACCTGATTTTCTTCAGCTGAGGTACCTATGAATATTGGAGACTGGAGAACAATAGAAGGGGAGGGACTCCTAGGTGAACTGGGGATATGGGAAGTGATATCTGATGCTCAGTTCTCAGGCCCAGAGTAGATTGTGTTTATAGGAGAACTAAGAAAGAAATTGATTCAGTAAGGATCACAAGACATATATGGAACACTGGGGACAGTGCTGAGTCCTATGGTATGACAAAACTTTTATGAGTTAGGAAAGGTTTTGACTTTTCTAGAACTGCATGTAAACTTGGTGTGTCATGTGTGAAACCAACACTGAGTGTGTGTGTGTGGGGGGGGTCAAGTAAAACGTCCTTTCCATGTCACCCAAACACATAGATGTGGCTGGACTTGTGCTGTTCACAGGTCTCTGGGACAAAATTGATGGGCAATTCATTGCTGTTTTGGTTAGCCTAAGGGAATCCTTAAGGTCAGGCAATTCACCATCAGACTAAGAGGACCAGGAGGTATAGGTGATTCCTACTGCCCAGACCTGCTGTGGAAGAAGGCCTCTCCAGCCCCTCCCATTATGGAGTGGACAAGGTTGCCTGCAGATGAGGGCCTTATGGGGATTAGGGCCTTGAATGCTGGTTTCTCACCACTATGAAGAATACTTGGTCCCCACTGCATACATTGCTTCATTGTAACCCCAAAAGCCATTGGAGCCAATGGGTGGAAGTGGATGGGTAGGGGAAAATATGTGGGTTACCCAGAATGAACTAATTCTGTGGATGGGTAATTATACCCCATAGCAATACACTGTCTGTGGCTTATTTCTACAACAGAATATTGTGGGGTTACATGCCTTACTAAAACACACCCTGATTACTTTTGGAGAAAAAAATCAACTGAGGGTGTGAAAGGTAAAAGCAAATATCAAGAAGATGGTAAGTTGTCAGTCCATAAAGTTCCCTACCCCTCAAAGAACAGTTAATGTCAAAAAGTATAGGCTTCCTGGGGATCAAGATGAAATTACAGAAACTAAGAGCTAGAAATGGTCACTGTCATCCACTCAGCCTATGGCCCTTTCAATAGCCCAGTGTGGCAAATAAAGAACCCAGATGGCATCTGGAGAATAAGGGTCCTTTGCAGGGAGATGAGTAAGTTAACATCTTCTATTCATACAGCTGTGCCCAACATTACTCTTCTAACTGTAAAGTTGGTATAGGTAGTGGAGTTGTTCTGGGTGGCTATGAATCTTGATAAACAATGGTTTTTAGTATCCCTTGACTACACAAGACTAGTTTGCATTTACATGGAACAAAATGACAACAGATCTTTAGAGTACTTCAGCAAGCATTATGTCCACAGATTCACCCTTTGTCATAGAATGGTGGCCTAGGATTTGGCCATGTTACCCTGTGTATCTACTGTAAAGAGGTTTCATTATATAGATGATATAATGCTAATGTCTGAGTGCTCTACAGATTTGTAAACCCATTTGGGGACTTACAAATGAACCTGATGGAGCGTTGATGGGAAATCAATCTCCATAGTGTACAAGGCCTCAGTACTAAAGTACATTTTGGGAGAGTGCTGTGGTCAGGTAGGACATACATGACAAAGCTATTGAATAGATTTCTCAACAACCTATGCTTATCAGTGAAAACAGTTTGAGGTGTTTTTGAATCTTCTAGGATATTGATTAATTTTTATATCCCACCTCATCTAGGTCATTAAACTTCAGTATAATCTGATTAAAAGGGGTTCTGTGTAGGATTGAGATGGGAAGGCTCAAGAAGCCTTTGAGCAATCCGAGATACTTGTAGAACAAGCTCAGCAGCTGTGTTCTCAAATCCACTAGTGTCCTTTCCTATTAGAAGTCACTAGCAGCACAGAGGGATGAGTTTGTGGCCTCTGCCAACAAAAATCTGGGCAAATATCACAAAAAGGTTTTTGCCATGGTAATGGGAAGGTGCAGAAGCTCAGTATACAGCCTTATAATGGCAATTGTTAGTGTTATATGGCAACAAAACAGGAGAAGTCCATTACTGACTACAGTTCAATTACAATGAAAATGATATATTCCATAAAAGGGTGAATCAAAGGCTCTTGGGAGTTGTTGAAAAGCCATACACTACAAAGGTGGCATGTATATTTACAACAGCTAAGAGTGGTGTCAAAAATCCCAAACGCCAATGACATGCAAGCAGTTCTGGGCAAATATTGTTTCAAGCCACCAAGTCTCCCCGCTTGCCCCAGTAATTGGCCATCCTATCAAGTTTTAGTGAGAAAGCACCCAATTCTTGCTGATGCCAGGTACATGAATGATACCAACAATGGCTTCAAGCAGGGATGTGTGGTGATGAAGACATAAATGAACACACACACACACTGTGTCTAGAAAGGGAAGGAGAAAGTAGGCTCAACTAAGAGTTGAATGGATAGTATAACACAAGACCAGTAGTCCATGACCATCTGTACTGACAAATGTGTGGTATTCAAATGTCTGACCATGTTGATGGCCCAATGGAAGAGGTACATATTAGTTGATAAAAGTCCAGAGGCCAATTAGAAATTTCATGGCACTTGACAGTCATCCAATCATGTCTGAAATATTTTATAAGAAATAATACTAGAATTAATCCTTGAAAGCATTATATCATTGAAGAATTGCACATAATGATCAATAGGAAATCATATATACTGAAAATATTATTTTTAATAAATATCTTGTGTTTTTTAAGTGCATATGTAATTTATCCTTCAGAGACCTACAAAATAATATTAATTATAAAAATGTACTTTCCTCATGATGTCATTGTTTTTCTCTGCTGAATGTATTCCATTGTGTATATGTACCACATTTTATTTATCCATTCTTCAGTTGAAGGGCATCTAGGTTGTTTCCAGGTTCTGGCTATTACAAACAATGCTGATATGAACACAGCTGAGCAAGTACCCTTGTGGTATTATTGAGCATTCCTTGGGTATATGCCCAAGAGTGGTATAGCTGGATCTTGGGGGAGATTGATTCCCAATTTTCTAAGAAAGCACCCTATTGACTTCCAAAGTAGTTATACAAGCTTGTATTCCTACCAGCAGTGGAGGAGAGTTCCCCTAGCTCCACATCTAGAAAAAAAATCATCTTGAGTGAGGTAACCCAGACTCAGAAAGACAAATATGGTATGTACTCACTCATAGGAGGATACTAGATGTAAAACAAAGATGACTAGACTGCTACTCACAACTCCAGAGAGGCTATCTAGAAAACAGGACCCCAAGAAAGACACAGGGATCGCTCAATGACAGAGAAATGGATGAGATCTACATGAACAACATGGACATGAGTGGGGGTAATGAAGGGTAAGAGTCGAGGGAAAGAGAGCTTAGGGGAGCGGGAGGCCAAACACCCTAACTGTTGTGCTAGAAACCTCATCCAATGACTGAGGGAACCGTATGCAGAAAGCCACAGCCAGGCCCCAGGTAGAGCTCCAGGAGTCCAATTGGCGAGAAAGAGAATGGTTTGTATGAGTGCGAATTATTGAGACCAAGATTGGAAAAAGCACAGGGACAAATAGCCAAACGAATGGAAACATGTGAACTATGAACCAATAGCTGAGGAGCCCCCCACTGGATCAGGCCCTCTGGATAAGTGAGCCAGTTGATTATCTTGATCTGTTTGGGAAGCATTCAGGCAATAGGACCGGGCCCTTACGCAGGGACGCTTGGCTCAGTCTGGGAGGAGGGGACTGGACCTGCCTGGACTGAATCTACAAGGTTGAACGCAATCCTCAGGGAAGTCTTTGCCCTGGAGGAGATGGGAATGGGGGGTAGGTTGGGGGAAGGCAGGGGGGAGGGAGGGGGGGGAGAACAAGGGAATCCGTGGCTGATATGTAAAATTAAATTAAATTATAAAATTAAAAATAAAAAAGAAGGATACGTACCTAAGGGGGAAAAAATGTACTTTCCATATTTAACATTTTCTAAATATGATGTTATAAAATTTTAATTTTCAGATATATGAATTAAAACAAATAAAATCCAAGGTAAAAAATGTGGCATCTATCATTATTCACACCAGATTTTGCCTGAGTTAAAAACATGGTGTAGGTGAAATATGTTTTTATTGTTTCCATATGCTAACAAATGAACAATTGACTAACTGGAATGAGAAGTAAGCTGACAAGGCAATGTATCCTTTAGTTCCTAATTGTGTCCATTTTTATTATTTCAATTATCTCTTATAGTTGACTTTAGGTCCTATGTTTATAATTTAGAAATGAATGTTTATACATGGGCACATTAAGTACAAGATACAGCCCAAGGAGAAAAATCTCTAGTTATTACAGGAACTGAAGTTCAACTTACAGTTAGAGTAATGGAAATAGGCCACTTACAGACACAGGAATGAAAAATGTTGAATATCTTAATGCATTGAAAGGAGGAAGGAGGAGCTAGAATAAGAAAAAATGGATAGATACATAGAAAGAAAAACCTTTACTTATGTCACAATTTTTATTTTTACCTTAGAAGGCCTCCTCTGCTATCTCTCATAAATGCTATGCCTTCAAGGTTACATTTACTTAGGCTACCACCTGGTAGCTCAAGAGACTCCATTCTAACGCACCATTCATATCTACATTCATGAGAATTTATTTCATGCCATTAAATGTTTCCGTTACTAACCAGCATTCATCACAAGAACTTAAGTATCTTGTTCATTTATTCATTGTGATAATGTAGAGTGCTAGTCCACATGATGTAATGATATAGACTCCAGTAAATAAATAATGCATACATATGAGTACATACATATAATCATGTTAATATGTCTAACTTACCATTAGTAGATATGTCAATAGATTTTGTTTGTCTAGACTGTCCAAAACATACCTTTCATTGGAACATAAATAATTTGTTATTATGATGTACTTTTATGTGGTCCTGTATGTTCAATTAGTAACTTTCATGTAAATTCCTTAAAGGCAGGCATTTTCTATCTCAGTATCTCAGAAAATAATTTATATTAAAGTAGATTTATAATAAGTATTATAATTTGTATTTAAAATAATTTGAGTAATTACAGTGTATCATAATTTACTCTATGCCATGATAATAAAGAATATTTTTTGTCTTCGAGTTTTAGTAAACATAGTGAAAAAGGGAAAATGCAAATAAATAATTAATACCAGATGGTGACAACACACACCTTTAATCCCAGTACTTGGGAGGCAAAGGCAGAAGCAGGCAGAGTTCTGTGAGTTCTAGGACAGTCTGGTCTATAGAGCAACATCCAGGACAGTTCAGGGTACACAGAGAAACTGCCTCAAAAATCCAAAATAAATAAATAAATGGCTAAATATAAAAGGCACTGAATATCACACCTGATAGAATAGTGTAAGAGAATGTTTTATAAAGGTGGTGGTATATATTATGTGTATTGTGGCTTAAATTATTACTAACAGTTAATAATGTAAATAAAATGTTACTAGAGATTTCAAGCACAAATTCTCAGACAATATCTTGAGACAAAACACAGTGAGAAACAGTAAACTTTGGTTCTTTTTGTTGTTTTTTTATTTTTCAGGTAAAATACAAATATGGAAAATTCCATAAAAAACAAAATGAAGAATAAACCTTATTTGAACTAAATAATAACTAAAACATAACATCACAAATTCTTGAAGAATACTGTTGTGCAGGAAATTACTCTTAATTGAGACAGTCCGTTCTTGAGGGAGGTTCCTGAGTCATAGGAATTAAATAACAAACAAGTTTCAGGAGGTTCCTGAAACTTACTAGATTCAAAAAGTCGTTCCCCAAGCTTATACAACCTTGTCACAATCCAACTTGCAGGTAGTTTTACAGATGAAGTTTTGTGATTCAACACTCAATGCTGGGATGGATTTTTTGATGACATGCCCACATTTGAGTTACCCATGCTTCTACATGTAACCGTTACTCAAACACATATAATGGAACTCCAATAAACTCATTGGTTCATCAAATTTATTTGGTTGGAATCAATACTTTGTTCTGTTATTGGTTCCCTACCAGGGGTGAGTAGACATTTGTTCATATTTAACAAGTAAAAGACATACAACAAAAATGGCTAGTCTTGTTTGGTCTCCTCTTTCCTAACTAACTTTGCCCATTTTAACTTAGGTTGACATTTTTAAAAGGACATATTTTCATCATTGATAAGTTTTGTGGGGTTAATGATATGAGTGAGTTGGCAAATCATGATAATCTGATTTTGAGTCTCTAGAACCTGAGTGAAAAGATTGTCATGGTAACCTCAACTCTGGGGATGTGAGATACAGAGACGATCAGAATCATGGCACATACTGCCTAGCCAGTTTACCTGAATTAGTGAGTTCCAGGTCCATTGAGAGGCCCTGTCTCAACAGACATCAATGTCAACTTCTGGTCTATACACACACACACACACACACACACACACACACACACACACACACACAAACACAGGGTACATGCTTCATCTCACATACACACAATAGTTTTATATGTATCTGTAAAATACAATGGTCTTTACAAAAACTGCCCAATTCCATAAGGTGTAATTTTTCTATCTAGTGGTGTGTGTGTGTGTGTGTGTGTGTGTGTGTGTGTGTGTGTATCCTGAAAGTTGGAGGAAAAACTGTATAATTGCCAAGATTGTTGAAGGACCATCAATATTTCTCCATTGGAAGTTACCAATCTAATGTAAGGTTAAAAACCTTAATCCTGAAACCTTTCAAATTATTGGATTTACCTTTGATATTTACATATACTTGTATTATGGATGCTCCTCCCACACTAAAGCAATGCATGTGAAGGTGACTAATCCATTACCGTATAAAATATATTTTGTAAGGACTAAAAAGAGCTATGAAATTATTTAAAAAAGGGAATAAATTAATTGTTATACTTAAAGGAATTTATAGATATTGTCTTCTTTCACTTATAAATGTTGGGGTCTTCTGTAGAAGAAGGCGCTCTGTCTTAATATGAATTGTAAAACTAAGACTACAAAGGAAATTCTTGCTGATATTGTTAGCTTGACAGCATTATCAGAAGATCTGGGTCTTGATTAGTTCCACATATGTGCTCACAATGTATTAATGTCCTATTCTGATTGTTTGGAAAAGCACAACACAAATACAAATTTTGGTACTGAGAATAGTTATAGAGGAAGTGAAACCACAAGGGCTTCTCCTATCTTAGCTTCCTGAGTAGCTGGGACTGTAAGCAAGTGCTACTTCAGCTGCAAGGAAGTTATTCTTAAAAATAGCTCCTTTGATCTTGGATTGGGGTTCCAGAAATTGATTCTCCATAGTTGTTGTGTAAGTTAGAAATTAAAATGGGAATTGCTACTGCTGAATTAGAAAGCATAAATATAATGAGTAATTGGATACTAAGGAGGAAGGAATCAAGTTGTGACACTTAAATGTAGAAGCAAAGTGGTGTAATGGACAATATATTCCGAATGACCATCAGCATACAATAAAAAGGAGATATAGTAATGACTAGTTTAATATAGTGTCCTTAGAATTGAAGCTAATATGATGGTTGATGGGTTAGTACATTCTTATCTGATCTCTTACGAGTATCAAAATCAAAAGAATGTAAGTATATCTTAAATAGAAACAGAATGTCACAGTTTATCAAGTTTGTAGACAAGCCATTTAGAGACCCAGAATCTCTTGATTGAAAAGAAGTTGAGTCTCCTAGCAGATGGGCACTACTACAATCCGAACAGTTAACAGCTTCTCAGACTGCCTCAAGGGGACAGGTGCCCTTTTTTTCCTAGAATGATTAAATATTGAGGAATAGCAGATGATTAGAACTTTTGGTAATGATTGAATTCTGGTTCTGAATTGAAATTAATAACAAGAGAACAAAGATGTCATTGTGATCTGTTCATCAGAGTAGGAAGTTATATAGATTATGCAACAAATAGAAATTGAGTTCAGATACATTACACAGTAGGTATAGTGGAAAACTAAATTCATCTTGTTACTGACACAGTTTTGATATAATGTAACAGAGTGGACATGTATGTGTTGTCCTATTGGGAGAGTATACATGAGTTACTGAGAGGCCTTTGGGTGCCTGGTTGGCACAGGTGGATAAATATGGTAGGGTTAATTTTTAAGTAATCTTGACTGCTCGGTAAAGTAACAAATATTTGTTCAAATATTACTTAAGGTTTTACTTTGAGAGTGTTTTGTGGTTTTCTGTGTCATTTTTCTTTTGAAAATAGAATTTTTTTAACATAATATATCCTGATACCATTTCCTCTCCTATTTCTCCAAGTTTCTACCCATCTCCACTCCCATGTAGATCCACTCTTTTTCTGTCTCTCATTAGAAAACAACAGGTTTCTAAGAGATAATAATACAATATAACAAAATAAAGTTTAAGAAGACAAAACAAAAACTGAAACACCAAAATAAACAGAAGGAAAAGCTTTAGAAAAGATACAAAAATGAGCTGGGCCGTGGTGCCACACGCCTTTAATCCCAGCACTCGGGAGGCAGAGCCAGGTGGATCTTTGTGAGTTCCAGGCCAGCCTGGTCCACAGAGTAAGATCCAGGAAAGGCACAAAGCTACACAAAGAAACACTGTCTCAAAAGACAAGAAAGAAAGAAAGAAAGAAAGAAAGAAAGAAAGAAAGAAAGAAAGAAAGAAAGAAAGAAAGAAAGAAAGAAAGGAGAAAAAAAGATACAAAAATGAGAGTTCCACTTGTTTTCACACCCATGTATCTCATAAAATCATCAATTTGGAAGCTATAATATACACAGAGATCTTGTTCCTTGAGTTATTCATGTATTTTGGATATTAGTCCTCTATCACATGTATGGTTGGTGAGGATCCTTTCCTATTCTGTAGGCTGATGTTTGGTCCTTTAGAAAGCACCCATTTCCTTACAGAAGCATCTCAGTTTCATGAGGTCCCATTTATTAATGGTCAATATTTGTGTCTGTGCTACTGGTTTTCTATTTAGGAAGTTGTCTCCTGTGCCAATGAATTCAAGACTATTCCCCACTTTTTCTTCTATTGGGTCCAATGTAACTGGGTTTATGTTTAGATCTTTGATCCATTTGGACTTGAGTTTTGTGCAGGGTGATAGATATGGGTTTATTTGCATTTTTTTTCTGAAAGCAGACATCCAATTGGACTATCACAATTTGTTGAAGATTCTTTTTTCCATTGTATAATTTTGGCTTTAAAAAAAATCAGGTGTCCATAGATATGTGTACTCATGTCTGGATCTTCAATTCAATTCCATTGATCCACCTGTCTGTTTTTATGACAATACCATGCTATTTTTGTTACTATAGCTCTGTAGTGGTGCTTGAGATCAGGGATGGTGATACCTCCAGATGTTCTTTTATTGTACAGGATTGTTTTAGCTATCCTGGGTATTTTGTTTTTCCATATGAAGTTGAATATTTGTCTTACAAGGTCTGTAAATTATTGTGTTGGAATTTTGATGGGGATTGAATTGAATCCATAGATTTCTTTTGTAAGATGGCCATTTTTACTGTTAATCCTATCGATCCATGAGAATGAGAGAACTTTCCATCTTCTGATATCTTTTTCAAAGGCTTTAAGTTTTTATCATACAGATCTTTCACTTGCTTGGTTAGAGGTACCTCGGATAGTTATATTATTTCTGGATATTGTGAAGGTACTGTTTCTGCTTCTATTTCCAGTTTTAGAACTTGAAGAATTTTATTCATTTCCTTCTCCTGTTTTTCCCCCCTAGGCCTTCTTTAAGTAATCTATTCATTTCCTTCCATTGTTTGTTTGTGTTTTTCTGGATTTCTTTAAGGTATTTATTCATTTCCTCTACTTTTTTTGTCTTTTCCTTTATTTCTTTAAGGTATTTAATTTTTCATTTCCTCTTTAAGGACCTCTATAATCTTCATAAAGTTGGTTTAAGATCTTTTTCTTGTGTTTTAGTGTGTTGGAATATTCAGTTCTTGCTGTGGTGGGATAGCTTGCTTCTGATGGTGCCATATTGCCATGGCTGTTGTTGATTGTGTTCTTCCACTGGTGTTTAGACATCTCAGTTTGGGATGACTATAAGTCTGGGTACTGATTTCTGAGTTTGTCTTTGTCAGATAGGTGTTTTGTTCATGGTTTCTGTTTCCTATTTGGTCTTTCTGTCTTTATGGCCTGGATTTCTGGCAGCTGGTTTGACCTTTTATCCAATAGGGAATCTCTGTCCACATTGGGTACTGGACTTCTGGTGGCTTGCTTGGCCTTAGGTACAGCAGGGGGTCTCTATCAGAATTGAGGAATGGGATATGGTGATGAGGAGAGGAGTGAGAATTCGGGGCACTGAGTGAGTGGAGGAGGTCTGCTGGTGGGAAACCTATCTGTGGTTCTGGATCCCTGGGTTGTCTCTGTTAAAGCAAGAAATCTTGGTCTGAGCTTGCCTATCTATTTCTGGTTTGTTTGGCCTGCACAAGAATTCAAACTGTCATGTTTTGCACCTGTATTTCTGACTGGCACAGACTACTCCTGGGCAAAAGAAGTCTGTCTACTTTCTGAGGCACAGCAAACAGGAGGGATGGTGGTGGAGCAGGGTGGGGGGTAGTGGAATGGGTCTTTGAGAACTGAATCTAGGGAATGGGGCAGTTCTGCAGGCAGGTGGATCATTCACCTGCACCTGGGCAGCAGAAATCTGCCAAGTAATATTTTTTTAAACATAAGTTAGATCATGTCATTTCTCTTTCTCAAATCAAGAAACCTTTATTCTGAATAAAATTTGAATTTGTTTTGTGGTTTACAGCATTCAGACCCACCACACCAGCCTCTGTGACATTACCTGCTAGCTCAAATCACTTCACAGTAGGGCAAACAGCATACTATCAATTCTTCTGTTGTCTTTGAGGAAACATGCACACAATACACACACACACACACACACACACACACACACTACACATACTACACACACATACACTTCATTGTTCACTTTTCTGGGTCAGTGCTCAAATAGAGGAAAGACCTTTATCTTCCTGAACTATACAGATGTCACACTTTGTGTCTCAATTTCATTACTCTGTTTCTCAACTTAGGTTAATGAAGTTTATATGTATCTGGTATTGTCTTTTTTAGTTACTGTTCTATTGGTGTGGACAAAACACCATGACTAAGGTAACTTATAAAACAAAGCATTTAATTGGGAGCTTGCTTGCAGTTTTAGAGAGTGAGTCTATGATCCTCCTGGTAGGAATCATGGCAGACTGGCAGGCATACATAGTGCAGGAGCAGTTGTTGAGCATATCTGATATGCAAGTTGCAGGCTGAGAGAGAGACTATGGTTCTCAAAGTCCACCTCTAGTGACATACCTGCACCAAAAAGGCCATACTTCCTCCAACAAGGCCATACCACCTAATCCCTCCTAAACAGTTCTGTCAACTGGGCACACAGGATTCAATCATAGAGCCTACAGGGGGCATTATCATTCAAACAATGGCATTATTTATCTTTTTATTGCATTTTCTATCTACTATGTAAATATTTAAATTTCCTTAAGATTGAAAGCTTATCAGGTGGTGGTGGTGGATGCTTTTAATCCCAGCACTATAGAGACGGAGGCAGGCAAATATCTGAGTCTGAGACCTGCCTGGTCTACAGAGGGAACTAGTAGTTTCATGACAGCCAGGATTACACAAATAAACCTTTTATCGAAGAAAAAAAAAAAAACCCAGCTTGTTTTTAAAAGAAATACTTTGTAGGTTGTTAAATCCTCACCATTTGAAATAGTGCCTAGCAGGCTTTGTTATTGCTGCTTTTGTTGAAAAACCATCTTGTAAGGAGTGAATAAATCATTGTACAAAAACATGACAATTCCCATACACAAAAGACTGATATTTGTTACCATATGGATTTAAAGTTCTTTGATATGCACTATATTCCTAAGTAGCATAATTTAGTTTTTATACAAGTTAACTTTAAGAGGCAGTCACTTCTTTTTACTTTGAATTTTGTAGAAGAAAATTAAAGTAAGAGACTGTTGTATTTTGCACAGTTCTTAATATAATTGGAATGTTTTCTTAGCTTGTATCCTCTCTGAAGTATAGCCTTAGGCAATATTTTTAATGTAGTACATAAAATGTAGTATTTTATATGTAGTACATATAGGTAGTAGAATATTAGTCAAGGCTAAAGTGGAACTGAATTTTCAGGCCATGGAAATATGTAAAATATACTTACACCCACATTGCTGAGTGAAAGAACATAATTGAATAATCTGTGAGTTTAACCATATGACTTTTTAGGAAACATCAAATTTGAGAAATAATAAAAAGGTCAATGGCTGTTAGGAGTCAAGAGGAACTGAAGGGTGAATAAGTGGAGCCCCAAAGAACTTTAAGGTTCTATCCTGTACGATATTATAATAATTTGATCAAAGTCATTTTATATTTATTCTATCCCATACAGTGAGAGATACATATGTAGTGGGTAGCTGTTCCAGATTTGACCTTGAAACACTTCCCCTAGTGTGACAGCAAGTAACTGCCAAACCTGCCCCTGGGGCATGGCTGAGAGGGAGCCCCTTAAGACTCCAAGTGTATACATACTTGCTCCTTCTGGATACCTAGTGTGATTCTGGGAGCTGGATGGTACCTCATCTTTCCCAGATCCTGTAACCAACCCCTATTGGCTGTAAGTTACCCCAGAAATAAATCTCTCTTAATTACCAAATAAATTATGGGGAATTGCCTCATTAATTACAGTTATATACATATAGCAAGAGGTTATGATATGTAAGAGCAAGAATTACACAGTAATTGTCCTTTCTGTTCAAATGTGCTTTGAATATTAAACTATTTTAGAAATAAAAATAGAGTAAAATTAGTAAAAGTAATAAAAATACTTATATGTGAACAACAGAAAATATGTTCTGTCTTTTTAAGTAGTGCTTTCTTGAGAACCAGGAATAAAATAAGTAATAAAGACAATATATAAGTTTTTGTTAAAATTAACATAAGTTTAACCATTTTTAAACTTTACACTCACTAAAATATTTATAAATTATTAAAATATAGAAAATGAAGGCACAGCCATTACTGAATAAATGTAAATGGTATACAATAGGAAGATTTTTGAGTAACAATAACAAAGATAATTCTGTCAATTTTTTTCTTCAGCAATTAAGACTTTTTTAAGATTTACTTAATTTATGTTTTTGTGTATCTGCATGCATGTATGCATACTTCATACATTCCTGCTACCTGTGGAGACAAGAGGAAGATGTTTCACCTCCTGCAATGAAAGATACAAGCAATTGCATCTAGGAACTGAAACTAGTCTGTGCAGGAGAAACAAGTGCTTTTAACTACTGAACCATCTTTCTAGCCCCCTAATGATGTTTTAAAATATTTTTCCAGGCAGAGATAATTGCTATTGTTTTAAATACTACTCATCTTTTAAGTGAATTGCAAACTATACTAAGGAAAACAAGCATACAAATTATCTATCTGGCTATTCATGATGGTGGTTGAATGCATATTTAAAAAAATGACCATTCTACTACTCTCTCCACCTTAGAAAATCATTTATATTACAAGGCCTCCAGTTAACCTCTAAATATTTCCATATTTCACTGAAATGTCACTCAAGGAAAGGAAGCTAATAATCATCCTTAACTAAGTGTGTAACCCAAGTTGTTCCCTTATTATCTAACTGAATTTTATGGGCTTTGGAGATTTGAAAAGTGATTATTACTACATTCTGGACCTAATAGAGGCAAGTTACTAACATTTACTCTCATGAGGGAAATCTGAATATAAGGTTTTATTCATTTTATTCATTCTAAAAATTACTTTTACATTTTTCTAAGAATTTATATTTAAAATGATACATGAGAATCCAGGCATGGTGAGGAATACTTGCAATCCCAGCACTTTGTAAGTAGAGACAAGAGAACTACTAGTTTGTGACTTTCGTGGGCTACACAGTGAGTTCAAGATAATCCTGTACTTTGTAGGCAAACCATATCTATAAAATCAACAACAACAACAAAATTCAGATACATGAAATGCTTTTCTAAAATTATTAAGATAGCTCTCTGATGAATTTCTTAGCAAAAGTTATCACTTATCTACCTGTTTCTTCTGTTTTCCATGATATTTCCTTTATTATTGGTTGTTACAATCACATCATCGGTATGAGAATGATGTTTTGCAGATCAATTACAATATAAAAATATGGTAGACATATAATAGCCTTCCAGTATGATATAAACACAGTAATAGAAACTGAGGCAAATTAATTGATATATAGTAAGAAAGGTTCACTATATTTGAAAAGAATTTATTTTTAGAAAGCATTCATTACATAGTATCATGACTCCTTCAAACATATATATATATATATATATATATATATATATATATATATATATATTCAAACAACTTTTATTTGTTTTTCATGTGGAATTATTTTCATGAATTAACAAACAACCAAAAGTACATTATTTTAAAATCATAAAGAATCAGTAAGTGTAGACCAAAATAAATATTTTTCACATTTGTTCTAGTTTAATTTTCCTTTTATTTCTGAATTCTTCTACTTCTCTCTGTCCATTTATGTGGAGGAAGGACAACGTGTTTAGAGATGAAAGAACATTTCAGTTACTTAAAAATGATGGACCTAGAAAAAAAATCATCCTGAGTGAAGTGTCCTAGAGCCAAGAAGACAAATACGATATGTATTAGTTCATATGTGGATATTAACTGTTAAATCAATGTTAACTAAGCTGCAACTCATAGAAATACAGAGGGTAGGTATAGAGTAAAAGACTAGAGGGTACAGATCTTGCTAGGAAAGAGAAATGGAATATATATTTAAGGATAGTTTGGTACTGAAATGGAAGAATAAAGTAGCGGGGAGGTAGTTGAGGGAGGGAATACAGGGAGGACAGCTAAAATATAGGTACCTTTGAAGGGTATTATGGAAACCTGATATAATAGAAACTTTCTAAATATATACATATATGAAAATGTTCTAAATGAAATCACCAAGCAATGACAGAGACCTATTGAAGGGTTCACAACACGCCCCCCACGGTCACATATACCGGGCAGACACTTCCGCCTAGCCAATTCCAGGTCAGGATAGGCATTTCTGGGTCAAAGCGTCTCTCGTAACCAGGATACCCAGCGAACCTGGACACCTCCGCCTAGCAAGTTCCGGGCCAAGGCGTCTCGCGTGACCAGGATCCATGACGTTACATGGCCACGTGACCATGTGAACTACGCACACGCGTGGAGTAGTGACGTGACCTGGCCACGCCCCCAGCCAGTTTTAAAGTGGAGCGCCATGCTTCCCAGTCTCTCTTCTTCTCCATGCATATGTCTCTCCCACAGGCCTGCACACTCTGTCCCTTTAATTCTAATAAACTCTATAAACGGATTCTGTCATGTTTCGTGACATTTCCTTGCAGGGTAAGAACACAACGCAGCTAAATAACTAACACCTATCTCACCATCTCTTGTTCCCAAACAAAGCTTCCAGTGCTAGGATTGATTGGATTATATCTAATTCAGTTATTGGTCAAAGGAGTCTGACAGGAATCCACAAGTAGTCCACATTATTGGCAAGACTATAGGTTGCTCTCTACAAACTGACAGCAAGGTGTCATTGCTAAAGACAATACTTACACAACTCATTCAATAAAGAGAAGGAGAGCTGGTGCCTACATATGTTCTAGTGTCTTCAGTATTCTACAAACTACCAAAAGAGAAATGTAATCTCTAAGGCAGTCACTAACACTTTGATCTACAATAGTGTCTTGCCTGCAAGTATGCTAAGGCAATGGTGGCACAAAGCTTGTGGGAGTAGCCAACCAATAACTGAATTGATTTAAGACCCACTCCATGAGATGGAACCCATACCTTACACAGCTTGGGTGACCAAGAACTTGAGACTATATTTAGATCCAAGGGTAAAATCAAATAATCCTGGTCTAAAAAAACATAGTGATAAAATGACTCCTAATGACATTTTGCTATACTCATAGATCAGTTTTTTGCTTATCTATCAGCAGAGAAACTTCCTCTTGCACAAGATGAGAACATAGACTGCACAGAGAGTGAGTGGCTGTGGCCTGAATGAGATATCTCCACTAAATCCCTCCCCTCAAAGCTCAGGAATTCCTTGGAAGAGGAGGCCTGAATGAGATATCTCCACTAAATCCCTTCCCTCAAAGCTCAGGAATTCCTTGGAAGAGGAGGCAGAAAGAGTTCAAAAGCCAAGTGGGATACATAACACCAAAACAAATAAACAAGGCCCTCTAAATGAACATATGCAAAGCTCATTGAAAATTACAGAGATTGAAGCAGCAAGCACAGGGCCTGCAGGGATCTGCTCCAGGTCATCTCTACTTTTACTGCAGCTTCCAATTTGTGTTTTTATGGGATTCTTGAGTGTGCAAATGAGTGGAGCTCTGATTCTTGTGCCTTCTTTTGGGCTCTGTTCCTTGTGTTGGCTCTTCTTCTTTAATTTTGATGTGATAGTTTTGTTTTGTATATATATATATATATATATATATATATATATATATAATTACCTCTTAGAAGCTTGTTGTTTTCCAATGAGAGACAGAAAGGGAGTTGATTGGGATGGGGAGGAACTGGGAGGAGGAGAGGGAGGGGAAACTGTAGTCTATGTGAGAAAATAATCTGTTCTCAAAAAAGGAAATATAAATGCTTCCATAGGTTTCATAATGGTCACTAACAGAAGATCTGCTACAATACAAAAACAAAACAAAACAAAACTTGAATAGGCAACATCTAATATCTAATTTCTCTGAGACACACACAAAAAAACTTATATCACTTACAATTATTATTCCAAAAGGAAAAATTAATTGTAAATAACTAGAAGTCAATTAAAGCTGCATTCTGCTGGGTAATGCAAATCTTTTATAGTTTTGTTTCAGTTAACTGCCTCATTAATGATTTATAGATGTGTGTACAGCTGTGGGAAATAGCATTATATAATGCACTCAGAGAATAATTACATATGAAAAGAACTATGTGGCTCAAGGGAAAATCTCTGAAATTACCTACTGCCTTAACTTTAACCATATTAAAATACAAAATATTTAGAAATAAACACACCATATTTTGAGCTCACAATTTTGCCAACTTTTCAAAGAAAATTTTCAATTTTTTAATCTTATGTTTGATTATGTATCCAGGGTATAACATTTAGAAACATCAAGACTCATTAAAAAAAGTAAAGAAGCAATTTCTTTATCATTTAAGAGCCCAATTCATAAAGTTGATCTTCTTGATGTGTGTCTTTCATGCATGAAGACAAATATTTACCCAGTAAGATAACATAAGCAAAATTTATGCTTTATTATCACTATTTCTACTATACTAGAATGTGCATGATTCTAAGATAAAATTTACATCATATTACCAGTTTTTCACAAGTTTATGTCTAGTTTCATAAACTACTATCACAACCTTAATATTTATTTTTACTCCAGAAATCATTTCCAACTCTCCTTTGATGTCATATGTTCTAATTCCCCATCCACTTTTAAAAATTTTTTTCTTGACTTTAAGTACCTAATTGATATTTTTTTCTTTTTATTTATTCTATGTGTCCTTTATATCATATTTTAATCTCACTTATTTCCCCATCCCTTTGTATCTGCCCTAAGCCCCTGCACCTGCCACCAAATAAAACAAAATTTATGATAAAAAGGAAAGAAAAATCTAAAAAGGGAAAAAAATTAAAATTAAAATCTCATCATGGGATCTACAGTGTAACACAATAAGTCATGCCATAAACCCCTTTGTCCATATGTCTTTACTTGCAAGTGTTCATTGCAAAGAGTTATTGGTCTGGTTCAAGGTCCCCGGTTTCTATGACACTATCAATGCTGGACCCTCTCATTAGGACTCTTCCTGGATATGTTGTTGTTGCCCTGTGTTGTGGAGATCCTGCAGCCTTGGGCCTGTGGGTTAGGTCCCTTCACACGCTCTAGCAGATCATAGTTGGAGTGGATGTTGGGGCAGAACAAGTCATAAGCCTGGATCTGGGTCTGGACAACTGTAGGATTGGTCCAGCAGCCAGTTCTTTCCTGTCCTCACTATGAGGGTGAGCTCTCCAGCATTGCCCAAGCTAATTCACCTCTTGGAGCAATGAGAGAGAGGTGGAGTGAGTTATCCTGCTTTCATACCCTCAGGGTCAGTTCTCCCACACATACACCATTAGGGCCAGCTCTACTGTGTTGCCCAAGTGAGGTACAGAGGCCACTCTCCTGAGTACTGCAGTTGGAGAGGGGTAGGACAGCCTTCCCACTCTTAGGACTCCAAGGATAGCTCCTCTACTTGTCTCAGGCATTGATGTGTGGGACATGGGAGGTAGGAGGTAGGAGGAGGGCATCTCTTCTCTGCTCATGTTACCACATGTCAGATGAGTAATGTGGGTAGCTCTCCTTTGCTCATAACATCGGTTCTGGGTCACCCTCACCTCCAATCACCAGAAAGCTCTGCTGTGCTGCCTTCTCAAGGGGCAGGGCCCATTTCCTGAGTGCTACTGTTGGTAAGGGGGAGGGTCAGCTTTCTTGCCTGATGCAGGCAGTAATGGGTGAGGGGTAAAGGGGGGCATCTTTTACCCTCCC
This sequence comes from Peromyscus leucopus, assembly GCF_004664715.2. Taxonomy (NCBI): domain Eukaryota; kingdom Metazoa; phylum Chordata; class Mammalia; order Rodentia; family Cricetidae; genus Peromyscus; species Peromyscus leucopus. The sequence continues at coordinate 72,374,641 of NC_051083.1, forward strand.
ACATTACTACATGACAGACAAGTAGTGGGGACAACTCTGCCACACTTACAACTTCGGGGCTGCCTCACCCACAGCTCTGCCAACAAGGTTGGCACTATCGTGTTTCCCAGGTGAGGTACAAGGATGGCTCTCCCAAGTGTTGCAGCTGGTTGAGGTCAGGGACAGGTCTCCCACCCTAACTGATATTATACATCATCAATTTTACTTGGATGGCCTTTGCCTGTGATAAAGCTTGCCTGGAGAATCAGAGGAAAAAGAAAGCCATTGTAAGTAAACAAAGAAGTCAGGCAATGGTAGTACATACCCTTAATCCAATTACTTAGCAGGCAGGACCTCTGTGTGTTCAAGGCCACACTAGGGAACAGAACCAAGCATGTGACACAGGCCTTTAATCCCAGGACTAACCATAGAGACCTGGAGGCCTGTACAGATAGACAGAAAGTGACAGAGCTGTGTAGATGTAACCAACCGTCTTATTAAATAAGAAACACAGAACCAATGCAAAGAAGAAAGCCAAGAGATCAGAGCCAAGAGCCTTACTGCCTGCTACTAGCCTCTTAAGCCAAGAGACCTCTCTGAAAGAGAGCAACTTCCTGTGTGTTTGTCTTTATATAGTCTTTCTGTTCTGCCTTCTCATTGGTTGTAAACCCAAACACATGACTGCCTTGTCATTGCCTGTAAGTACAGCCCTCCAGGTCTTAAAGGCTGTGTATCCAATGCTGGCTGTATCCCTGAACACACAGAGACTTGCCTAGCTCTGCCTACCAAGTGCTGGGATTATAAGCGTATGCCGCGAACGCCCAGCTCTGCTATGGCTTGCTATTAGCTCTGACCCCCAAGCAACTTTATTTATTAACATACAATTAAAATCACATTTCAGTACAAATAAAATACCACCATATTCTCCTTTTCTATTTTAATAAAAAGAAAAAAAAGCAAAAGGTTATAACTAACAAAAGAAAAACTATATACAAAATACAATAACTATATACAATACATACAAGTAATAAATAGCTAAACAATGTCTAGTCCATTTGTATTTGACAAATTCAGAGAAAATAATTTCAGTATCTATCTTATTTTGGTAAGTCCAAAATGTATCTAATTCACTTTCTATCCTAATTAATCTTCAACTATAACTAGCTAACCTTCAACTATAACTAACTAATCTTCAACTATAACTAACTAATCTTCAACTCCCTCAGAGACCCAAGAAGGAAATAATATTAGCTAAAAAAAATAAAAACAGGAAGTGCATGGAAGCAACTTTCAAAAAATTTGTGAGGTGACAGAAACAGCCAGCTGCCTGGACAGTCATCTGAGGTTTCTCTAAAGTGTTGGGGCATCATCTTCAGCCTATAGGCTTAGCGTATCTTACAGACTCATTTGTGAAGTACGATGTACACAAGGTCAACATTTCAACCTCACATTGGGTGAGAGCAGTCCATATACCAGAAACACCTGAATTCCACTAGTGTCATGTCATAATTCAGGATTTTAAATTCTGGAAATTGTTGATGGTTTTTGAATTCAGCTGTCCATTCTTCTTGGCTGTGTATATATGGCTTCATCTCAGCGTCCTGTTCTTCTCTACATCCCTCTATTAAATGCTAGTTTACTATTGAGAGGCATGAGCTTAGTTATTCTTCAAGAATAACTGTTTCAGTTGCTGTTCCATTGCACATCAGAAGCCATCGTCCCTCTGCCTGTTAAGCTGCCTTTGAAGAAAAGGGCACTGTACCTTTTCCAGATTGCAAAGGCCACTTCAGGGATGGGGCCATATTGTCCTGGCCTAAGAATGCCTTTTGATAAAGCCATAACCACACATATTTTGTCAAGAATCGGTAGTCCTTTGTTTCATGTCCTGTCTGTCCATTTTGTCCTGTTGATTCGAGGATACTTTGTTGTCCAGTGGCTAACTTTTACCACAATGAAAGTTAACTCCATATGCAGTTTCTTTAATGCCCATATTTTCTCTGAAGTAGATTGGTACTTCCAGGAGCCAACATGTCTCAAAAGAGAAAAATTTTCTAAGTTATTAAAACATTTAAATGCCATATTCTGTAGATTTCTGAAGGGTTTGAAGATGACCTATCTAAAATATTTCTGCTCAATTTTTAAAACGTATCTAATATGACTGCAAGTTCTATTGTAATGTCTAACTACTAACTTTCATTTCTCTATATCCTAACAGTTGATAATAATAACATTCAAGGATCAGAAAATTGCATTACATTGTTAAATGAACGGTATAAGTACAATTAGAAATATACATATAGCATTTTCTAACAATATCAATTTCAAATTTCTATATAATATAAAACAATCCAATCCAATGTAAAGTATTTAAAACTAGTAATTGTCTTTTTCTTCTTTTCTTTTCTTTTCTCTTCTTTCTTTCTTTCTTTTTTTAAAAAAGAACCTCAAATCGAATCTCCTTTGCTTAACCTTTTTCCTAACCCTTGATAACAACTTGTAACAAACCCCCTAAACAATGAAAATTATCCCAGACCCAAAACCTATTACAAAGACTAAAAAAACCACCTGCCCCACACCACCTCTTTGGGAATGTGGGTGTCATATTCTTAAAATTGCTTCCTGCTGGGTATGGGTGAAGTTATGTTTATCCTGAAAGAAAAATTTTAGGTTAATTGTCAAATTCTAGGAAAGGTAACTATATCCTTCATTGTTATCCAGTCTGTGTATAATGCCAAAGTTCAGGGTTTATCTCAACTCCTTATTCAAGTAGTCCTTGAGACTGGATCATCTCAGCTAGTCATCTCAAAATTGCTCTGAGCACTTTGTAGTTCAAAGCTGATCTGTAGATGATATTTGTCAGCTTAGTGATATTATTATTGTCCACGTGGAATTGTTGTTGTTGTTGTGGGGCCCCATCTTCTTCCTGGAGACTTCAGTTGATGTTAGGCCTGGCCGTAATTTCCTGCAGAAAACTGATGAGACTCGAACACAAAGACATATATATGCAGCTAATTGAAGCCTTTTTTCTAGAATTAGTTAGTACTCTATATGACCATTCATATCTTAACAAAGTTTAAAATGTATATATATATATATATATATATATATATATATATATATATAAATCTTGTAAATTTTGATATAAAATTTATACTTTAAGAAAAGTTTAAAGAATCAGAATAGAATCAAGGAGTTGAGATTAGTAATAGAATAGTCCCTTAATTAATTTGGCTTTTCTTCTGTCCCATAGCAGAAGATGGCTCTTTTTTTCTGGCATGATACAGGGAGTTTGCATTTTCCTTTTAACAACATGCTTGAGTTTAAAGAAGGAGAGAGCCATTCTCCAACTCCAAAGTCAGCTTTAAATTTTAATTGAACTGGGACTATTAGAAGACCAATAGTGTTACATCTCTAGAGAAAAGCAGAAATAAACATTTAGGAAGACATAAAATTTTTTTAGATAATATACACCCATACCCCATTTCACTCTGTTTCCTGGGATAGATGATTTGTCCCTTTTCTTCAGTTGTCTCATTTGTCCAGTGTTCTTCAGATTCCTTAACCTTCATTCTCCTAAAAGACAAAAACAAAAACCTTTCCCCAAGACAAATTTTGGGGATGTTCCTTTTTGGCAAGTTATTATCTGATTAAATGAAAAGGCATGTGTTACTGGAATAAGCTAGTTTAAATTGGATGTTCACACTGCTTTATAAACTATCACCTCCTCTAATTAAGAGGTTTCTCTTGTTCAAATCAAACCTTTATCAATTTTGATGGTACCCACAGCTTATCTTCTCCTGTAGAAACAAAAGCAAAACCTCATCCCCAACATAACACAAACCCTGGTTTCCATTCTGAGGTCAGCATATCCTTAAAGTATATAGACTGATTTAATTCTGTAGTTCTTTTCTATTATCCAATGTCTTTTTGCAGCTGTTGTTCCTTTCTCATTGCCATTAAGAAAATTCAAAGTTAATAAAGCATTATGCAGTCTATTTCTGGGGGTTTATGTTATCCCTTTCTGTTTATTTAGCATATCCTTTAGAGTTCTGTTTGATCTTTCTATAACTGCTTGACCTGTAGGATTATGTGGTATACCTGTAATATGCTTTATATTGTAATAAGCAAAAAACTTTTTCATTTTAACAGAGACATATGATGGAGCATTGTCAGTTTTGATTTGTGCAGGTATACCCATGATGGCCATAACTTCTAGAAAATGAGTGATTACAGAATCAGCTTTTTCAGAACTCAAAGCAGTTGCCCATTGAAATCCTGAATAAGTATCAATGGTATGCTGTATAAATTTCAATTTTCCAAATTCTGCAAAGTGAAACACATCCATCTGCCAGATTTCATTCCTTTGAGTACCCTTTGGGTTATATCCTGCTGGTAATGGCATTTGATTGTAGAAGGAACAAGTAGGACATCTCCTTACTATTTCTTTGGCTTATTGCCAGGTTATGGAAAAATCATTTTTTAAACCTTTAATCTTGACACGATGTCTTTTTATGAAATTCTGAGGCCTCCAGCACATTTCCTGTCAATAATTTATCAATCTCATCATTGCCTTGTGCTAGAGGGCCTGGCAGACCATATGGGATCGAATGTGAGTTATATATAAAGGATGACTCCTTTTCCTGATTGTATCTTGTAATTGAATAAATAGTTAAGTTAATTCTGAAGCATCAGGGATAAATTCTGTAGTCTCAATATGTAATACTACTCTTTCAGCATACTGAGAGTCAGTCACTATGTTGAGAGGTTCTGAAAAATCCATTAATACCAACAGAATAGCATACAATTCTGAATTTTGAACTGAATTATAAGGACTTTGAACCACTTTACTTAAATTTTCTGATTTGTAACCTGACTTTCCTTGTTTGTTGGCATCTGTATAAAATGTACGAACTCCAGATATGGGTTTTTGCCGTACAATTCGAGGCAAGATCCAATCAGTTCTCTTTATAAGATCAATTCTATGGTTTTGGGATGTTTGCTGTTAATTTTTCCCAAAAAATTACTGCAAGCTCTTTGCCAAGGTTCACTTTCTGTCCATAATTTTTCGATGTCCTCCTTAGTTAAAGGTACGACAATTTCTGCTGGGTCTATTCCTGCTAATTGATGAAGTCTCAATTTTCCTTTCCAAACCAAGTCAGATTTTTTCCACATACGTTTTTTAATTTTTTATTTGGTTTATTTGGTAAAAATATCCATTCCAATATAATATCTTCCCTCTGCATTAATATTCCAGTAGGAGAATGCCTAGAAGGTAAAATAACCAAAATGCAATCCAGCTTTGGATCAATATGATCCACATGCCCTTCATGTACTTTCTTTTCTACCAAGGCCAATTCTTTCTCAGCTTCAGGTGATAACTCTCTTGGACTATTTAAGTCCTTGTTACCTTCTAAGGTTTTGAACAAATTATTCAGTTCATCATTTTTTTACCCTAACAATAGTTCATAGAAGAGAAATGTCTTCAAATAATCTTTGAAAGTCACTAAGAGTCTGTAGTCTATCTCTCCTAATTTGCACCTTTTGGAGTCTAATTTTTGTAGCTCTATTTTATATCCTAAATAATTAATAGAATCTCCTCTTTGTATCTTTTCAGGAGTAATTTTTAATCCCCAGCAAGGCATAATTTTCTTTACTTCTTCAAACATTCTTTCTAAAGCATCTGCATTTGAGTCAGCTAGTAAAATATCATCCATATAATGATAAATTAGAGATTTAGGAAATTTTTTGTGTATCACTTCCAATGACTGTTGTACAAAATATTGGCACAGAGTTGGGCTATTCAATATTCCCTGTGGGAGGACCCTCCATTGAAATCTTTTAACTGGTTGAGAATTATTATAAGTAGGCACTATGAAAGCAAATCTTTCTCTGTCTTTTTCTTGTAAAGGTATTGAAAAGAAACAGTCTTTTAAATCAATAACTATGAGAGGCCATCCTTTTGGTAACAGAGTAGGCAAAGGAATTCCAGATTGTAGAGAGCCCATTGGCTGAATTACTTTGTTAATTGCTCTAATGTCTGTTACCACTCTCCATTTACCAGATTTCTTTTTAATAACAAATACAGGACAATTCCAAGGGCTGGTTGATTCTTCAATATGCTGAGCATTTAACTGTTCTTCTACCAGCTCTTCTAAAGCCTGGAGTTTCTCTATTGTTAAAGGCCATTGCTGAACCCATACAGGCTTGTCTGTTAACCATTTTAAAGGTAGAGCTGTTGGTGTCTTTGGGAGATTATCAGTTGTTGTGCACTTTTCTTGAATAATATGGATGGCTGGTGATCACTCATTAGAATAATACCTTCTAATATTTCTCTCAGAAACATATGCTAGTTTATAATTTGTTTCTGAGATTGGAGGGATGTTAATCTGAGTATTCCATTGTTGCAACAAGTCTTGACCCCACAGGTTCATAGCTATGTTAGCCACATATGGTTTTAATTTTCCTCTCTGTCCTTCTGGACCTACACATTCGAACCATCTTGTACTCTGTTTCACCTGAGATAATGTCCCACTACCTAACAGTTGAACATTTACCTCCTGAAGAGGCCAAGTTGGATGCCAAAATTCTGGTGCAATTATGGTAACGTCCACACCTGTGTCTACCAGACCAGACAACAAAACACCATTTATTTTTATCGTTAATTTGGGTCTTTGTTCATTAATAGAAGTTTGCCAAAAATTTTTCTTTATGTTTTCTCCTGAATTTTCTATTCTCCCTGTTTCATCATCCTGACCAGCATGATTTATTCCAATAGGCATTTGGTTATTTAATTGCTCTGAGTAGGGGTTTCCTCTATGGCTGCAGAAAAGATTTGAACTGGATTTGCAATGGGGGCCTGCATGAGGCCCCTCTGGGAGTTTTCTGAAGACTGAGACAAAGGATTATCCTGTCTGTCCCTTGTTGATTTACATTCGTTGGTCCAGTGTTTTCCCTTACCACAACTTCTGCATACTCCAGAAGGAAGGGGCATTCTGTTCCCATTGTTCCTTGAAGAAACATTGTTTCTAGGAATGACCTGTTTACAGTCACTTTTCAAGTGTCCTTGCTTTCCACATCCAAAACATCTAACATTCCTCAAACCTTTTGAAATTGCTTCTCCTTTAATGGCCTGATTATTCTTTTGCATGCTGCATTCACATTCTCAAAGGCCAAAGATTCAATTATTATCTGACTAGCTTCTGAATCTGGGACCATCCTCTTTACTGCTGAAGCCAGTCTTTGTAAAAAATCTGTGAAAGATACTTTTGGGCCTTGTATAACCTTTGTAAATGACTCAATTTTTTCCCCTGGTTCCTCAACTCTGCCCCATGCATTCAAGGCTGCCGTTTGACATAGAATTAGGGTTTGGACATCATATAAACATTGTGTTTGTACTGAAGCATATTGTCCTTCTCCAATAAGCTGATCCTGGCAAACTGTATTCCTTTATCCCTCCATTGTTTTTCTATGTTTTTACCCTCATCCTTGAACCAAGTTAACCCCTGAAGCCTTTAACTGGGTTCCAGAACAGCTTGTGCCAGCTCCCACCAGTCCTGTGGTACAATCCTATTATATGTTGACCAACAGTTTAACATTTGCTTTACATATGGGGAATGCATGCCATAAGATACTATTGCCTCCTTAAACCTTTGTAAATCCAGCATTTCAATTGGAGCCCAAATATTTTGTGTAGTCATTTGATTAGGCAACTGCTGTACAGTTACAGGATAAATTAAGAGTGACTGTGTGAAAACAGGCTTTCTTTCTGTAACCTTATGATCCAATCTTGAAACAACTTCATTTTTAATTTCTTCTGTCTGAATTTGAATTTATGATTCATTTTTACAGGTTTAACAAGTTTTTCTAAAGCTGTTCTCCTGGCACTTAAATTGACTATCTTTTTAAATATTAAAATGAGGATAAGCGTAGTGATAAACTGCATAATTCCAACAATACTAATCTTTGATATAGTTGTTCCATTGTCAGACTGCCTAAAATTTCAAACAAAGCCCAATTTTCTTCCAATGTACATATAAAACCCATTTTTTTAATGTGGAAAAAATTTCTCTTTTAAATAGTTTCCTTTAAAATATCTGATATGTTAAGTGACTTAACCAATTCTGCATAGAACAGTAGAAATCTGAGGGAATTTCAAGACAGCCACCTAGTATCCGAGGTGTGAATTCAGAGCGAGAGAGAGAGAGAGAGAGAGAGAGAGAGAGAGAGAGAGAGAGAGAGAGAGAGAATGCAAGAAAGCATAGCAGGCTAAAGCTTAAATCCAGCCACATGTTCCCTCTTGAGCCAAGTCAAGGCTTGACTCTGACTTCCTTAAGCTCTGACCATATGCTTTGGCTTTACAGGCAGGACCCTGTTCGGCAGGGCAGGCCTGAGTTGTTTGTAGCACCAGCTTTAAGCAAGTAGCTCACCATCAGTCCGGCCTGAGGCCAAGTCGATCTGGGCCTGGGCTAGGGAGCCAACCACCTGGGCTAGGGAGCCGGCCGCCATTGTGGGAAACCGGACCTGCTGCCAAGCCAAGCATTTTTTAATGGATTCTTGTCACATTGGGCACCAAATGTAGACGTAACCAACTGTCTTATTAAATAAGAAACACAGAACCAATGCAAAGAAGAAAGCCAAGAGATCAGAGTTAAGAGCCTTACCACCTGCTGCTAACCTCTTAAGCCAAGAGACCTCCCTGAAAGAGAGCAACTTCGTGTGTTTATCTTTATATAGTCTTTCTGTTCTGCCTTCTCATTGGTTGTAAACCCAAACACAGGACTGCCTTGTCACTGCCTGTAAGTACAGCCCTCCAGGTCTTAAAGGCTTGTGTCTCCAATGCTGGCTGTATCCCTGAACACACAGAGACTTACCTAGCTCTGCCTACCAAGTACTGGGATTAAAGGCATGTGCCACAAATGCCCAGCTCTGCTATGGCTTGCTATTAGCTCTGACCCCCAAGCAACTTTATTTATTAACATATAATTAAAATCACATTTCAGTACAAATAAAATACCACCATAGAGCTGTCTAGGAAGAGGAAGTGAGGTACCTAGGATAAGAGAGCCAATGAGAGGGCAGAAAAGTAAGGTATATAAAGCCTAGGTAGACAGGAAGATGCAAATTTAGAAGCTGCCGAGTTGCGGTAAGGTTAGCTGTGGCTTTCCCTATTTCCTTGATCTTTCTCTAAGGCTTTCAACCCTATATTTGGCTCCATGTTTTGTATTTAATAAGACCATTTAGAAACTCATCTACATAGATTGATTCCCAATTTTCTGAGAAAATGCCATACTAATTTCCAAAGTGGCTGTACAAGTTTTCACTCCCACCAACAGTGTAGGAGTGTTCCCCTTGTCCCATATCATCTCCAAAATAAGCTGTCATCAGTGTTTTTGATCTTAGTCATTCTGACAGGTGTAAGATGGCATCTCAAAGTCACTTTGATTTGCATTTCCCTCATGACTATGGATATTGAGCTATTCCTTAAATGTCTTTTGGTCATTTGAGATTCTTCTGTTGAGAATTCTGTTTAGCTCTGTAGTCCATTTTTTAATTGGATTGATATTTTGGTGTCCAGTTTCTTGAGTTCTTCATATATTTTGGAGATCACCCCTCTGTTAGATGTGGGTTTGGTGAAGATCTTTTCCCATTCTGTAGGCTGTCATTTTGTCTTATTTACTGACTGTGTCGTTTGCCTTATAGAAGCTTCTCAGTTTCAGGAAGTCCCATTTATTAATTGTTGCTCTCAGTGTTTGTGCAACTGGTGTTATGTTTAGGAAGTGGTCTCCTGTGCCAATGCATTCCAGGCCTACTTAATCATGGTAGATATTTTTTTGATGTGTTCTTGGATTTGGTTTGCCAGTTTTTTTTAATTCTTTTTGTATTAATGTTCATGAGGGAGACTGGTTTGTAATTCTCTTTCTTTGTTGCATCTTGTGTGGTTTGGGTATCAGGGTAACTGTAAGAAGAGGTTGGCAATGTTCCTTCTGTTTCTATTGTGTGGACAAATTTGAAGAGTATTAATATTAGCTCTTTTTTGAAATTCTGGTAAAATTCTGCACTGAAACAATTTGGTCCTGAGGTTCTTTTTGTTTGTTTGTTTGGTTGGTTGGTTTTAAGACTTTTAATGACTGTATTTTTTAGGGGTTATAAGTCCATTTAAATTGTTTATCTGGTCTTGATTTAATTTTGATATGTGGTACCTATCCAGAAAATTGCCCATTTCTTTTAGATTTTCCAATTTTGTGGAGTACAGGTTTTTGAAGTATGATCTGATGATTCTCTGGATTTCCTCACTGTGTGTTGTTATGTCTCCCTTTTCATTTCTGATTTTTGTTAATTTGGATGCTCTCTCTCTGCATTTTGCTTAGTTTGGATAAAACTTTGTCTATCTTGTTGATTTTCTCATGGAACCAACTCTTTGTTTCATTGGTTCTTTATATTGTTCCCTGTTTCCATTTTATTGATTTCATTCCATAATTTGATTATTTCCTGGCATCTATTCTCCTGGGTGAGTTTGCTTCTTCTTGTTATAGAGATATCAGGTGAGCTGTTATGTCCCTAGTGTGAGATTTCTCCATCTTCTTTATATGGGCATTTAGTACTATGAACTTTCCTCTTAGCACTGCTTTCATAGTATCCCACAAGTTGGGGAATGTTGTACATTTATTTTCATTGAATTCTAGGAAGTCTTTAATTTCTGTCTTTCTTTTTTTAATTGATCCTGTGGTGATTCAGATGAGCCTTATTCAGTCTCCATGAGTTTGTGGCTTTCTGTAATTTGTGTTGCTGTTGAATTCTAACTTTAAGCTATGGTGATCCAACAAGATACAGGGGGTTATTTAATTTTTTTGTACCTGTTAAGATTTGCTTTGTGACCAAATATGTGGTCAGTTTTAGAGAAGATTCCATGAAGTGCTAAGAAGAAGGTACATTCTTTTGTGTTTAGGTAGAATGTTCTTATATGTGTATTAAGCCCATTTGAGTCACAACATCTGTTAGTTCCATTATTTCTCTGTTAAGTTTCTTTCTGGCAGACCTGTCCATTGGTGAGAGTGGGGTGTTGAAGTCTCCCACTACTAGTGTGTGGGGTTTGATATGTGATTTAAGCTTTAGTAATGTTTCTTTTACATATGTGGGTACCCTTGTATTTGGGGCATAAATATTCAGAACTGAGACTTCATCTTGATGGATTTTTCCTGTGATGAAAATGAAATGTCCTTCTCTAACCCTTTTGATTCATTTTAGTTTGAAGTCTATTTTGTTAGATATTTGAATAGCTGTACCAGCTTGCTTCTTAAGTCATTTTGTTTGGAAAATCTCATCTTAAATCTTTACTCTGAGGTAGTGTCTTTCTGTGAAGTTGAGGTGTGTTTCTTGTATTCAGCAGAAGGATGGATTCTGTTTTCATATCCATTCTGTTAGCCTGTATCTTTTTATAAGTGAATTGAGTCCATTGATATTAGGGGGCATTAATGACCAGTGATTACTAATTCCTGTAATTTTTTAGTGGTAGTGTGTATATGTTTGCCTTCTTTAGAATTTGCTGGTGTGGGATTATCTATTGCCTGTGTTTTTGTGTGGGTGCATATAACTTCCTTGGGTTGAATTTTTTCTTCTAGTGCTTTCTGTAGGGCTGAGTTTGTGGATAGGTATTGTTTAAATCTGGTTTTATCATGAAATATTTTGTTTATTCCATCTATGGTGATTGAAAGTTTTGCTGGGCATAGTAATTTCGACTGGCATCCATGTTCTGTTAATGTTTGAATAACAGCTGTCCAGAACGTTCTGGCTTTCAGAGTCTCCACTGACAAGTTGGGTGGTATTCTGATAGGTCTGTCTTTATATGTTACTTTGCCTTTTCCCTTTGCAGCTCTTAATATTCTTTATTCTGTATGTTTAGTGGTTTGATTATTATGGGGCAAGGGGACTCTTTTTGGGTCCAGTCTATTTGGTGTTCTGTAAACTTCTTGTATCTTCATAGGTATTTCCTACTTTAGGTTGGGAAAGTTTTCTTCTATGATTTTGTTGAATATATTTTCTGTGCCTTTGAACTGGTATTCTTTTCCTTCTTTTATCTTTATTATTCTTAGGTTTAATCTTTTCATGGTATCCCAGATTTCCTGGATGCTTTGTGTTATGACTTTATTGGCTTTATATTTTCTTTAACTGATGAATCTATTTCCTCTATTGTATCTTCAAGGCCAGAGATTCTTCTATCTCTTGCATTCTGTTGGTTATGCTTGCATCTGTAGCTCTTGTTTGTTTATCCAGATTTTCACTTTCCAGCATTCCCTCCATTTGTGTCTTCTTTGTTTTGTTGCCTGTATTTCCATTTTCAAATCCTGAACTCTTTCCTTCACCTGCTTTTTCTTGGTTTTCTTTAAGAAATTTATTAATTTCTTCCAATTTTTTGTTTCTCTTCCTTGATTTCTTTAAGAGAATTTTTCATTTGCAATTTAAAGGCATCTATCATCATCATAAAGTTATTTTTAAGGTCATTTTCTTCTGCTTCTTCTACATTGGGATGTTCAGTTCCTGGTATTGTAGAACCACTAGGTTCTGGTGGTGTGATATTCCTCTTTATGTTATTGAATGTATTCTTGCATTGGCATCTACCCATCTCTTCCTCCAATTTGTGCAGGCAGTGTGTGTGCCTCTGGCAGTTGTTCTTCCTCTTATTGGTGCAGGCAGTGTTTGTGGTTCAGATAGCTGCTCTTGGCCAAATTGATGTTGGTGGTGTCTGTGTCTGAAGAAGCAGCTGAGGTCATGGGGGATGGGTGGGTTTTGGGTGGCAGAGTGTGACTTATAGATTAAAGAGTCTGATGGGGAGTGGTGGTGGAAAGGCCTGCCCACAGGATCCTTCGGCTTTGATGAGTAGGGTTGAGGGGCATGGGGTATGACTTGGGGCCTAGGGCCTAGAGACTGGGTTTTCTAGACAACAGTCACTCATCTCTCTGTCCAATCCATGTTGGCAGTGTCTGTATCTCTCTTACATTTCAAATTAACCCATTTATATTAATCTATGTTCTGCAACATGGCATTACCTCTCTTTCATCTTGCCCTTGTTTCTCCTCTGTGTCCTGCTGGCAATTCCACTAACTCTGCCCCTGTTCTTCTCAGTGTCCTTAGTGTGGATTTCATGGCTAACCTTATCCTGTCCAGCTATTAACCAGTCAGCTTCTTTATTAAGTCAATCACAGAGACATATTTACAAACTGTAAAGGGATATCCCACACTTTCTTTCCTTTCTTTATTTTGTTTTTGTTGTTTGAGACAGGGTTTCCTCTGTGTAGCATTACTTGTCCTGGAACTTATTCTGTAGACCAGGCTGGCCGCAACCTCATAGAGATCTTCCTGCCTCTGCCTCCTGAGTATTGGGATCAAAAGTATGCAACACAACTGCCCAGCTTTGGTCATCTTTTTCGAGTCCATTCTTCTTGGCTTAGAATGCTACTGGCAATGCTTATTTTCACTTCCCTTAAACATTTGTACTAACAAAAATTAGTTATTGTCAGTATGTAATGCTTAAACAATAATGTATGTCATGTTAATGTACAGTAAATGAGTATTACTTTATAAAATCAGGTCTATATATGTATATATAAACTTTTTTAGTTCCTTAAAACTAACCTAATATTATTATGTCACTAGAATTTCAGAATTCATTTGTAATTTTTAATTATTTCCCACTTTTCTTCAATTTTTCATAATAGTAATGAACTATAATTGACATTGTGCCAAGAAAATATATAGAAAAATGTCTAATTTCTTTACTATCATGCTGACAGTCTTATTAAACACAATGTCCCTTAGAATCCAGGATCTCACTTCATGTCATTTTGTCAGATAACTGAATGAATTGCTTTAACAAAACTCAAATTGAAATCAAACAACCTCTTTCTCTCGGGCCCGTGGCGCCGGCAAGATGGGCAAGTGTCGCGGTCTCCGCACTGCCAGGAAGCTCCGCAGCCACCGGCGGGACCAGAAGTGGCATGATAAGCAATACAAGAAAGCCCACTTGGGCACAGCCCTTAAGGCCAATCCGTTTGGAGGTGCCTCCCATGCCAAGGGAGTTGTGCTGGAAAAAGTAGGGGTTGAAGCCAAACAGCCAAATTCTGCCATCAGGAAGTGTGTCAGGGTGCAGCTCATCAAGAACGGCAAGAAGATCACAGCTTTCATGCCCAACGATGGCTGCTTGAACTTCATTGAGGAAAACGATGAAGTTCTGGTTGCTGGATTTGGTCGAAAAGGTCATGCTGTAGGTGATATTCCTGGAGTCCGCTTTAAGGTTGTTAAAGTAGCCAATGTGTCCCTTTTGGCCCTGTACAAAGGCAAGAAGGAAAGACCAAGATCCTAAATTTTGACAGCGGAAATGCAATAATAAATTTTCATATTCTGAAAAAAAAAAAGAAATCAAACAAAACTTTCTCACTAACTCAGGTTCTTTTGACTTTGCTTGATTCAATTATTCTGATTGAAAGATTAGTGATTCAAAATCTGTTTAATACATACATGTACACTTTTAATGCTGCTTGTGAGCATTTATAGACATCTTATAGCAACACTATGAAATAATGTGCAGTCATGTAATAATAATATATTATAAGGGGTAAGTAGCTATCTAATATTAGAACAGTGTTTGGAACTTAGCTAATACTCAAATTTATTATCAATTTTTATTTCTAATTTGAAAGGAAAAAATCTGTGGAAAAATGTAGATATTAAGTTGTCTTATATTATGATCAGATAGGATAGTTATTTCAATCTTTCTGAATTGGATAATATTTGGTTATGACACAAGATGCAAACTGTTTTAGAGAAGGTTCTGCTGGCTTCTGAGCTGGTGTATATTCTTTAATGCTCAGGTAGGATATTCTGTAAATATCTCTTAAGTCTTATATTTGATGTCATTTATTTTGGGGGCTTTTTTTTTATTCTGTTTGTCCAGATGTTCTATTGGTAAATGTTAATTATTGAACTTAGCCACAATTAATGTGTTGTTAATCTGTATCTTTAATTCTAGTAGTATACTTTTTATGAAATTGGGTACACTAGAGTTTGAAATATATATTGGATAATAATGTCTTGTTTAATTTTTCCATTAATTACAGTGAGATGTCTAATTAGTTGTAGTATTGAGTCTTTTTTGTTAGATATTAGAATAGCAGAGTCTCCTTGGTTCCTGGTACCATTGGACTGGAGTACTTTCCTCCATGTTTCACTCTAAATTTGTGCCAATCTTTAAAGTTGTCTTAGTTATTTGTCTATTGATGTGATGATACCATGACCAAGACAGCTTATTTATTAAAAAAAAGAGTTTTGGTGGGGTTTGTAGTTTCAAAGTGTTAAAGTCCATGGCCTTCATGGTGAGGAACATAGTAACAGTCAGGCAGGGATGGATCTGGAGCAGGCACTGAAAGCTTACATCTCAATCTATATGCATGAGACAGAGAAAGCTAACTGGGAGTAGCATGGGCTTTTAAAATTTCAAATCCCATTCTTGGTAACACACTTCCTCAAATAAAGCCAATCCTTCAAAAAAAATGTTCTACCATCTGGGTACCAATAATTCAAATATATAGACCTATGGGTCCATTGTTATTCAAACTACCACATTTCTGAGTTCTGAGATTAAAATCAAGCACCATCACACCTGACAAAATTAACAAACTTTCATGAAAAAATCCCTAGAAAACCTGTGACTAGAGGAAACATTTCTAAAAGTAATAAAGGTGATATACAAGTCTATATTTCTATCATGATAAATGGAAAAATACTAAAAGCATTTATGCTAAAATTGAGAAGGAAAGAGTGTGCATTCCCTCAATTGTTTTTCAGTATAGTAATTAAAGCTTTAGCTAGAGCAATATGAAAATTAGGAGATAAAAGGAATATAAATAGGAAAGGGAAGAAGCTGAAGCATCCCTTGAAGATGTTATTATTCTATGCAAAAAAAGACTCTAAAGACTCAAATCAGAAAACTCTTACTGTTGATGAAGATTTTTAGAAAAATATCAGGATAGAAAATTAACATACATCAATTAGTAATGTTCTTTTTTGTTTTAATGACAAACATATTGAGAAAGATGTC
This sequence comes from Peromyscus leucopus, assembly GCF_004664715.2. NCBI lineage: Eukaryota > Metazoa > Chordata > Mammalia > Rodentia > Cricetidae > Peromyscus > Peromyscus leucopus. Next base: position 72,390,710 of record NC_051083.1, read on the forward strand.
AGAGAAATAATCTCATTCACACTAGCTTCATAATGTGTACCTTGAAATAGAGCTAAATAAGGACATAAAAGAAATGCGTAGCAAAAACATTAGAAGAAAACATACTGGAAATATTAGAAGATGGAAAGACCTGTCATGTTTTCATGAATGGGTACAACAAATTGAAAATGACAATTTTAGCAAAACAATCTATACATTCAATGCAATTCTAATTTAAAAAATACACTATGTTTTCAACAGAAATAGGTACAATGAGTCCAAAATTTATGTGAAAATGCTAAAACACCTACATAACCAAATAATCCTGAGTAATAACAATACTACTGGGAGTATTTTCATAGCTGATTTTAAGTTACCCTACCAATCTATATTAGTAAAAACCATAGTATTGGCACAAAAAACAGACACATATATGAATGGAATAGAATAGAGGAACCATTTATAAATCAATTCTACTAGATTTATCTGATTTTTGTTGAAGAGGCTAAAAATGTACATTGTAGAAAAAACAGTCTCTTCAACAAATGATAATGGGAAAACTTGATACCCACAGGAAAAACATCCTTTTAGTTCACTAAAAAAATAAAAAATTCAAATACAAATGTATCAAAAATCTAATCTCAAAATAAAACATGAAATGTTGGAACTGATAGAAAAAATTTGAGGAATGTACTATAAGTTATAGATAATAGTAAGAAATTTTTTAAGCATTTTATAAATAGGAAAGCAAGAAATGAGGCCCACAACTGAAAAATAATACCTCAAGAAGATCAAAAATATCTGAAAACCAAAGGAAAGTGTCAATCAGCAACAACCTACAGAATGAGAAAGATATTTTCTGCCTACATATCCAACAGATGATTAGTATCTAAATAACTAGATATTAAAAAACAAAAACAAAAGACCCAGAGAGATGGATCAATGTTTAAGAGTACTTGTTGCTCTTAGAGTAGATTCAGGTTCAGTTCCCAGCACTCACTTTGTACTATCAATCATCAATAATTCCAATTTCTGAAGATTTGACATCTTGTCTGGACTACATGGAGACTGTACAGAGTTGGCACACAGACATGAATGTAGGTAAAATAATCATATATACAAATGGAAAATAAACCTTATAAACAGAAAACAACAACCAAAAAGAAGACACAAATTTGGGTGGATAGGGAAGGTAAATCTTTGGGTATAATTGGGGAAGGACAGTGAATGTATTCAAAGTACACTGTATGGAATTCTCAAAGAACTGATTAAAATGAGACTAAAACATGATCTAGAACTAAATACAGTTGTCTAAGGAATATTAATGGTTAACAAGTACTTTAAAAAGTTTTCAACATCAACAAACATTAGGGAAATAAAAACTAAAACCATTGTAAGATTGCATTTACTCTAAGTCAGAATAACTGTTTTGAAAAAAAATCAAACAATAGCAGATACTGACATGATTGTGGGTAAAAGGAGAACCATTAACAATGTGTTCTAGATTAGTAAAGATATTACAAAAAACAGTGGATTTTTTTAAATGGCTAGAAATAAAACTACCATATGACTCAGTTTTAGCATGCTTAGACATTATTGTACCATAGAAATTCTGGTTCACCTATGTTTAATGCCCCTCTATGTAAAATAGCTAGAAAATGGAGACAGGATGTCCATCAGCAGATGAATGGAAAAAATATGATACATATGCACAACAGAATTTTGTTCAGCTATAAAGAGAAAAAAATTTTGAAATTTTCTGGAAAGTTGGTGGAGCTGAAAAAATTATACTGAGTGAGGTAATTCAAGCCCACAGCATCAAGGACTAATATTTCATTCATATGTGGATGATAGATTCAAATCTCTAGATTTAAAATTTTTAACTTAGAGTATCTGTAGAAGTCAGGAGACTAGAAGAAACCATTGGCCAATAATTCCTTTAAGAGACCAGATGACAAGAAAGTAGAGAAAGTAATATAAAGGGTGGGGGGAGGTTAAAACAAGGACAAGGGTTGTGGGACAGGGGAAATGAATGTGTTGAAATGGTGGGTTAACCAGAGGGTTACAAAATAGACATGTAGCAGGCTTTCTTGTACCTCCATCCAGCTCCCAAATTAAGACATTGAGAGTTATTAGTTATGAATGCTTTGCCTTATCTTGTGCTTGCCCATTAGCTCTTATACTTTAATTTAACCTGTTTCTCATCATCTACATTTTGCCTTGGGGATTTTTACCTTTCTTTCATTCTGTACATCCTATTTTTCTTGCTTTTTCTGTGTCTGACTGGCTGGGGGATGCCTGGTTGGCTAGCCCTGAGCCTCCTCTTCTCTTTCTCTTTCATTCTATCTTCTCTCTTGAGCCTAGATTCCTCCTACTTATTCTCTCTGCCCACCAGCCCCACCTATTTTTCTACTGCACAGCTAATAGCCATTAAGCTTTTTATTAGACTATTCAGTTACCTTAGGATGGCAAGGTGAAGCAAATGTAACACATCTTTACATAGATAAACAAATGCAGCATAAACAAATGGAACACACCTTTATATAGTTAAGTAATATTCCACAATATAAACAAATGTAACATGTCTTTACATAATGGAAGTAATATTCTACAACATTTCCCTGTAGGTGAATGTTACTGTCCCATCTGCCAACTCCCAAATAACTAATGTAGATACTTAATATTACTTATAAATGTTCAGCCTATAGCTCAGGTTTGTTATTAGATAACTCTTACATTTTCAATTAACCCATATTTCTCATCTGTGCTTTGTGACATGGCTTGGTAACTTTTCTCAGTACCACATGCCCATCTTATTTCTTTCTACACCTACGGCTACTCCTGACTCTACCTTTCCCCTCCCCAGAGTCCTTAGTTTGATTTTCCCACCTATACTTCCTACCCAGCTATCAACCAATTAGCTTTTTATTAGCCAATAAGAGTAATAATATTCATAATTTACAAAAATATTATTCCACAGCATAAAGTTTTGGCTTTAGCATAATAAACCTATATACAATAAGAACAATTATCAAATAACAATTACATTTATAATATCCAGTCCATTTGCATTTGACAATTTCAGGGAAAATACTCCATTATTTAACCTGTCTTGGTGAATCTAAAATTTCACATCTAATTTACCATTTTATTATAACTAAGGAAAACTATAACTATCTATTCTTCAACTCTATCAAAGATCCCAGAATGATATAATGTTACCTGAGTAAACAGAAAGTGCAGTGAAAGACACTTCCAAAACTCTAGAAATGACAGAGACATCTGGCTGGCTGGATAGTCAACCAAGGTTCTTCTGCATGTTGGGCCATCCATCATTGGCCTACAGGCTGAGAATATCTGGTAGATTTTTCTATGAAGAAGGAATATTGAAGGACTGTTTCACCTTGTCTTGGCAAATTTTGGCAGTGTTTTTTCCTTTGTGTCTTGCTTTTCCACTTTGGATGGTATATTGTCAGCAGTCGAGGCAAGGACAGTTTCTTGGCCAAATGACTAGCTTTGACACAATGAAAGGAAGCTCCATATGGAGGTTCTTCCATGCCCATTATCCTTTTATAAAGTAGATTGGTGTTGCTAGGAACAGATATGTTTCACTGTCATGGAACCTAGGTTATTAAATATCTCATATGACATATTCTGTAGGTCTCTGAAGCATTTGAGCATCACCTATCTATCTAAGATATATCTGTTTAACCTTGAAAACATACCTAATAGGACAAAAAGTTTGATTATTATAAATGACTAACTACTAACCTGCATTTTTAAATTATACATTACATTTTAAATGAGCTACATGAGCACAATACCCCAAAGAAGAACAGAAACATATACACAGAATAAGAAAAATAACTTTAAATTTGTATCAATATACCAAAATCCACACCAACGTAAAATATTTGAGGCTAATAGTTGTCTTTTTATCCTATATTCTTATATCCCCCTTAAACAATGACAAACATCCATAACCCCTTCCTCCCAAATGACCAAAAACCACCCACATCACCTCTTGGAAATTTGGACATTATATTTTCTAGACTGCTTGCTGTTGTCTGAGGGTGATTGCACTTTGGGGACCCTGAGAAAAATTTAGTCATGAGAAAACTAGTAACATTCGTTGTCCGGTTTCAGAACTGTTCTCTTGCAGAGGCATCAGTATATATATCAACTATCTTGTAGTTTTTCTTGGTTTATATTTGTAGTCCAGATTTTCAGGAGGTCTCCCCACATCAAATCTGATCTCTGTTAATCTTGAAGCAATCAATGGCCTTTCATTTCTTTTGGAAACAAAAGCATAACCTCTCTCCCAATACAACACATTTTCTGAATTCCACATTAATGTTAAGAAATCCCGCTGGGCGGTAGTGGCGCATGCCTTTAATCCCAGCTCTTGGGAGGCAGAGCCAGGTGGATCTCTGTGAGTTCAAGGCCAGCCTGGGCTACCAAGTGAGTTCCAGGAAAGGCGCAAAGCTACACAGAGAAACCCTGTCTCAAAAAACCAAAAAAAAAAAAAAAAAAAAAAAAAAGTCCCTAAAGTATCTAGGCTGGTTTAGTTCAGCAGTCTCTTCTACAGTTGAAGTTCTCTCATCAGCTGTTGTTCACTCATCAACATTCAAAAAATTCAAAGTCAATACGACAGCATATAAGATCCAGACTCTGTGTGTACTTCCTGTCTTTACATGGATTTTTTTTCCTTTTAACTCTTGTGGGAGCCCATTTTCAGGTCCCTAGTGGCTTTACCCAGCAGGTCTGCATAGAGAGGATGATTGGACCATGGGCCCGAGTGCAGATATCTGAGATGGTCTGCACTTGGCTGTGCTGGGCAGAGGTCTTTTGCTCCACCCTTGGTATTTCTATAAATACCATAGGGTAGAGACAGTCAGGGCCCATTGGAATAGGTTCCAGGCCCTCTTGAGGCAATCCTGTATTTTCTGTTTATCTCCACACTCTAAATCCTTCTATCTAATATTTCTACTACTCTCACTCAAAAACACACTGGAGAAATGTGGGGGTAGTGGGTAGCCCCCCCCCAGAATAGCACCATAAACAGGGACTGAAGGCAAAGAAAAAAATAATAATAGCAATATTTAGATTTATTATAGAGTGTTTGGCTAACGTGAGAGTAAGGCTCTGCCAGTTGAAGTGGCCAGACCAGTGTTGAAGTGAAAGGAAAGAAATTAATTAGGGCAGGGGTTTTTATCCTTGAGAGAAGAGGAAAAAATGGACTGGAAGAATGTCCAATTCTGCAGTGCAAAAATCTCCTCTATCAAGATTTCTATCTTTCTATCCTCTCAATTTCTAAGAAAAATAAGGAAAACTATTCTGTAAAAACTTAAAAGTATAAGGTAGTGTAGAAAAATTTACTTAAGTTAGGCAAGTAGACAGAGAAACTAAGTCTTCAATCTAACTTTGAGGATATGAATGCAAACTGGGAAAAAAATCTTTCTTTGAGCTTTATGGGTAGAAAAAAGCTCTTCTTTGAGTTTATCAGGCAGAAAAAAAGATTCCTATAGAAGCTTTTTGGCCTGGGGACAGCTAAATCACAAAGTTCAAGCAGCAGGAGAAAGTGATTTCTCTCTGAGGCAAAAATGCGGGTATAAGAAGCCAAAAAGTTTTAAGTTCAGAAGTTTTTGGAAAAGTTGGTGTTATGCCCAGATTGTGACCCCCCAAAAAGACCACCGAAGACCTTGGATGTCCAGAATGCAACAGCAAGGTTTATTCTGCAGATACAAGTCTAGACAGGGACTCATTCCTAAACCCAATACAGTGAGGCAGGGAGGAGCCCCTCTTTCTTGGGGAAGTTAGTTTTTAGAGGCAAAATCCATAAAATTTCTTAGAGGGGAGGGGGTTAGTACGGGTCCATCCTTGATTGGTCCAGTTTTTCCCGGGCCTGGACTTTATCTTATTTTATCTTATCTGTTTGCCCTGTCAGGAGTTTTACAACTCATCTCCGGGGTCTGGTCATGTTATCTGTGGAGAGGGGCATCTCGTGGTTAATTGGTTACCATCAGACATCCTGACTCTGTTCTTTTGTTCCTGGGGCTGGTGCCATCATTTCTGGGGACTTGAAAGTGGCCTGGGTCTATCTATATTGAGATATCTTTGTCTAAGGCCCCCTTTTTGAGACAATAAAGTGAGGGTCTTGTTGTGCCTAGATCACAGTCCCCAAAGCCACCACTGGAGACTTCAGGTACAGAATGCAAAAGTAAGGTGTCTTCTAAGTTTACAAGCCTCCAGGGAGGCTCTTCCAAATCTCTCACTCACAGCAGGGGGGGGGGTTGGAAGGAGCACTCCCCTTTCTTTGTGAGGCTAGTTCTTAAAGGCACAGACCATATAATTTATTTTAACCTGCCTCCCTTTTTAGTCTTTTGGTCGAATATCCTGACTGTGTTTTTCAAAGTCCCTGTAGCAGATACAGCCACTTGTGGAAAAGGAGTCTAAGTTCTTATTTACACTTAGGAATCCTGGTTTAAGCTTCTCTTTGTCTGTAGGGGATAGAGTGGGGGGTTTTACTGAGGTATCACATTGGTTTTTCTCTATCTTGGGGAAAAAAATCTTTCTCTTAAACTAAAAGTGTTTCTTGGAAAATTTGGAAAAATCTTTCTAAAAGGCCTTATTCTTTCTCAAACTATAAGCTCTCTTAAAAGACTTAAACTAAAGCCTTTCAGAACTCTTTCTCAGAAGGACAAAAATTACAATCACCTGAAGATATTAGTATGAGAATCATCTGTGATTCACTCTAAGGGAAAACAAGTCTCTTAGAATGGCAAAACCCCTTTAAGTTTTAAAAATCCTCCCTGCAATAAGGGAGGCAGTGCTTGAGTTCCCCAAAACTTCTCTTCTAAGCTCTGTCTCTTCAAGCTAGTAAAAGGCAGCATGTCAGAATCCCCAGAGGAAATGCTTGGGAGAGTGCAGGAGAAGAACTACTGAGAGCCCAATGGGGCAGGAAACTGTTTACCTGGGAAATGCAAAGGAGGTGAGCCTTTTAGCTGCAGCTGAGCTGAGGCATCAAGGGTTTTGTTTCTGAGTGTCTATCAGAATGAAAGGGTGCTCCTGATAGTCCTAGTGCAAAGATCCCCTGAAACAATGCAAACACTCTGTTAGCATTGCATCCTTGCTTCTAACCAACAACTGAGAAGCAACTATCCAGTGCCTCAAGTTTGAGTGCACTTCCTGGAACAACTTCCTGGAGCACAGAGCTGAGGTAGGAAGGTTCAGGACCCAGGGGAAAACTGCTAATGAACAAACAAAGATAAAACTGGCTGGAAGGCACAGTTGCCTGCTTTCCTGCAAGTCCTGTTGATAGGTGGGGCTACAAAGTGTCCACAGCTGCAAAAAGAAGTCTCTCTGAGAAAAGCTCTTTTCTACCAGAGAAAGCATATTTCTGAGAAAAGCTTTGTTTGACTGACTTCCGGTGAGATGAGGGAGTGTAGCCCTAAGGGGTGATTGCCACTGGTGATAAACTCTGACAGCTCACAGACAAACAAATGCAACCCACTGTGTGACTGGGCCAGGTGAAATGTAGGGAGATATACCTGTCCTAATGCCAGCTTAGAGATGGCAAAAACCTCCCTTGTTAAAAAAGCAGAAGCTTGATTTTCAGTCTGTATGCAAACCACATAGACCCAGACTAAAGCCTCTACGTTTAGAAGCAGAAAAGTTGCCACTGTGGCACTGGGAAATGTTTCTGGGGCAGAGGGGATAAACTGAGACCAAACTGAGAACTGTCTGGAGAAAGACTCTGAAGAAGCGGTGGGAAAGCTCTACCTTGAGTGCTTTTTTTTCTTTTTTTTTTTTTTCTTTTTTTTTTTTTTTTACTGACTGGCTAAGGAAAAAACACAAGCCCCGAGGGAAGTTGTTAAAAGGAATGCCCGCTTCAATGGACTCTACCAGATGCGGTTCTGCTCTGGGGTTCTGATTCGGGGCTAGTGTCTGATAAAGGAGAGACACATGTTGAGGCCAGCTCAGAACAGAAATCTCTCAATGTCCCAAAGTTGAAAACGTAAAACGATTGTTTCAAATCTCCCATACTGAAAGCAGAAACTTCACTTTTCAAAACGAAAGCAAGTTCTGTATAAAAGAACCAGATCTAGACTTTCAGACCCGAAAAGTACTATGGGAATTGAAGTCCATAAGGTAGCTCGTAACAGGGAGCTGATCTAAGAAATGCATTCTGGGAAAAGTAGTTTTTCCGCTAAAGCTGGCAACACATTGCCTGGAAAAACTTTTCAGCTCGAAAAGACATTCGTAGTAAACTTAAAATACAGCTTTCTAAAGAATAAGAAGGAGGAAAATAGTCTCAGAGTTTGTTGAATGTTAATTCCGAGGAAAAATCGTAGGAATATGGAACTCGGAGCTTCATGGTTTTTGGCTCCTTGAGAAAACACCTTATTTTCGCTAATATCTGTGCAGAGAGTATTTACAGAAATTGGATGGCAAAAATCTACCTATAAGAGCAGTCAAGTCACTTAGAAATGCATTGGGCTTTCATGACAAATTGCCTAGCAGGAGAACTTGGTGAATGATTCCTTTGCAAATATAACAAGGGAATAAGACATCAGGCATTCAAAAAACAAATGACTGTTTTATAGATGGGAACAAACTTCAGAAATTCTAGCTGTCTTACAAAATAGAGTTGCTTCACCTAAAAGTTCCTTATAAGAAATCAATGCTAAATATCACAGCTGCTAATAATGATAACATCAGGAGTTAAAGCTAATGTAGTGAAAATACTAAACCATGAAAATGCTCTTTCTCAGAGTAAGCTAATTAAGGATATATTTCTTGAAAGGACATCTGTGTTCTTGAATCTTGCTAAGAAATATTGGGCTAATAAAAAATATGAGTGTGAAAAGCAGCTAAATCAATTTTTCTGATACTGAGCTTCCATCTTGCTGTCTGGGGATATTAGGAGTATAAGGAGGCCTCCAGACTGCTGAGGAGTTTTAGAATGAAGTCTCAGCAATGTTTATGGTGCACAGAGGAACCTGCTGAAAGCTGCAGGTCTAGAACCCCATTACAATTTAGACAACTATCTTCCCCTGCTGGGAAATTGACTGTTGAGTTGCCAGCTAAGTAATTCAGAAATGGTATATTGCTCATAAGGTTTTTCTTCTCTTCTCTTTCTTTTTGGGTTTGCTGTAGACTGACATAGCTCTTAATGCAGTTGTTATAAAACATCTGAAATGTTTAGTGACAGAACTCACTAAAGCCCAGAGTTGAGAAAGCTATTGAAGAATTACACTCATGTTTCAATCTATCAAGAACTTTTGGAATATCAAAGTTGACAATAAGCTCTGAACTTTAGAAATGATATATCTAAGAGTCTAATAGTTCTAGTGAAAAGTAAAAAGTAGAAAATTACTGTCTTATTGGAAGATAATATAGATGTTAAGAAATCTTTAGGTGTTTGCTAAGTTAGATATATGCTAATGGTAGCCCTGTAGAGTTTGCTTAATAATTCTTATGAATATAAGTTTGTAAAATAGATTTATAGAATTTCTTTAAGACATGTAGAAAATGGGCATGATATGTTTAAATAAGAAGTATATAAGTATCTTTGCTAAGGTAGTCCTATAGAGTTTCTTTAAGAATATCTAAGGTAGTCCTATAATAAGCTTGTAAGAAGTATGTAAGAAGTATAAATGTGAGTTTGTAAAAAAGTGTAAATGTTGATTGTGAGTCTATGCTTAATGTATATGGTGAAGGAACCTGTGACACAGAAGGTAGTGTCCTAGTAGACTGCAAAGCGGGCAGTCTGAGTGGTTTCAAAAGCTCCAGAAGCCGCTAAGAAGCTAAGAATGGCAGACGCCAGAACCAGCACAACAACCACAGACAGACATCCGCAACTGAGACCCATTGGAAAATCAATGCAACACAGAAAAACCTGAGCTAGCAGCAAAAAACAGTACAGTTTAAAATGCTACTATAACTAAAAATGTCTTTGGCCTGAGAACAAAAGCTGGCTGTAGGGATGCTTACAAAAATTTTTTGGTTGTAAAACATTTCTTCATATTTGGAAGTAAAAGTCTAGGACCAGAAGTTACTTTTTGAACTTATGAAAATGAGATAAAACTACAAAAAAGACTTTGGTTATGAATTTCTTCATATTTGGAAGGCTGATACCAGAATTTATTATTTGAATTTTGGGACTTAAGAAATGAAATGAACAATAGTAATTTCATTGCAATGGGACAATTTTTAATTTACTTAGACTTTATCAATGGTGATGACCTAGGAACTGTTTTATGGAATTATTTGTGTTTCAAATGGAACTATTTATGTAAAACTAGAATTACTTATAGAACTGGTTTTGTGTTACAAATGGAACTGTTTAAACGTAAAAGTTTGGGTTTTCTTCTAACTAGGTTTGAGATTTTGTTTAAAAAAAATTATAAAGAAAAGGAGGAGTCATGAGTGAATTAAAGTTGAATGTATGTTTGCAGAAATTATGTTAACCTATTGATATTAATGTACCCTGGTTTTGTGAAGTTAAGGAAATATTCAAGTTTGATGTAAAACATCAGAAGTTTTTCCTATCTTCTGTTAGTAAGAAATTAAAATGGTTCTATTAAGAGTTTAATTTGTAAGACTGAGAAAATTGCAACTATGTATAGCACCATTTATGTTAGTTCAAATGGTTCCATTAAGAGTTTTAAGTAAGATTGAGAGAATTGTAACTATGTACAGCAATATTTATGTTAACCTCTTAATGGTAATGATGAAATAAGGGATTCTTTTTATTTGCGACTGCATTAAGAGTTTTTGGTTTAGAAAGGGCTGTGTGCAGCTAAAGACTGCTGTAGTCACCTTGGACCTAATCCAAAAAAGAAATGTCATCTTTATCATCCTCTACTCGCATACTGGGAGGTGTGACAGCTATGGAGATTGATGTAAGCTATTAATGAGGAGTTATTTTTTATATATTAAGAAAGGGGGACCTGTGGGAGACTATTTTCAGGTTCCTCATGGCTTTACCCAACAGGTCTGCATAGAAAGGATGATTGGACCACGGGCCTGAGTGCAGGTGTCTGAGATGGTCTGTACTTGGCTGTGCTGGGGGAGGAGGTCTTTTGCTCCACCCCTTGGCATTTCTATAAATACCCTAGGGCAGAGACAGTCAGCGCCCATTGGAATAGGTTCCAGGCCCTCTTGAGGCTATCCTGTATTTTCTATCTGTTTATCTCCACACTCTAAATCCTTCTATCTAATATTCCTACTATTCTTACTCAAGAACACTCTGGGGAAATATAGTGCTGGGTGGGTAGCCCCCTGCAAACTCTCTCTTTAAATACTTTAGTATTTTTTAAACTACTAATTTTTTTACTATGACTTTCTATACCTATTTTCTTGTATTTCTTAAGCCTATGTACATTTTTAAAGAAATTATAACCTGTTTAAAATTTTTTTCCCATCTGAACCTGTCTTTACTGTGTGTCTTTACCTTTTTCTGAACCCATGAGCCAAACCTTTACCTTCTAAGTAGCTTTGTGCTGGCTTCTGACTGTTGTGGAATAATCCTCTTGTACACTGTTAAGATTTGTCACTTGAATTGGTTTAATAAAACACTGATTCGCTAATAGCTGGACAGGAAGTTAGGTAAGAAAGCCAAACTGAGAATGCTGGGAAGAAGGAGGGCAGAGTCAAGGAGTTACCAGCCAGATGCAGAGGAAGCCAGAGGATAACATCATTTTGAGAAAAGGTACAAAGCCACGTGGCTAAACATAGGTAAGAATTATGGGCTAATTTAAGTATAAGAGCTATTTAGTAATAAACCTGAGCTATTGGCTGAGCATTTATAAGTAATATTTAGCCTTGGAGTCAATTATTTAAGAAGCAGCTGCCAGTTATTTGGGAACAGGCAGGCAGGAGAGAAATTTCCACCTATACCTGACTGTGCTCCGCTCATGTCTGTGAGAGTCAAGCTTTATGAGTCAAGAGCCTTGCCAAGAGCTACATTCAATTGGGAGCTGCATCTAACTGGGACTGAATTTAACCATCCCAGGTCTAGGAAGTTGGTGCCCACACTATGGCCAGCATTTTTACTTACCTCACTATTTCTGTTTAACAATGTGGCTGCTCAAGTGTTTGCTCTACAGAAGAGCCATGCTTCTGTAAACTACAAGCATCAGGCTACTAAGAAGCTTGTCTTATTTTTCCTTTTTTTTTTTTTTTTTTTTTTTGGTTTTTTGAGACAGGGTTTCTCTGTGTAGCTTTGCGCCTTTCCTGGAACTCACTTGGTAGCCCAGGCTGGCCTCGAACTCACAGAGATCCGCCTGGCTCTGCCTCCCGAGTGCTGGGATTAAAGGCGTGCGCCACCACCGCCTGGCTTTATTTTTCCTTTTTCCCCCAGCTTTCTCAGCTCCTATGTAGAAATGTATGCCCCACATTTGGCTCCAAATGTAGCATGGTTTCTTGGATTGGCAGCCCCCAAGTCATGACACAGAGACTCAATATTAATTATAAATGCTCTGCTTTAGCTTAGGCTTATTTCTAACTAGCTTGTTTTAAAACTTAAATTAATCCACTTCTATTAATCAGTGTGTAGCCCCGAGGCATGTTTTACTCATCTATACACTGTCCATCCTACTTTCCTGCATCCTCCATGTCTGGTTGTCTGGGCTCCAGCTGTGTGGTCCACAGCTGGCTGGCCCTGGCTGTCTGTCTGTCTCCCCCTTTCCACTCTGCCTGCCAGCTCCGACTATCCCTTCTGTCCTAGCTATTGGCTGTTCAGCTTTTTATTAGATCAGTCAGGTGCATCAGGCAAGGTAAAAACAGCAACACATCTTTGCATAATTAAACAAATGCAGCATAAACAAAAGCAACACACTTTTATATAGTTGAACAAATACAGCATAAACAAATGCAACATATCTTTTATAGTTAAACAATTATTCTTAAACACAAACGAATTTAACATGTCTTTACTTAATTAAATAAATATTCTATTCCACAACACAGACATGTAGAAAACAGCTATTCTATAGGCCAATTTAAAATAAATTAAAAAATAGTTATAAGGAAGAGATCCCACACAGCTAGATAGCCCTCTCCTAGATAATATTTATTGAACAAAATCTCAGGGCTATTATGGGTTACTTTGTAGGTGGATTTTTCTGTCCCACCTGCCAACTCCCAAATCACAACATGGAGGCTTCTTATTAATTATGAGAGCTCATCGGATAGCTTAGGCTTGTTTGTAACTAGCTTTTATAACTTAAATCAACCCATATTTTTATTGATCTATATTCTAACATGGTTTTTACCTCTGTTTCATTTTGTGGCTCCAAATTGTTCCACGTCTGTCTCGGTTCTCTGCCCTTCTTTTTCCCAGCATTCTCTCTGCCCCCCAAATCCTGCCTGTTTAACTTTTTATTAAACCAATCAGAATAACACATATTCACAGTGCAAAGGGCTATTACACAATAATAGTTATGAGTTGTTAATCAGAGTTTCCAGAAGTCTCCTCAAACAATGCATGTGCTTGCTGTTGTTCTTGGTTACTGACTAGAACTAGATGATAAGACTCTATTGCTAAAGACATTATACACTGTGGTTGCAAGATATAGAGATATCAAGTTTTAAGTTGTAAGCTTCTTCTCAGATACTTAGCTTTCATCATGCAGGTTGCTAGGAGGAAAAAAGGGTCAGTGGTTTTATCTACTTGTGAACTCTACAACCTCAAGGCCAATCTGCCATGTATGATATGCTGATCTATGTATAGACGCATGGTAGTTAAGGGGTTGACAAATAAGTCTGAGTTTTAATTTGAGGATCTCTCTACAGGAGGAAATGCATGACTGCTACTTTAATCCTAATCAAATACTTGTGGCTGTGGAGGCCATTGCTTCTAGGTTGGAACACACTATTATTGTTTTACTAAATTTACATGGCACCAAACTGCATTCTAAATACTTATGTTTATATCCATTAGAAAGTGATAGTCTCAACCTTACTCAGAGAAGCTTCTTTCTGCAATGAACATTGTTAAATTCAGGGATTCATGGTTGTTCCAGGTATGAGAATAATTTGAGAATAGGCTTAAGGAAGACATTTATACCATTTCCTCTAAGGTTCAAGAAATATTGAGGGATAGAGGTTAGAAAGAGAGTGATGAGGGACTAGAGAGACTGCTCAGGAATTAAGAGCATTGGCTGCCCTCCCAAGGGTCAGGGATCAACTCTAGGCATCCACATGACATCTCCCAACTGTTTGTAACTCCAGTTCCTGAGGATCCAACATCCATTTCTGACCTCTGCAGGTAGCAGGCATGCAAGGTAGCACACAGACATACATTTGGGTAAATACACAAACACATTAGATAGGTAGATAGATAGATGATAGATAGATAGATAGATAGATAGATAGATAGATAGATAGATAGATAGATAAAATAGAGAAAATGTATGGTGAAGAACTACCAAACGCTATCTTCATGTAACCATTTTAAACATGTTTTCACAGCCACTGAGTATCTCCCCTTTTCTTCAATCTACCCAGCATCTGATCAACACTATTTTTGCCAATTTGTTTGTTCCTAAAACATCAAATTACCAAAATTCACTGGTGGATATGCATACAAATGTCATAAAGAAACACATTATTTTTATTAAAATTAATAAAAGTATGACACTTTTACATGCCAGCAAGAAGAGAAAGAGAGTATTTTAATGGTACACCACTAACTTATCATCCTACCTTTTTCCAAGTGAGGTTTATGTAGCAAGATTTCCCCAATCGACCAAATAAAAGTAATTTCCATCTTGAAATTCCAAATCTGCAAAACTGTAAAATAAAAGAAATAGACAAATAAAATCTTGTCACCAAATATAACCAAACCTTTAAAAGGGAGACTACTTTGATATTTAATGGCAATTAACCTTTAAGACATAATGCTAAATAGCTAATTACAAATTTATAAATGTGATATGATACTCCTCCCATATGAAGCCATAAAATACTAAAATTCATGGAGGCTGAAAGTAGAACAGAGGTATCTGAGGGTACAGAAGGAGGAATGGGGAACTGTGTTTCATTGAACATGGAATTTCACTTTTGAAAAATCAAAAATGTCCTGGAGTAAATGGTGGTGGTAATGGTAACACAAAAATGTGCATGTACTTACTGTCAATGAGCTTAAATATCTTAAATGGTGACTTTTTATGTATGGTTTATTACACATGAAAATGTGCACTCATGTTTAATTTTTTTGTTAATATCACTGAATATACATTGGAGTATTTCTTTCATTAATATCACTGAAGATGTTTTGGGTACATCATCTTCTTTTAATCTACTCCTACCACTAATATGTTGAAACATGCTCATAGACATTCTCAAGATCTGGTTGGATAATATTCAGGAGATAGGACATAATTTTTAAGATAAAAAACTTGGCATTTGTCCTAATTTTCAATGACTAGGATTTTTATTGGAGTACCTAATTAGGTCAGAATTTTATTTTATTATCATTTTATATTCCAATTATGCAATTTATGGATTTTCTATCTTTATTTTCTTCTCCTACAACCCATTTTCTCACTTTATGATCCTTCTCTCCATCTCATTCTCTATCTTTCCTCTCTCCCTCCTCCACTTCCCCCTCTCTCTATATATATAAAATTCAAAATTATATCAAATATTTCACTACTTTACAAAAAAGTCAATCATTTCCAGCATTGTGGAAAATGTACTGTGTTGTTATTTGCACTCATCTGTACAAATTTATCACATTCCTCTATGACCCAATAAATAATATCAGTGTTGTAGAGTATCTTCACCATATATATATTGTGTTTATTAATATTTTCTATGATATCTTCACCATATATATTGTGTTTATTAATATTTTATATGATAATTCTGCATTACTCTCTCCATCAATTCAAACAAACTCAGTTGCTGAAACTAAAGTTATATATAGTCACTCAATAGTAGATACATGGACTACCAATCCACATGCAATGTTTTTCTAGTCTTTACTCTATGGCTAATAATGCTTCCAGGTCTGCTACCTACCTCTCATCTCTTGTTCAAGAATCAGTCCTATGGAATTCATGACATGTTCTTTTTTTTATAGTTTTAGCATAAATTCAAGAAACAAATGCAACTATGAAAATATTTTAAGCTGGTTCTTGTATCATATCTCATGATAACCTGCTGAGATAAAGTCACACAGAAATTTCCAAAATCAAGGGACAAACATACCAGACAGTCTAATATTAAAGAAAAATACATTATAATCATGCAGGAGTGGAAGTGACTGGACATTTGCCAAGTGATAACATAAAATAAAAGATAGGTACTAAACTGACTTCCAAAAATAATACTGGTACTATAATTGCAGATACATTTTTTACAATAGTTTGAACAAAGTGACAAAGTCAGAGCTGATGGAGGAAATATATTGACTTGAAAGTATTTTTAATGCAAATTTACAGCATATTATTTCCTAATTTTAGGCCAACATTTAAAGACATTGTAAGGAAGGAAAGATGGATTATTATTCAAGAGAAGAAATGTGAGATTTTTTGTTTTAAGTGAGATATTTTTCTCAAATACATGAAATTATGATGATAGCAATGATGGTTAATATATACAAATATTATGCACACATTTTGTGTGAAAACAACCTGAACATAATAAACATTTAACTTCTTTAATCTACCTAATTCTATTCATTAACTATCTATTATTTCACTGTATTATGAAAGAAGATGACATAGGTTTGGATATAAGCTTCTGAATTTGATTTGGCAAAAATGAATGTAATGTCAATAAAGTCTCTCATCTAAGAAGGAGGAAACTAGTAAACATGCTAATGATTTAAAATAACAAGTTTTAAAATAGCTATCTTAGTGAGAAAAAAGTGCTTAATAGAGACATGAGATGAATTTGTTTGCTTCATTAAAAGGCTATTTGAAGGATATGATCATGAATTTAAAATGCATCCAATCTGTTTATGTGATGCTCAACCTTAAATGAGCAATAAAATTAGCTGACATTATCAGGTGGTCTCTAGATTTTATAAAATTCGACCAAGTGAATTTTCTAAGAAAAGTTTGAGGATGTAAAAGATTGATGAATGTACACAATTCTGAGATCCCATATACATGAGCCATCAGCAACAGCCATACACAGTCATATAGTAAAACTAAGGAAATGGCAGAGGAACTTTACATCTTTATTCTTCACAAAATGTTAGCAATCTTATTTGTCATAGCCAGTGACCTCTCTGGGGAAAGTTTCTTAGCAAAAAAAGACCTATCTCTGACAATGGTTTGAGTGACAAACCTCAAAAATAAGTTTTTCCTCATTCTTACATACAATGTTGGAGACTTAAATACTCATTTTACTCAAAATATGAAAAATATCATATTGCAGAGATGAAAAGTATCAAACAGTAATCAGTGCATTCACTACAGTGTTGATAAATTATATGAATTAAAAAGAAAAAAGCTGAAAACATTTGTTGCTGGAGAATTTCTCTCTAGCTCCCGCCAGTCCCAGAGCCCATTTATAAAATAAACACACTCTTACATTATTTAAACTGATTGGCCATTAGCTCAGGCCTATCATTGTCTAGCTCCTACTCTTATATTTTGCCCATGTCTATTAATCTTTACTTTGCCACGTGGCTTGTGGCTTACTGGTACTTTACATCTTCCTTGTCCTGGTGGCGGCTCCAGGTGGTCTCTCTTTCCTTCCTCCTTCCTCAATTCTCCTCTCTCCTTGTCCTGCCTATACTTCCTGCCTGGTCACTGGCCAATCAGTGCTTTATTTATATAGAGTGATATCCACAGCAACATTTTTCACTATTTATTTACTTATTTATTTTAAATTGTGACCACAGTTTCCCCTGCCTCCTTGCCTCCCGTTGCCTCCCCCTGCATCTACTCTGCATTAACATCTATTCCTCTTCAGTTTCTCTCCAGAAAAGGGCAGGCCTCTAATGGATCTCAACAAAACATGGCATATCAAGTTGCAATAAGACAAAGCACCTCCTTTTGTAAATATTTAAAATTAATTACAAATTGCATTCATGATCATCTAAAATTAAATGTTTAATAAATGTATAAATTAAAAATAAGTTAAGTCTATATGTAAGGTGGTTCCATAAGTATGATGTAATTTTGATTCAATAATCATTTCTGTTTCCACAAATAAATGAAAAATGCATATTAAGTGATACTTAGAATCTGTAATAAAATTTAAATAGAAACTGTTTATTATAAATAAAGGAAAAGTAATAAATTTAAGGCACAGAAGAATAATTAATAGAACATGGAATATGTTGTGTTGTTAATAGAGCTATAAAACTCCTTAAGGCTTCATGATAATAAAAAGCAAAAGCTTCCAAAAGATGAATAGAATAAGAAAAAATAATAGTAACAAGTGAAATATTTTAGCTATCATTTAGATGCATAGAAATCAAAGAAAGGTGTAGTAACTCATGAATTGTAGAAGAGTATGGAGGAGAAGAAATATAAATACCAAGTATGTTTGCTTGGTAAAATCCCAGAAATACTAAAAAATTTCCTAAGAATTTTCTAAACATTTACATAAATTGTATAACATCTTCTGAAGATATAGCTGTAACGTTCTCACCCAGCATTAAAGAATTTTTATAGCTGCATATTAAGTTTCTAAGTATCACTTAGGGCAATTCTATGTGTCTGAAGAATCTAGTATCTATAATTCTAATGTGCCATGGCAGAAAAATATGAATAATGCCAAAGATAAGAGACAGTATGATTTATAGATATTATAATTGGCTTCCTCAAAATAAAAGATTACATGAAGTCTAGTTAGAAGCCCTTGCAAGCTTCCAGTACAAGAATATATAAGTCAGTAGTGTGTTCCCATATCCTTAAAAAACAGAATGGAGCAAAATGATGTAATTATATTTTAATTTAAAAGGGAAAGAAAAAATTGTTATCAGGTGAAAGAGGAGACTGTATGTTATATTAGGACTTTCTAGCAGTACTCTTCTCATAGAAACATCAGTTTAAGTAACTGTCCATGCAAAAGGATATTTATAAGAGTCAAGGAAATCAAGTATGGGGCCACCTAGTTATAGCATAGTAGTAATAAAATTTCACATTGATAGGAGCATAAACAACTTATCCTATTCATACCACTTCTCCCTCGATTCATTATCACAGTCAGGAAAGTTGTCTTTTGCTTGAGGAAATAAAGGAAAGTAATCATAAGACTGTGCATTGTCAGCTTTGATTAAAAAAAAATAGCACCAGGCAGACCTCCAAAATTCTAATCTTTAGATCAGGGCCCACAGACTAAGATTCCACTAGTATTCTGGTGCTGTATAGACTCTATAGCTTCAAACTTCAATCATGTTTAGTACATGAAACTTATATTCTTTACTACTACTGGATTGAATTCAGTGGCCTCTTGCTGGTGGAACACCTCATCAGCAAGCTTCTTTCAGTGACTGGGCACTGGAACTTCCACAATACTAAGTTGGCCATCAGATTCATGCCAGTTACAGCATCAGGCAAGTTTTAATGGCACCAGACTTCAGATCTGCTTAACTGTTAGGTCAAGATCAATCTCCCCAGTCTTCAAGCCTGCCCTAGAAGTAGCTATGTATCTATATCAAATTTCTTTTTCTGTTGTGATAAAAGCAACTTAGGGGAGAAACTGTTTATTTTAGTCAATAATTCCAGGTTGTAGCATATCATGGTTAAGAAGTCAAGGCAGCAGGCCCTTGAGGCATTTGTCCATATCCCATCCATAGTCAGGAAGAAAAGGAATAAATGCAGGAATGTTTTTTGTTCAGTTACTTTCCTCTATTCTTATACAGTTCAGGTTGCCCTGACTAGGAAATAGTGCTATACTTAGTGGATGAGTCTTTGCACAGCAATGAATATAATCAATATAATACCACAAAGACATGCCCACAGACTGACTTGTTCTAAACAATACTTCATTGATACTCTCTTGCCTGGTGATTTTATGATTAGGTCAAGTTGATAATTAAAACTATCACA
Organism: Peromyscus leucopus; assembly: GCF_004664715.2. Taxonomy (NCBI): domain Eukaryota; kingdom Metazoa; phylum Chordata; class Mammalia; order Rodentia; family Cricetidae; genus Peromyscus; species Peromyscus leucopus. The sequence continues at coordinate 72,410,713 of NC_051083.1, forward strand.
ACTCCAGTCCTTGTCAACTTGACACACAATGACATTTTAAAACCATAATCTTCCTCTTGTTCTCAAAGTTTCATGTGTTCCATAATGCAAAGTACAATACAACTATAAAAGTCTACAAAGTCTTAAAAATTCCAGTACTTTAAAAGTCTAAAGTTTCTTAAATATGAGTACCTATAAAATCAAAACAAGTTATATTCTTTCAAGATATAATTGTGCAATGTAAACATTCATACTCCAAAAGAATTTGGGCTTTAAATGATTACATCAAAGCACAATTCACCAGGGAGCAGAGATCATCGTGTCCTTTAGCTCCTTATTCAGGATTTGGAGGGCATAATATAATCAATTCCAAATGACTTGGCTAGGTCTACACCTCCAGCTCTGTTACCTTAGTACACACAAATTATCTCTTAAACATGAGCCAGTTATACCCCATACAGACAGACAACTGTCCTTGGGAAATAACCTATGGTCTTGGCATCATCCTGTCTGTCAATATCCTGGGGTTTCTGTTCCATCTGGGGCTTCTTTCCAGCACTGCAACACAATACTTGGCAACAGCTACTCTCCATAACCCTTTCAATCTTGCATCCCTGCCTTCACCTCTTCCAGCCTTGATAGGAGAGTTTATGCCTAATCTTACTGAATCATGTTATGATGTGTGTAGATATCACCGGAAGGCCTGTTCTGTTTTGAAGGGAAATGGAGAAGCACTAGATTTGGAGGAGAAGGGAGGTGGAGGAGTGACAGGGAAGAGAGGAATGAGAGGAGGCTGTGGTCAAGATGTATGAGAGAAGAATAAAGAAAAATAAAACAGAAGAAGAAAGAAAAAATACTCCTAATCACATGATATTTATAGAGTTCACAGTACAATTTCAATTTGGAGAAACAAACAACAACAAAAACACTAACACAAAGAAAGCACAGCCCTGCCAAATTATGCTGTCTGCTTGAGGTGTAACTAGTCTCCTAAGACCACAGAAATATCAGCTTCTGTGTGCTGATTCTGGGGAAATATTTTCTTAGTCTGTTATTTTTGAAGAACAGAGAATCCCATCAACTTGGGCTTTCTGTCTGTAAATGAATTCAAATATCCACATAATTGAACAACCAGGAGGTGAAGTTCTTCTACCCCAACATCCTCCCTATTGTTCCAGTGCAGCATAGAAGGTTTCACTTCCATGGTGCTGATCTAATTAGCAATAGTAATTGCTTTCTCAGAAACAGCTTGTATGTTTGTCTATCCTTAAATTTCCTCTGCCAAGCAAACTAGTCCAGCATCTCTCAATTAAACTTTTTTCAGATTCTCAAGACATGAGGAAAATGAAAACACGTTCTTCATCAAAATATCACATAAATAGCTGCTAGCCTAATTCCTGACATAGTCTTGTTCCTCTCTGAAACCTCATTAATTGGGTTGCCACTGTTTGCATTACTGTCAATATTCTTATCTTCCAAGCTCCCACTTGAATGACCCATTAAGCTCTATCCACAGCACTCAATGACTTTTCTAGACGAAGTTCCAAAATTTACTCCATGTTTCAAAAGCATCAAAGCCAGACGGTCAAGTTTTTTTTCACAGCAATATCAGTATTTCTCAGGTCCTCATTAAAAAAAAAAAAAAAAAAAACCACACAGTTTCCTTTCCTGTTACTATAATAAAAAAATCCAGACAAAGCAAGTTATGCAGGAAAACATTTATTTTAGGTTTCATGTTGCAGCCCATCAAAGGACAGAAGTCAGGACAGCATGAGCTTGAAGGAGTTATTCATATATCCATAATTATAAACAGAGAGCAATGCAGGCAGACTTTCCTTTCCTGCCTAGCAGTTTTTAAATAACCACAAAGAAGCTTAATATTAATTATAAATACTTGGCCAGTAGCTAACTTTTACATTTTTAATTAACCCATAATTTTATCTACACGTGGCTTAGTGCCTTTTCTCAGTATGGCATGTCTATCTCGCTTCTCTCTCCATCAACTTGCAACTCCTCTGAATCTGCCCTTCCTTTTCCTATCATTCTCAGTTTGGCTCTTCCACCTAACCTTATCTTGTCTAACTATAGGCCAGTCAGCTTCTTTATTTAACCAATCACAGTGACACATATTTATACAGTATAAAGGAATATTTCACAGAGCAATCAATGCATGAAACCTATGTTGTACTCATCTTCTCAACTCTTCTACAGGTCAGGTTCCCTGGCTTAAGCTTAAGTAATGGATCTACCCACAGTGAATGGGGCTTCTCATATCAATGATTATCATCAGGATAATCACACACACACACACACACACACACACACACACACACACACACACACACAATGCCCACAGGCCAACCTATTCTAGATAATCCCTCATTGATACTCTCCTGCCAGTTGATTCTAGAGTGTGTCAAATTGACAAATAAAAATAACCATCACAGTCTACATGGCCCTTGATCATTGGGATGATTGCAAAATAGCATTGATCCCCGAGTCTCTGGGCTTCACAAATGCCATACTTATCTCATTTCCAGTGGCTTCTGGTTGTATTACTGATTTAACACTGACTTCTGAAGTTCTGGGATTGATCTTACTTCAGCACTAATATGTTTTGTATTAACCAGTGGCCTAGATGATCCAACATCCAGAATGGATTCTGGCTCAGACAATGCAGCCTCACAGACTATTCCAGTCAGGATTTGACCATAATTCATAATTTTCTCAGGATCCCTGTAAGAATACAGCTCCATTTATCAGCATGAAATAGCATAGAAAACTATGCCCACATTCCCAAAAAGTGGATTATAGATGTTTGTCTTTGTTTAGGTTGTTGATTACAAATTGTTACTGGTCATAGTCAATATCTTTCTAAAAGAAGAAAGGGGGATATGTTATGGAAATATAGGATACAGATATTATAAGATAAAAGCATGGATTGTTGAATCTGCTTTTAAAGAGGAACTTGTTTAAAAATGTTTTACATTGCTATGGATTTTAGTTTATTGATGCAAATTTAGAGTTGGTTTTGTTTATATATATACACTCTTGTTTCAGGTATTATATTTATGAACCTCATTTAAATTGTAATGAATAATTAAGAAATACATATTAATAATTAGTCTTCTAGGATAATCACACTTATATTCATGTTAGTTAAGTTTTTTAGGTATATAGAGATATATTTCAATTAGGTAAGTAATCTTCAAACACTTCAAAGACCTACAGAATATGGCATTTAAAATGTTTTAATAACTTGACTTTCTGGACATTGAGACATGTCTGCTCCTGGAAGCACCCATTTACTTCAGAGAGGAGGATAGGCATCGAAGACATTCCTTATGGAGTTTATCTTCTTCTTGGCAAAAGTGCCATTTGAGCAAGAAATTGTTCTTGCCTGGACTGCTTGACAAACTGTTGTATCGACTGGACACAGACCCATAGGAAGGTGACCACTGAACTTTGCAAGATGAAATGGTCCTTCAGGTTGCTGCTTCATAGAGAAGACTGAAAGATATTCTACAGGATACATGGAGAAGTGACTAAAAAACTTTAGGTCTATAGGCTGAAGATGGATGCCCCAACATTGCAGAGGAATATTGGGTAGCTGTCCAGGTAGCCAGCTGTCTCTGTCATTCTAGGTATTTGGAAGTTGCCTATAATACATTTCCTATTTACTTAGGTAATATTGTATCCTTCTGAGGTCTTTCATGTAGTTGAAGACTACAATGGTATAATTATAATTTTTCTTGGTTATGATAAAAGATAAATTAAATATAAAACTTTACACTCACAAATACAGGATAGATAGAATATTTTCTTTAATTTTGCCAAATACAAATAGAATAGATATTATAACTGTAACTCTTGCTTGACAACTCTTTTGTTATATGTAATTCTACTATGTTAATGTTAAAACCTTCATTTTTGATTAGACAGAAAAGGAGAAATGCTGTGGGATAATGCTGTTGTACACTGATTTAATAAAACACTGATTGGCCAGTAGTCAGGCAGAAAATATAGGCGAGGCAAGCAGAAGAGGAGAATGCTGGGAAGAGGAAGGAGCAGAGTCAGGAGTCACCAGCCACACACAGAGGAAGCAAAATGTGAAGGCAGAACTGAGAAAAGGTACCAAGCCATGTGGCTAAACATAAATAAGCATTATGGGTTAATTTAAGTGTAAGAGCTAGTCAGTAATAAGCCTGACCTAATGGCCATAGAGTTTGTAATTAATATAAGCCTCTGTGTGTTTACTTGGGTCTGAGAAGCTGTGGGACCAGGTGGGACACAAGAAAACCCCAGCTACAAAAGTCCACTGAGGATCCAAGACATCCTTAATATGTTTAATCTTTGGATCTTCAGAGAGCTAATTCCAGAAAGCATAGGTTCTTCATGTGCAACTGCTTCAGAATAGTCTCAGAAACACCAAAATTTGGTATGTGCTATGTTGCAAGATTGGCTCCCAGGGACATGGGCTAATAAAGAGATATATGCTTCCTGCATAAAATAACTAATTAAGAATTATTAAGAAGACACTGCTTCTTAAGCCACATACTTGAAAAATGGAGCATTGTAAGCTAAACCAAGGAGTCAAGGACTAATTTTAATCATATAGCATATCTTTCTTGAAGCTCTGAGGAAGATAACTGAGAAACAGCTTTGTCTGATATAGCCATATTAAAAGAGTAGAATAAATACCTACAGTTTAAATAAACAGGCACTAACATATGGCCATGTGGTGGTATTGTGTTCCCCAAAATATTGTGCACCCTAATAAACTTATCTGGAGTCAGAGACAGAACAGCCACTAGATACAAAGGCTAGAAAATAGTGGCATTCACACCTTTAATCCAAGCATTCCAGAGGCAGAAATCCCTTTGAATCTTTGTGAGTTCAAGGCCACATTGGAATCAGCCAGGCATGGTGACACATGCCTTTAATCCCAAGAAGTGAGCCTTTAATCCCAGGGAGTGATGGCAGAAAGATATATAAGGCATGAAGACCAGAAACTAGAAGCTTTTAGCTGGTTAAGCTTTCAGGCTTTGGAGCAGCAGTTTAGCTGAGATTCATTCTGGATGAGGACTCAGAGGCTTCCAGGCTGAGGAAACAGGATCAACTGAGAAACTGGCCAGCTGAGGTATGTGTGGCTTGTTCTGCTTGTCTGATCTTCCAGCATTCACGCCAATATCTGGCTTCAAGTTTGATTTTATTAATAAGAACTTTTAAGATTCATGCTACATGGCCACAAAGATAAGAATAATCAGGAAAACATAAGATATTATGTAAATCCAATTCATATATTGATAGTATGCTTCCTAAAAGAAGTTAAAATATATGTTTAAAGGAATAGTATCAGTTTAAAATAAAATAAATGCAAATAAAAATAAACAATACAAGTTGAGAAATTTGAGAGGTTGAAATTGCAATAAAATAAAAGAAAATGAAATCAGAACAATTCTGGATTAGAAAACATAATACAAATTGTAGTGAAAAGCATTAATAGAATATTCATGTAAATATGAGAAAGAATTTGTGATCTTAAAGACATGTTATTTTAAAATGTACAATGAAAGAAGAAGAAAAGAAGAAAATGAAAAGGAATGAAGGCACTTCACCTATTTTATTCAGTTATCAACAGCGGTATTTTGAGCTATATGATTGGAAGGAAATAACAAAACTAAAAGGTAAAAACACTACTTAAGGAAATAGAAAACTTTACTAACTAAGAAAAAAATATATTCAGGAAAATAAATGTGAAATGTCTAAATTAGACTAGTTTCAAACTAGAGTTCACTAAAACATAATCAATCTGCCAAAAATTTTAAAGAAAATTTCCACAGGCTCCCTTTCCCTCGACCCTTGCCCTTCATTACTCCCACTTATCCCAGCTGGATCAAGAACAGAGAGGGAGAACAAGGAATAGGAGACCATGGTAAATGAAGACCACATGAGAAAAGGAAGAAACAAAGTGCTAGAGAGGCCCACAGCAATCCACAAAGATACCCCCACAATAGACTGCTGGCAATGGTTGAGAGACAGCTGGAACTGACTTACTCTGGTGATGGGATGGCCAAACACCCTAATAGTCGTGCCAGAAACCCCATCCAAGGACTGAGGAGTCTGGATGCAGAGATCCACGGCTAGGCCCCGGGTGGAGCTCTGGGAGTCTAATTGGTGAGAAAGAGGAGGGTTTATATGAGCAAGAATTGTTGAAACCAAGGTTGGATAAAGCACAGGGACAAATAGCCAAACGAATGGAAACACATGAACTATGAACCAAAGGCTGAGGGGCCCCCAATTGGATCAGGACCTCTGGATATCTGAGACAGTTGATTAGCTTGATCTGTTTGGGAGGCATCTAGGCAGTGGTACCGGTTCCTGTACTCATTGCATGAGTTGGCTGTTTGAAACCTGGGATTTATGCAGGGATGCTTGGCTCAATCTGGGAGGAGGGGACTGGACCTGCCTAGACTGAGTCTACCAGGTCGATCTCAGTTTTTGGGGGAGGCTTTGCCCTGGAGGAGGTGGGAATGGGGGGTGGGCTGGGGGAAGGGGAGGGGGCCAGGAAGGGGGAGAACAAGGGAATCCACAGCTGTTACGTAGAAGTGAATGGTATTGTAAAATAAAATAAAAGGAAAAAAAAGAAAGAAAATTTCAAAAGCAGAAAGTGTCTGTGTGGGGGAAACAAATGAATGTACAGATGTCCATATAATCAATAGATTTCTCAGAAAGCTCATAAAGGCCAGGAGAAACCAGAATATTACATTCACAGTACTGAAAGAATACAAGAATACTCAGTAAATTCTTCTTAAATAAAGGGGTAATAACAAATCTGAAAATATTAGAAAGCATATTAAAACAAAGGGACCACTTGAACACTTGGAGTTTAAAAATAAGAAAAGGCCTCAAGTTGTTCATTTCCACATGTGCTGTGCCACCATTGCTATGGAATATATTGTAGGCAGGACAGATTGTAAGTCGAGGATTTGTGGCTGGGTTGGTTTCTGTATTTCTCTTTTGGTAGCCTGCAGAGTACCTTCCCACACAAAAGAGACTAGAACATAGGAGTGAGAAGGGATGGAGGACACCATGATAACATGGCCCACTGAGTCACCAAAGCAGAGCTCACAGGGGCTCACAGAGACTGAAGCAGCAAGCATGGGCCTGCATGAGTTCATACCAGGTCCTCTATGTATATGTTATGCCTGTTACCTAGGTGTTTTTGTGGGACTCCTAACAGTGGGAGCAGATGTGTCTCTGGCTCATTTGCCTGTTCTTGGGACCACTTTCCTCCTCCTATTGGATTGCCTTTTTCAGCCTCTCTATAAAAGGGATTTTGTTGTTGTTGCTGCTGTTTTTTTGTTGTTGTTGTTGTTGGTTTTTTTTTTTTTTTTTTGAGACAGGGTTTCTCTGTGTAGTTTTGGTGACTGTCCTGTATCTCACTCTGTAGCCCAGGACGGCCTCAAACTCACAGAGATCTGCCTAGCTCTGCCTCCCAAATGCTGGGATTAAAGGCATGTACCACCATTGCCCATATATAAGGGATTTCGCCTTGTTTTATTCTATGTTGTTTTGTTGTGTTTAGCTGTCAGTCTTCTCTTGGAGGCCTGCTCTTTTATGAAGAAGAAATAGAGGGGAGTTAAGAGGAGTGGGGGGAGGTGTTGTTGATTGTTTTTTCTCTTTTGGGGTGGCCACTACCCAGCTCCCAAATAAGTCACACATGGAGGTTTATTCTTAATTATAAATGCCTGGTCTTAGCTTGTCTTCTTTTTTGCTAGCTTTTCTTAATGCAAATTAGAGACAGACAGCCAAACTAGTGGAAACTCATGAACTGTGGACCAGTAGCTGAGGAGCCCTCATGGGACTGAACTAGGCCCTCTAGATAGGCGGGAGAGTTGTTTAGCTTGAACTGGTTAGGGGGGCCCCAGGCAGTGGGATCTGGATCTGTCCCTGATGCATGAGCAGGCTATTTGGAGCCTAGTGCACATGGTGTGACACCTTGCACAGCCTTGATGCAGGGAGGAGGGGCTTGGACTTGCCTCAGCTGAAAATACCATGCCCTGCTGACTCCCCATGGCAGACCTTGCCTTGGAGGAGATGGGAATGGGGGGTGGGTTGGGGAGGAAGGCTAGGGGGCAGGAGGGAGGAGGAGAGGGGGATCTGTGACTGATATGTTAAATGAATAGAAAATTTTTTAATAATAAAAATAAAAAAATCCTCTCTCCTTGCCTCTCCGCTTTTTCTTTTTCTTATGTGTATCTTACTTTTACTCTTACTCTGTGGATAGTTGTGTGGTCATGTAGCTCCTGAAGTCCTCCTCTTTCTTCCCCTTCTCCAAGATTTCCCCTTCTATTTATTCTCTCTGCCAGACCGACCTATCCTTTCTCCTGCATCCTTAATGGCCGTTCAGATCTTTATTAGAACATCAGGTGTTTTAGACAGTCATGCTAACACAGTTCCACAGAGTTAAACAAATGCAACATAAACAAAAGTACCACACCTTAAAACAATATTCTCCAATAGTAAGGGGAAACTGTGGTTGTCATGTACTGTATGAGAAAAGAATCTATTTTCAATAAAACAAAAAAAAAAAAAGAAATTGTACTTAAATGTGTATTATTTCCTTGTTTTTGTGATCAAATACCTGATAAGAAAAAACGTAGGGGAATAATAGCTTACTTTTACTTAGAGTTTAACTGAATATAGTTCATCATAGCAGGGAATATATTGTGCCAGGATATTGCCAAGTCTTGCCACATGTAATCTCCCACCTCAGAGCAAAGAGAAAAGAGAAACTAGAGACACTAGGAAGCCCCATGGCACATAAATATTGGGCCACTTCCTCCAGTGAAGTTTCACCTACTAAAAATTCTATATCTTTCCAAAATAGTGCTACTAGCTAAGAAAAAAAATGTTCAAACCAATGAGACTATCAGGTACATTTCACATTCAAACCACATAGTATGATAGTTTGAAACATATAAATAATTGCACAAAATCAAAACAATTTGGAAATGGAAGTATGTGAATTACTAGTATATATTAGGAGTAACATTGAAAGAAAAACTATTAAAATGAAAACAGCTACAGTAATGACATAAGAGAAATGCAATTTAAAAATTCAAATGTGGAAAGAGGAGTGAAGTCAGATAAGAATTTTCTTTGTGATCTAGATTGGTTTTGTTGGTTGAGCACAAACAGTTATAAGTGTAATATTTTTCAAGGCCACAAATTAGCACATTGTGAATGTCCACAATTTAATAGAAAAATAATCAAACAATAAAGAGTCAAATCACAACACTGGAGCACTTCACTTAAATCACAAGCGACTATAATAGAGAGGGAGAAAGAACAAAGTTTTCAAAAAACACTGGAAAACAATAATACACAAATACTAAGTCCTTACCAATTAATAATTGCTGTTAGTGCCCGGCGGTGGTGGCGCACACTTTTAATCCCAGCACTCAGGAGGCGGAGGCAGGCAGATCTCTGTGAGTTCGAGGCCAGCCTGGTCTACAAGGTGAGTTCCAGGAAAGGCGCAAAGCTGCACAGAAATACATTGAATTTTCCAAATAGGAGATGCACATATCAAAGTGTATGCTAGTGTATATATTATGGCTTCCAGTTTTTTTTTCCCATTGGATTCCTCTGTGTACAAATGTGTGTGTGTGTGTCTATGTCTATGTGTTCCTCATGGTTTTTCTTTGACTTTTTTTCTTGCTTGTTTTGTCCTATTCCAGTTTGTTTGATGTTCTTTTATCTTATTATTTTTTATGATTATATTTCTTTCTAGAGCAGAAATTTTTTCCTAAATTGGAGCCTTTCGCACCCAAATCAACCTTTAACTGGGTGAAGGGAAAGTCATTAAGAATATATTGAAATTGGCTTTTATTTTAGGCTCATAGAAACTATTTATCGGGAAAAGTGTTTTTTGAATATTGCATGGATGTGGTGGGTTTTTAATTTTTTTTTACTTTTATTGAAAATAGATTTTTCTTTTCTATTTTTTTTATGAAGAAATTTTCTATTCACTTTACATACCAACCACAGATCCCCCCTCTTGCCTCTTCCCACCGCCTAGCCTTCCCCCCAACCCAACCCCTATCCCCATATTTTCCAAATTGAGCTCTCCCATGAGGAGTCAGTAGAGCCTGGCACACTCAGGTGAGGCAGGTCCAAGTCCCTCCTCCCTGCACCAAGGCTGTGCAAGGTGTCACACCCTAGGCACTAGGCTCCAAAAAGCCTCCCCATGCACCAGGGATGGATCCTGTTTCCCCTGCCTGGGGGCACCCCAAACAGTTTGAGCTAAACTACTGTCTCCCATAACCAGAGGGCCTAGTCTAGTCCTATGGGGGCTCCATAGCTATTAGTCCACAGTTCATGGGTTTCCACTAGTGTGGCTGGTCATCTCTGCACCTTTTCCCATCATGATCTTGACATCCCCTGCCCACAGAATCCCTCCTCTCAATCATTGGTTGGATTCCTGGAGCTCAGCTTGGCACCTGGCCATGGATCTCTGCATCTGCTTCCATCAGAAACTGGATGAAGGCTCTATGATTACAGTTAGGGTATTCACTAGATGGGTCACCAGAGTATAGCAGTCCAGGTACCCTCTTGACCACTGCCAGTAGTCAAAGGTGGGGTCATCCTTGTGGATTCCTGAGAGCTTCCCGGCACCTTGACTCTTCCTATTCCCATGATGTCTTCATTTATCATAGTATCTCTTTCCTTACTTTCCCACTCTGTCCCTGTTCCAGCTTGACCCTCCTATTTCCTTATGTTCTCATCTCCCATTCTTTGCCCTCCATTAACTCCACCCCCAGTTTGATCATGTAGATCTCATCTATTTTTTCTGGACTGTCTGTGTCTCTCTTAGGGTCCCTTGTAGCAGGAATCTTAAAAGTTCTTATTAATAAAATCAAACCAGGAGCCAGGTATTGGGGTGAATACTGGAAGGTCAGAAAGACAGAACAAGCCACAGCTATCTCACCTTGCCAATTCCTCAGCTGGTCCTGTTTCCTCAGACTGGAAGCTTCTGTGTCCTCATCCCAATGGCTCTCAGCTGAACTGCTGTTCCAAAGCCTGAAAGCTTAACCAGGCCAAATGCTTAACCAGCCAAATGCTTCTAGTTTCTGGTCCTTATGCCTTATATACCTTTCTGCTTTCTACCATCACTCCCTAGGATTAAAGGCTTGCTTCCTGGGATTAAAGGCATGAGTCACCATGCCTGGCTGTTTCCAATGTGGCCTTGAAATCCCAGATGGATTTCTGCCTCTGGAATGCTAGGATTAAAGGCGTGTGCTATCACTGCCTAACTAGTGGCTTTTCTGTTCTTTTCTGTTCTCTTACCACAGATAAGTTTATTAAAGTACACAATATTTTGGGGAACACAATACCACCACAGTCCCTCCTTGTTAACTAGCTTCTCTGGAGCTTTGGGTTGTAGTATGCTTATCCTTTGCTTTACATCTAGTATCCACTTACAAGTGAGTACATACTATGTTTGTCCTTCTGAGTCTGGGTTACCTCACTCAGGATGATATTTTCTAGTTCCATCCATTTGCATGCAAATTTCATGATATCATTGTTTTTTTATTGCTGAGTAGTACTCCATTGTGTATATGTACCACATTTTCTTTATCCATTCTTCAGTTGAGGGGCATCTAGGTTGTTTCCAGGTTATGGCTATTACAAATAATATGGCTATGAACATAGTTGAGCATGTGTCATTGTGGTAACATTGAGCATTCCTTGGGTAGATGCCCAAGAGTGGTATAGCTGGGTCTCAAGGAAGACTTATTCTCAATTTTCTGAGAAAATGCCATACTGATTTCCAGAGTGGCTGTACAAGTTTGCATTCCCACCAACAGTGTAAGAGTGTTCCCCTTGCTCCACATCCTATCCAACAAAGGCTGTCTTCAGTGTTTTTGATCTTAGCCATTCTCACAGTTGTAAGATGGTATCTCAGAGTAATTTTGATTTTCATTTCCCTGATGACTGAGAATGTTGAGCCATTCCTTAAATATCTTTCTGCTGTTTGAGATTCTTCTGTTGAGAATTCTCTGTTAAGCTCTTTATTCCATGTTTAATTGGATTGTTCAGTATCTTGATACCTAGCTTTTTGAGTTCTTCATATATTTTGGAGATCAGCTCTCTGTCAGATGTGGGGTTGCTGAAGATCTTTTCCCATTCTGTAGGCTGTTGTTTTGTCTTATTGACCATGTCCTTTGTCCTACAAAAGCTTCTCAGTTTCAGGAGGTTCCATTTATTGATTGTTGCTCTCAGTGTCTGTGCTACTGCTGTTATATTTAGGAAACGGTCTCCTGTGCCAGTGCATTCAACAATACTTCCTACTTTCTCTTCTATAAAGTTCAATGTAACTGGATTTATGTTGAGGTCTTTGATCTACTTGGAATTGAGTTTTGTGCATGGCAATAGATATGGATCTATTTGCAATCTTCTGCATGTTGACATCTAGTTATGCCAGCACCATTTGTTGAAGATGCTTTCTTTTTTCCATGGTACAGTTTTGGCCTTTTTGTCAACAATCATATGTTCATAGGTGTGCAGATTAATGTCAGGGTCTTCAATTCATTTCCATTGGTCCATGTGTTGGTTTTTATGCCAGTACCAAGGTGTTTTTATCACTATAGGTCTATAGTAGAGCTTGAAGTCAGGTATTGTGATGCCTCCAGAGGTTGCTTTATTGTACAGGATTCTTTTACTATCCTGAGTTTTTTGTTTTCCATATGAAATTGAGTATTGTTCTTTCCAGCTCTGTGAATAATTGTGTTGGGATTTTGATGGAGATTGCATTGAATCTGTAGATTGCTTTTGGTAAGATTGCCATTTTTACTATGTTAATTCTACCTATCCATGAACATGGGAGATCTTTCCATTTTCTGATATCTTCTTCAATTTCTTTCTTCAGAGACTTAAAGTTCTTATCATACAGGTCTTTTGTGGGAGCCTGTTCTCGGGTTCCTCGTGGCTTTACCCAGCAGGTCCGAATAGAGGATGATCAGGACCATGGGCCTGAGTGCAGTTGTCTGAGATGGTCTGCACTTGGCTGTGCTGGGGGATGGTCTGTATGTCAAGTTGTTCTGATTGGTCAATAAATAAAACCTGATCAGCTGTGGCTAGGCAGGAAGGATAGGCGGTGCTGTGGGATGATCTGTATGTCCTGTGGGAGCCCATTCTCGGGTTCCTCGTGGCTTTACCCAGCAGGTCCGAATAGAGGATGATCAGGACCATGGGCCTGAGTACAGGTGTCTGACATGGTCTGCTGTGCTGTGCTGGGGGAGGAGGTCTTTTGCTCCACCCCTTGGCGTCTCTATAAAAACCCTGGGGCAGAGACAGTCGGGGCCGTTGGAATAGGTTCCAGGCCCTCTTGAGGCTATCCTTTATTTTCTGTTTATCTCCGCAAGATTCTCTGCTATAAATCCTTCTATCTAATATTTCCTGCTGCTCACACTCAAGAAAACTCTGGGGAACTGTGGGGGTGGTGGGCAAACGCCCCACAGAATGGCTCCATGAACAGGGACTAAAGAAAAAAGAAAAAAAAAAGGACTAAAGAAAAAAAAGGGGGGGACTAAAGACAAATGAAAAGGGACTAAAGATAAAGTAATAGGGACTAAAGATAAAGGAAAATAATAGTTTTATTACAGAGTTTTTGGTGAAAGTGCTGAGTCAGCCCTGCCAGTGGAAAGGCATGCCGGTGTTATGGAAAATATATATTATTGAGAGGCAGGGGTTTTATCCTTGAGAGAAAAGGAAAGCGGACTGGAAGGATGTCCGATGCTGCAGTTAAATTCTCTTCTGTCAAAATTTTCTATCTTCTATCCATTTCTCAGTTTCTATCTGTGAAAAATAAGTATAAGGTATAGGGTAGTAATATAGTTTAGGAAAAACATAGAAGTGTAAGATTGTGTAGGAAAAAATAAGTAAGGCAACTAGACAGAAAAACTCTTCAATTTTCTGACTTTGGGGGCTATGAATCCAAACTGGGGAAAAATCATTCTTTGGGCTTTACGGGTAGTAAAAAAGCTCTTCTTTGAGCTTATGGGGAAGAAAGTTTTCTATGGAAGCTTTTGACCTGGGGACAGCTGAAATGCTAAGTCCAAGCGGCAGGAGAAAGTGTTTTCTCCCTGAGGCAAAAATGGGGGTGTAAGAAGTCAAAGTTTAAAGTTGAAGTTTTGGGAAAAGTTGGTCTTTCTTTCTCCTGGGGGAAAAAAATCTTTCTCTTAAACTATAAAGCTTTTCTTGGAAAATTTGGGGAAAAAAATCTCTGTAAAAAGCCTTAATCTTTCTCAAAAGCTCTCTTAAACTTAAAAACTAAAGCCTTTAACTTTCTATCTCATGACAAAAATTAGAATCACCTGAAGATATTAGTACGGGGACCACCTGTGATTATCTCTAAGGGAAAACAACAAACTTAAGACAGCAAAACCTCTCTAAGTTTTTTCAAGCTTTAACAATCCTCCCTACAATACAGGAGGCAGGGACAAGTTCCTAAAAATCTCTTCTAAGCTCTGTCTCTTCAAGCTAATAAAAGACAGTGGGTCAGAGTACCCTGAGGGAAATGCTTGGGAAGAGTAAGTGTGGAAAGCTATAGAGAGCCCCAAAGGGCAGAAAAGTTTGCCTGAGAAAAGCAGAAAAACCAATCTTTTCAGTTACAGCAGAGCTGAGGCATAAAGGGTTTTGTTTGAGTGAGCATTTCAGAATGAAAAGGTGCTCCTAATCATCCTAACACAAAGATCCCCTGAAGCAATGCAAACTCAGTTAGCATTGTATGCTTCTGACCAAAAACCCAGGGGCGACTAGTCTCTGAGTTGGAGTGCATTTCAGGGATACTAGGGTTCCTGCAGTTGTAAACTTCCTGGAACACAGAGCTGAGGCAGGAAGGTGCAGGACCCAGGGGAAGATTGCTAATGAACAAAGCAAGCTAAAGCCGGTGGGAACAACACAGTTGTCACTTTCCTACAAGTCCCGGGTTGATAGGTCCACAGCTGCAAAAAGAAAAGCTTTCCTATCAGAGTAAGGACCTTTCTGGGAAAACAGTAAAGCTGAACTGTGTCTGAAGAAGTTGTGCTGCTGAGTCAGAATGCTGTCTGGGGAATGAGGCAGGTATGGTTCTGATCCAGGGCCAGTGTCTGATGGAGAAATACCTGTTGAAGCCAGCTGAGGAGAGAATAGGAATCTCCCAATGTGCCATAGCTGAAAATGTAAAATGCTTGTTCAAATCTCCCATTGCAAAGGCAAAAAACTTTGTTCAAACCTCCCGGGCAAGAATTTGTAAGCAAGTCTGGTAAAAGAGAACTTAGAAGTTGACTCTCAGACCCAAAAAGAACTATGGGAAATGACTGATATAAGGGAAATGATATAAGGGACGGATATGGGACGGATATTATTATGGACTGATATAAGGGAAATGCATTCTGGGAAAGGTAGTTTTTCCGCTAAAGATGGCGACATTGTCCTGAAACACTTTTGTCAGCTCTAAAATTAAAATACAGCTTTTAAAAGAATGAGGAAAATCGTCTAAGGGCTTAAGTGTCAGCTCCAATAAAAAATTGAAAGGATACAGAACTAGGTGCTTCGCGGTTTGGGGCTCCGTTTGTAAAATGCCTTATTTACCCTAACAGCTGTGCAAAGTTTTTATGGTAGTTGGATGACAAAAAGCCACTTTAAAATCCTTAAAACAAGGGAAAGCAGTTTATACACTGAATATTGTCTTATATATGAAGAAACTTATGTTGAAATTCAAAAAGTTCTTTGCCTTTTGAACAAGCTGCCTTTGCAAATATTAATAAGGAGACAAGGAAATAGGCATTTAAAAAGAAATGACTGATTTATAGATGGGAAACAAACTTCAGAAAATCTAGCTGTCTTACAAAAGAGTGGCTTTACCTGAAAGTTCCCTATAAGAAATCAATGCTAAATATCACAGCTGCTAATAACATCAGGAATTAAAGCTAATGAAATGAAAATGCTAAATCCTGAAAATGCTTTTTCTCAAAGTAAGCTAATGAAGGATATGTTTCATGAAAGAATATCTATGTTCTTGACTCCTTTGAATAATAACAGTTTTGGTGAAAATATTAGAACTAATAATCAAGTCAAAATGTTTCAAGAAAGTCAAGATGCTATTCCACAAAAGAAAGCTGCCACGCTTTGTGGCCCATATTAGAGCTCACTCCAATCTTCCTGGTCCTTTAGCTGAGGGTAATGCAGTGGCTGAGCATTATCCCAAGTGGAAATGGCTCAACAGTCACATGCTCTTCGTCAAAATAGCAAAAGTTTAAAATGGAAAGATCCC
The DNA here is from genome assembly GCF_004664715.2 of Peromyscus leucopus. NCBI lineage: Eukaryota > Metazoa > Chordata > Mammalia > Rodentia > Cricetidae > Peromyscus > Peromyscus leucopus. Next base: position 72,427,013 of record NC_051083.1, read on the forward strand.
TGCTCAGGATTATGGAAGGGTCCCGATCCTGTTTTAATATGGGGTCGAGGACATGTTTGTATTTTTTCACAAGAGGAGAATGAAGCTCAGCGGTTACTGGAGCATCTGGTAAGGAGCGTGGAACTAAGAAAAGTCAGCTCCAATGACGTTCCTATAAAGGAACCAGAATGAAAGTGGCTCGATTAGTGTTTCTGAGGTTTTGTCACTGGTTAATGCAAACAGTGAGGAAATGGAGTTCAGAGCTGTGCTGCTTTTGGCTTTACTAGTTTCTTTAGAAAAATACTTTATATCATCTAATAGCGGTGCAGTATTTGGCGTAGAGCTTTACAGCAGCTAAATATGGTAATTTCACCCTCAGTGTGAAGTGAAGTTTTTCGGTAGAACGAACCAAAAATACTGCTGTAATAGAAACGTTTGTCTAAATTGAAGCACTTAGGGGAAATATTATGAATTTGGGTGAAGGGACAGCCTCTAGTTAAAAATCGTCTACCGCTGACAGTGCATCTCTGCCGGTTCCAGAAAGGCTGAGAGAACTCGGCAACTTTGGAGTGTGGCTTTGTCCCAAGAATGTTACAATCCCCTAGCAACAAGTATCACAACTCTATAATGACAACACTCACTAAATCCCAGTGCTTTATAACAAAGCTGACTATAAACTCTAAACTTGAGAAATGATGTACATACTTCCTGTCTAGTTAAGAGAATCTTTCTAATAGAGATAGTGATAATAATTAAGAGTAAGAAGTAGAAAGACAAAAACAAGATATGTGAGTTTGTAGAAATTATTCTGTCTTGTTAGATCTGTGTTAATAAATCTTTAGGTATTTGCTAAGTTAGATATATGCTAACAGTAGCCCTATATAAGTTTGTAAAATTGATCTATAGAGTTCCTTTAAGAATATAAGCTTGCAAGAAGTATCTAAGGTAGTCTTAAGACATGTAGTAATAAGCTTGTAAGATGCTAGTTGTAAATGTAAGTTTAAATAAGAAATAAGATGGAATGAACATAAGAAATACATAAGAAGTAATAATAAATATATTTGCTAAAGTAGTTCTATAGTTTCCTTAAGGAGTATAAATAAGTAGATATTAATACGTTATATGTGAGTTTGTAAAATGTAAATGTTGAATGTGAGTCTAAATGCTTTGCAAGGCAAAATATGTTATATGTGAATTTGTAAAAAAAAAAAAAAGTGTAAGCGTTAAGTGTGAATCTATTCTTAAAGTATATGGTGAAAGATCCCGAGACACAGAAGGTTAGTGTCCCGGTAGACTGTAAAGTAGGCAGTCTGAATGGTTTCAAAAGCTCCAGAAGCCACTAAGAAGCTAAGAATGGCGGACGCCAGAACCAGCACAACCAGGCATCCGCAGCTGAGATCCGTGGAAAATCGACGCAACACAGAAAAACCTGAGCTAACATCAAAAACAGTGTGGTTTAGAATACTACTGTACCTAAAAAGGCCTCTGGCTTCAGAATAAAAGTTCAGAGATGCTTGTTTGAACAAAAATTGTTAACTTCAAAAAGTTTTGGTTGAAAAATGTCTCTTCATATTTGGAAGTGAAAGCCTGATACCAGAATTTATTTCTTGTTTAAACTTTTTGAACTTAAAATGAGATAAAATTACAAAAAATTTTGGTTATGGATTTCCCATATTTGGAAGGCTAGTACCAGAATTTATCATTTGAATTTTAAGACTTAAGAAATGAAATAAACAATAGAGATTTCATTGCAATGGGGTAATTTTGAGTAATGACCTAGGAACGGTTTTCTGGAATTGGGTTAAAAATGGAACTGTTTAATTGAAGAAATTTATTTCTACCTAGAAACAAGATGCAATTTTGTGTATGCATATATGCTTTATTAACTGGAGATTCATGAATTCTTTTGTGGAACTGTTTATGTAAGAATGGAATTACTTATGGAACTGGTTTTGTTACAAATGGAACTGTTTAAACAGAAGTTTGGGTTTTATAACTAGGCTTGAGATTTTTTGTTTAAAAAATTATAAAAGGGAGAGTTAATATTCCTTAGTCTATTTAATTTTAAAAATATTTTCTTTGAGTGGATTAATGTCATGTTTTGTTAGTAAGAAATGCAAATGGGGTATACTAAGAGACGACTTTTAAAGGTGTAAAGAGTTTTATTAAGAAACTGCTTTTGGATGTTTTGATAAAAGTTTTCAAAGTGTTAATGGTTAGATTGAAAATACTGCTTTTCAATATGGGTTTGTAGGAATTGTATAAGTTTGGGTTCCTCTAACTAGGTTTGAGATTTTGTTTAAAAAATTATAAAGAAAAGGAGGAGTTATGAGATTGAATTATGTTCGCAGAAACCTATTGATATTAATGCACCCTGGTTTTGTGGAGTTAAGGAAATGTTTAAGTTTGTGAATACATCGAAGTTTTTCCTATGTTCTGTTAACAAGAAAATTCAAGGGTCAGGCTGCGGCTTGCGGCTGTAGGGCTGTAGTTCAGAAGAGGGAGGCCAAGGCCTGGGCCCAGCCCGGAGCCGCTGCCCAACCGGAGCCTCCTGGAGCCCCTGCGCGGCTGATCTTAGGGGCTGGCTCCAGTTCGGCCCGCCACCGCATGCAGGACCGAGGCTGCATGCCGGAGGACCAGGCCCACGCAGCCATGGAGGAAGCATCTCCCTATTCCTTACTTGACATCTGCTTGAGTTTCCTGACCACTAACCTTGAGAAGTTCTGTTCAGCACGACAAGATGGAACATTGTGTCTTCAGGAACCTGGAGTATTTCCACAGGAGGTGGCTGATCGACTGCTTCAGACCATGGCAGTTCATGGTCTGCTGAATGATGGAACTGTGGGAATTTTCAGGGGTAACCAGATGCGGCTAAAGCGCGCTTGCATTCGAAAAGCAAAGATTTCCGCTGTTGCTTTCCAGAAAGCCTTCTGCCACCATAAGTTAGTAGAACTTGATGCCACGGGTGTGAATGCCGACATCACTATCACAGACATCATAAGTGGCCTTGGCAATAACAAGTGGATTTAGCAAAATCTTCAGTACTTAGTACTAAACTCATTAACTCTGTCCCTCGAGGATCCTTATGAGCGGTGTTTCAGCCAGCTTTCTGGTCTTCGAGCTCTGTGCATCACTAATGTGCTTTTTTACAATGAAGATCTGGCTGAAGTTGCTTCATTGCCTAGACTGGAAAGCCTGGATATTTCTAACACCTCAATCACAGATATCACTGCCCTGCTGGCCTACAAAGCCCGACTCAAGTCTCTCACCATGCACCATTTGAAATGTTTAAAAATGACTACTACCCAGATCCTGGATGTTGTTCGGGAACTAAAACATCTGAATCATCTTGACATCTCAGATGATAAGCAATTTACATCAGACATAGCCCTTCGATTATTAGAGCAAAAGGACATCTTGCCCAATCTTGTCTCCCTAGATGTTTCAGGGAGAAAGCATGTGACAGATAAAGCTGTTGAAGCCTTTATACAGCAGCGGCCCAGCATGCAGTTTGTAGGTTTGCTGGCCACAGATGCTGGTTATTCTGAATTCCTTATGGGCAAAGGACACTTGAAGGTGTCTGGAGAAGCCAATGAAACTCAAATTGCAGAAGCATTAAGGCGGTACAGCGAAAGGGCATTTTTTGTCCGGGAAGCTTTGTTTCATCTTTTTAGCCTGACTCATGTGATGGAAAAAACAAAGCCAGAAATCTTAAGGCTTGTGGTTACTGGTATGAGGAAGCATCCTATGAATTTGCCTGTGCAACTGGCTGCAAGTGCCTGTGTGTTTAACCTAACTAAGCAGGACCTTGCTTTAGGCATGCCTGTCTGGCTCCTCGCTGATGTGACCCATTTGCTGTTCAAGGCCATGGAACATTTTCTTAATCACCAGCAGTTACAGAAGAATTGCCTCCTCTCACTTTGCAGTGACCAGATTCTTCATGATGTTCCATTTAACAGGTTTGAAGCAGCCATGCTTGTCATGCAGTGGCTTTGCAACCACGAAGATCAAAACAGGCAAAGAATGGCAGTTGCTATCATTTCCATCCTGGCTGCCAAGCTTTCTACAGAACAAACTGTACAGCTTGGTGCTGAGCTTTTCATTGTCCGGCAACTTCTTCAAATAGTGAAGCAGAAAACTAATCAGAATTCAGTGGACACTACATTGAAATTTACTTTGAGTGCCCTTTGGAACCTCACAGACGAATCCCCAACAACATGCAGACATTTCATTGAAAATCAAGGCCTGGAACTCTTCATGAGAGTTCTAGAGTCTTTCCCAACTGAGTCATCCATTCAACAAAAAGTTCTAGGACTGTTGAACAATATAGCTGAAGTACAAGAGCTGCATTCTGAATTAATGTGGAAGGATTTCATAGACCATATCAGCAGTCTCCTGCACAGTGTGCAAATAGAAGTCAGTTACTTTGCAGCTGGGATTATTGCCCATTTGATATCTAGAGGTGAACAAGCATGGACCTTGAGCCGTAGCCAGAGGAATTCTCTTCTTGATGATTTGCATTCAGCTATTTTGAAATGGCCAACCCCAGAGTGTGAGATGGTAGCATACAGATCCTTTAATCCATTTTTCCCACTACTTGGCTGTTTTTCTACACCAGGAGTCCAGCTGTGGGCAGTTTGGGCCATGCAACATGTTTGCAGCAAGAATCCTTCAAGATACTGCAGCATGCTGATTGAAGAAGGAGGACTACAACATTTGTACAACATCAAAGAACATGAACAGACAGACCCCTATGTCCAGCAGATTGCTGCAGCCATTCTGGACAGTTTAGAAAAACACATTGTACGCCATGGGAGGCCCCCTCCTTGTAAAAAGCAGCCCCAGGCCCGACTAAATTGATAGCCATAGACAGTTGGATAATGAACAACAGGAATCATTTTTGTGGTTGGTTCATTTGGAATAATATGCTCTCTGGTGTTGGTGTGGTGTGTGTGTGTGTGTGTGTGTGTGTGTGTGTGTGTGTGTGTGTGTTAAGAGTCCTGTGATCCATTTGGGATTGGTAATGTATAGTACTGCCCATGTGGACAGTCTAATTTGTCTTGTGATTTTTAACTTATGAGGCAAGAAAGGTCTTCCTTCATTATTGTCTTTTAGGAAATCTTTCAGTGTTTGAACTTAACCTGTGCTTGAGATGCTACAGTTCTATGATAAATTGCACGAACCCTTATGCCAGACTTGTCCAGAGTTCCTTCCAGGTCGTTTGCAGCTAGGTCATCTGCAGCGTGAGCAGGGCTGCTAATGTGACATTGGCTCTGCCTCGGTTGTAAGTTTTATACTGTTTCTGTAAAAATGCCCTCATTCTCTGTGTATCTCACAAGATGGCTTCTTTGTGTGAGTGGAAATCTATTGTGTCTCTGGAAGCTCTTGGCTGTTTGGAGCCTGGATAGCAGTCAAAGAAATACAAAAGAAAAGCCATGGACGAAGAACAGAGTTGAACAGGAGTTAGACATTGCTTTTATGGTATAGCTCTGAGAATGGGACAGGTTCTCCTTGTCCCCCTCTACCAAGGCCGGGAGCAGGAGCTGTTCTCCATGCTGAACGCTGGAAGCATGGACTGTTTCTGCAGGTTACTCTAGAAATACTCCCCAGTTACCACAGTATCCGGTGTCAAAGCCTCTCCGAGACACTCGTGTTGTAAAAGAGTGTGGTTTTTTCAGTGTCATTGGTTAAAACTGTCTATTTTTACCCCTTCTTTCCCATTAGAGACCACTCACAGAGTTAGTTTGCTTAGTTAAAATACAAATTGACAACAGAAAATTTGCTATAAAAATTTAACCTTGAGGCCGGGCGGTAGTGGTGCACGCCTTTAATCCCAAAACTCGGGAGGCAGAGCCAGGCGGATCTTTGTGAGTTCGAGGCCAGCCTGGGCTACCAAGTGAGTCCCAGGAAAAGGCGCAAAGCTACACAGAGAAACCCTGTCTCGAAAAACAAAAAACAAAACAAACAAACAAACAAACAAAAAATTTAACCTTGAGCTGGGCTGTGGCTCAGTGGTAGAGTGTGTTCTTACCATGTATGGATTCAATACCCAGCACCACACACAAAAATGTTAATTTTTTCTTATGATAAAATACAGATATCTATCAGCATAAATGGCTCATTCATGTACTCCTGTCACTCAGGAGACAGAGGCAGGAGGGGTGCCATGAGTCTGAGGCCAACCTGTGTTAGAGTGACATTTAGTATATCTTCATTATGTGTTCATGTTAGAAAAAGATGTCCACATCCGCTTCCAAACATGCAAGAGAAGAATAGGCTGCTGCTAAATGATTAAATATGTAGCTGACCGGGTAAAGGAAATGTTTTTTTTTTTTTGGTTTTTCGAGACAGGGTTTCTCTGTGTAGCTTTGCGCCTTTCCTGGAGCTCACTTGGTAGCCCAGGCTGGCCTCGAACTCACAGAGATCTGCCTGGCTCTGCCTCCCGAGTGCTGGGATTAAAGGCGTGCGCCACCACCGCCCGGCAGGAAATGTTTTTGATGGACTTTTTTTTAGACAGTTGCCTTTCCTTTAAGATAATTGATACAATGAAGAATCAGTTATTGTCCTATGACCCTGGGAGGTATCATGTTACCAACAAACTTAGTTTCCATTTCCATTTCTATTTTAAGCTGGGAATAGTGTGAGACAGAAGGATTACACGTTGGAGGAGAGTTTAGGCTACAGAGCTGTAAGCCAGCCTGGACCATACAGGGAACTCCTTTCTCACAAAACAGAACAAAGTTTTTATTTTAAGGAGGCTTGGTAGCACTTGCCCTTAATCCAAAACATTAAGGAGCAGGTGGCATTCAAGGCCAGCATGGGCTAGATAGCAAAACCCATTTCAAACAGGTACAGTAACAAAATCCGTTTTGTGAATAGGTTTAATCTGAAATCTCATCTGACCACATTTTATTCATACACATCTAAAATGTTTTTAATAGAGTTTTAAAATGATATTTTTAAGTAAGTCAGAAATATTTCAGTTTAGAAAGGAGCTTGTTTAAGCTGGGTATGGGGCATATACCTGTAATCCTAGTGTGTGGAAAATGAGGGGAGAAGACTGATTTCTAAACCAGCCTGAGCTACGTGAGAGTCCCTGTCTCTAGGAAACCAACAAACTGATTGATTTATTAGTATGTTTTTAACACGTCTGACTCATGTTTCATACTACTGTCACAGACAGACTTTAGACTTGAATGTTTTGGGCTTCCTTCATAGGAATCAATACAGAATCAAACTGAAAGAAAATAGATACATAGAATTATCAAAAAGCCATATAAAACAATGGTTGAATTCTTCATTGATTCAAGGGATTTTTAGAGCCATAAGACAAATTTTTCACCTGCGATGGTTGCTCAAACATGATCTGCCACTGGAGAGACAGGATTGTTTAAAGTTTGAGGCTAGCCTGGACTACCTAGTGATGCTGGTCTCAACAGCCTCCCCCACAAAAAGATGCATTTTTCATAGTTATGCATATTTCAGAGGAAAGAAAATTCTTTCAAAGGAGTTTTTGCATTTTGTTGACATTTCTCCCTCAATTTTAATGTCTAAAATTAAAATTCTGACAATAGAATAGTCTGCAGTAGCTTGCAAGTTGGTGGTGTTGACCAGCCAGGTCTACCTAGTCTACATTGGGGAAGCCTGTTGGAGAACTTTGGCGTCCAATGTCAGGACAAAAGTGCATGTTCCTATAAGCTACTACTTAAACTTTCTGCTTTTACAAATCATTAGAAAAATAAAGCCAGGTGTTGTGGTACACACCTGTAGTCCCAATATCACCAACTACATAGCAAATTCAGAACCCTGTCTCAAGAAGCAGAACAAGAAATGGTCAAAAAATTAAAGAATTTTTCAGAATAATCTGATACATGAAGATTCAAAAAGATTTCCATTTATATTTTGCAGGCCAGTCAGGGCTACATTGCAAAAGTTAAATAAAAAATGATCACATCACAAATGTAAAAAAAAAAAAAAAAGAAAAAAGAAAAGAAAATTCAAATGATTGAGTTAAAGTTGTAAGATGGAGAAAATTGTTAACTATATATAGCACCATATATGCTAATTCAAATGGTTCTGTTAAGAGTTTGCCTTGAGTTGTAAGATTGAGAGAATTGTGACTATGTATAGCAATATTTATGTTAACCTGTTAATGGTAATGATGAAGCTAAGGGATTCTTTCAGTTTGTAGTCGCCTTAAGAGTTTTTGGTTTAGAAAGGGCTCGAGGCAGCTAAGACTGCTGTAGTCACCTTGGACCTAATTCAAAAGAGAAATGCCATCTATATCATCCTCTACTCTCATACTGGGAGGTGTAACAGCTATGGAGATTGCTGTATGGCATTAATAGTGATTTTTTTATATATTAAGAAGGGGGGACCCGTGGGAGCCCTTTCTCGGGTTCCTCGTGGCTTTACCCAGCAGGTCCGAATAGAGGATGATCAGGACCACGGGCCTGAGTGCAGGTGTTTGGGATGGTCTGCACTTGGCTGTGCTGGGGGAGGAGGTTTTTTGCTCTACCCCTTGGCATCTCTATAAAAACCCTGGGGCAGAGACAGTCCGGGCCCGTTGGAATAGGTTCCAGGCCCTCTCGAGGCTATCCTTTATTTTCTATCTGTTTATCTCCGCAAGATTCTCCACTATAAATCCTTCTATCTAATATTTCCTGCTGCTCACACTCAAGAAAACTCTGGGGAACTGTGGGGGTGGTGGGTAAACGCCGCGCAGTCTTTCACTTGCTGAATTGGAGTTACTCCAAGATATTTTATATTATTTGTGGCTATTGTAAAGGGTGATGTTTCTCTGATTTCTTTCTCAGCCCATTTGTCATTTGTATATAGGAGGGTTACTGTTTTTTTTTTTTAGTTAATCTTATATCCTGCCACCTTACCAAAGGAGTAAGGTGTAGGAGTAAGGTGTAGGAGTTCCCTGGTAGAATTTTTGGGGTCACTTATGTATACTATCATATAATCTGCAAATAGTGAAAGTTTCACTTCTTCCTTTCCAATTTGTATCCCCTTCAGCTTCTTTTGTTGTCTTACTGCTCTAGATAGGAAATCAAGTACTAAGTTGAATAAGTATGGGGAGAGTATACAGTCTTGTCTTGTTCCTGATTTTAATGGAATCGCTTTGAGTTTCTTTCCATTTAATTTGATGTTGGCTGTTAGCTTGCTGTAAATTGCCTTTATTATATTTAGGTATGTTCCTTGTATTCCTGATCTCTCTAGGACCTTTATCATAAAGGTGTATTGGATTTTGTCAAAGGCTTTTTCAGCATCTAATGAGATGATCATGTGGTTTTTTTTCTTTCAGTTTGTTTATATGGTATATATTGACAAATGCATTGACAGATTTTCATATCTTGAACCATCCTTGAATCCCTGGGAAGAAGCCTACTTGATCATGGTGGATAATTTTGGATGTGTTCTTAGATTCGGTTTGCCAATATTTTATTGAGTTTGTTTGCATTAATGTTCATGAGGGAGATTGGTCTGTAATTCTCTATCTTTGTTGCATCTTGGTGTGATTTAGGTATGAGGGTAACTCTGTCTCATAAAAAGAGTTTGGTAATGTTCCTTTTGTTTCTATTGTGTGGAACAATTTGGAGAGTATTGGTATTAGTTCTTCTTTGAAAATCTGGTATAATTCTGCCCTGAAACCGTCTAGTCCTGGGCTTTTTTTTTTTTTTTTTTGACTTGGGAGACGTTTAATGACCATTTTTATTTCCTTAGGGGTTATTGGTCTATTTAAATAGTTTATCTGGTCTTGATTTAACTTTGATATGTGGTACCTATCCAGAAAATCATCCATTTCTTTCAGATTTTCCAATTTAGGGAGTACAACTTTTTGAAGTATGACCTGATGGTTCTCTGGATTTCCTCATTGTCTGTTGTTATATCTCCCTTTTCATTTCTGATGTTGTTAATTTCGATGCTCTCTCTCTCTCTGCTTTTTAGTTAATTTGGATAAGGGCTTGTTTATCTTTTTGGTTTTTTCAAAGAACCAAGTCTTTGTTTCATTTATTCTTTGTATTGTTTTCCTTGTTTCTATTTTATTGATTTCAGCCAATTTGATTATTTCCTGGTATCGATTTCTCCAGGGTAAGTTTGCTTCTTTTTGTTCTAGAGCTTTCAGGTGTGCTGTTAATTCACTAGTGTGAATTGGAATTAGCTCTTCTTTGAAATTCTGATAGAATTCTGCACTCAATCTATCTGGTCCTGGACTTTTTTGGCTTGGGAGACTTTTAATGACTGTTTCTACTTCCTTAGAGGTTATTGGTCTATTTGAATAGTTTATCTAGTTTTGATTTAACTTTGGTATGTGGTACTTACCCAGAAAATTGTCCATTTCTTTTAAATTTTCCAATTTTGTGGAGTACAGGTTTTGAAGTATGACATGTTGATTCTCTGAATTTCCTCATTGTCTGTTATGTCTCCCTTTTCTTTTCTGATTTTGTTGATTTGGATGTCCTCTCTCTGCCTTTTGGTTAATTTGGATAAGGGCTTGTCTATCTTGTTGATTTTCTCAAAGAACTAAGTCTTTGCTTTATTGATTCTTTGTATTGTTCTCTTTGTTTTTATTTCATTGAAATCAGCCCTCAATTTGATTATTTCCTGGCATCGATTCATCCAGGGTGAGTTTGTTTCTTTTTGTTCTAGAGCTTTCAGGTGTGCTGTTAATTCACTAGTGTGAGATTTCTCCATCTTCTTTTTGTGGGCATTTTATACTATGCATTTTTCTCTTAGCAGTGCTTTCAAAGTGTCCCATAAGTTTGGGTATGTTGTACTTTCATTTTCATTGAATTCTAGGAAATCTTTAATTTCTTTCTTTATTTCTTCTTTGACCCATTTTTGATTCATTTGGGCATTGTTCAGTTTCCATGAGACTGTAGGTTTTCTGTAAATTTTGTTGTTGTTAAAATCTAACTTTAAGGAATTTTGGTTCAATAAAATACAAGAGGTTATTCCAATTATTTTGTATCTGTTGAGGCTTGCTCTGTGACAAAGCATGTGGTTGATTTTAGAGGAGGTTCCATGGGGTGCTGAGAAGAAGGTATACTCTTTTCTGTTAGGGTAGAATGTTCTGTAAATATCAACTAAGTCCATTTGAGTTGTAATGTCTGTTAGTTCCCTTATTTCTTAAGTTCTTGTCTGTCAGACCTGTCCATTGGTAGAAGTGGAGTGGAGTATTGAAATCTCCCACTACTAGAATATTGGGTTTGATGTGTGATTTAAATTTAAGCTTTAGTGATGTTTTTTTTTTTTTTTTTTTTTTTTTTTACAAATGTTGGTGCCCTTGTATTTGGGGGATAAATATTCAGAATTGAGATTTTTATCTTGTTGGATTTTCCCTGTGATAAATACGTAATGTCCTTTCCAATCTCTTTTTATTGATTTTAGTTTGATGTCTATTTTATTAGATATTAGGGTAGCTACACTAGCTTTATTCTTAAATAGATTTGATTAGAAAGTCGTTATCCAACCTTTTACTCTGAGATAGTGTCTCTCTTTAAAGTTGAGGTGTGTTTCTTGTATGCAGCAGAAGGATGGATCTTGTTTTCATATCCATTCTGTTAGCCTGTGTCTCTTTTTAGGTGAATTGAGACCATTGGTATTAATGGATATCAATGGCCAGTGATTGTTAATTCCTGTCATTTATTTTTTTGTTGGTAGTGTTGTATATTTCCCTTCTTTGCTATTTGTTGGTGTGGAACTATCTATTGCCTGTGTTTTCATGGGTGTATCTAACTTCCTTAGGTTGGATTTTTCCTTCTTGTGCTTTCTGTGGGGCTGGATTTGTGGAAATGTATTGTTTAAATCTGGTTTTATCATGGAATGTTTTCTTTACTCCATTATGGTGATTGACAGTTTTGCTGGTTATAATAGTCTGGGTTGGCATACATGGTCTCTTAGTGTTTGCATAACGTCTGTCCAGGACCTTCTGTCTTTTAGAGTCTCCATTGAGAAGTCAAGTGTTATTCTTATGGGTCTGCCTTTATATGTTACTTGGCCTTTTATTCCTTTGCAGCTCTTAATTTTTTTCTTTATTCTGTATGTTTAGTGGTTTGATTATTATGTGGCAAGGGAACTTTTTTTTTGATCCAGTCTATTTGGTGTTCTGTACACTTTTTGTATCCCTCACCTGTTTAATTGCTTTCTTTTGGCTTTCTTTAAGGGATTTACTAATTTTTTCCAATATTTTGTTTTACTTTTCCTCGATTTCTTTAAAGCAATTTTTCATTTCCTCTTTAAAGATCTCTATCATCTTCTTAATGTCATTTTTAAGGTTGATTTCTTTTGTTTCTTCAGCATTGAGATGTTCAGGTTTTGTTGATGTAGGTTCTGATGGAGCCATATTGTTTTTTATGTTGTTGACTGTATTTTTGCACTGGTGTCTACCCATCACTTTCTCCACATGGTGCAAGTGGTGTCTGTGTCTTAGGGAGCCTTTCTTGGTCTCATTGATACTCTTGGTCCAGTGGCAGCTCTTGGTCTAGTTCGGTCTCTTGGTTTATTTGGTGCTGATGGACTCTTTTTCTCAGGGAGCAGCTCTTTGTCCAGTTGGCATTTGTGGGCTCTGTCTCAGGAAGTAGCTGCAGTTTCAGAGGTTGGGTGGGTTTGGGAGTGGTGGGGTTTGTGGATTACACAGTCTGGTGAGGGATGGTGGTTGTCCCATGTGTCTGCAAGAGGTCTGATGACTGGCCTGAAGCTGGGACTGCAATGGGTGGTCATGTGGGGGCTCAAGGTTATGTCCCTGGGCCCAAAGCCTAGGGCCTGGGGTGTTTGGGTATGAGGATAAAGACTCACCTCTTAGTCCAATCCAGTGCTGGCAGGCTATCTCAGGGAACAGTTGTAGTCTCATAGGATGGGGGGATTTGGGGGAGGTGGGGCTTGTGGGTTACAGCGTCTGGTGGGGAATGGTGGTAGTCCAACCTTTCTGTAGGAGGTCTGCTGACTGGACTGAAACTGGGACTTCAATGGATGGTGGTGTGAGGGCACAGGGTTGTACCCCTGGGCCCAAAGCCTACAGGCTGGGGTGTTCAGGTATAAGGATAAAGACTCACCTCTTAGTCCAATCTGGCGCTGGCAGGCTCTCCAGATTTTTATTTTCACATAATATATTCTGATTATGATTTCCCCTCCCCCAACTCCTCCCAATTCCTTCCCACATGCCCTTTCATCCAGATTCACTCCCTTTCTTTCTCTCATTAGAAAAAAAAGCAGACTTTTCAGGGATAATAATACAATAAAATGTCAACATAATAAGATAAAAAATAACTATGACATTGGAGTTGGACAAGACAAACAGAGGGAAAAGAGCCCAATAACAAGCAGAAGAATCAGAGACCCACTTGTTCACACATTCAGGAATCTCATAAAAACATTAAACTGGAAGAATATATGAAATAAATATATAATAATTATATAATAATTATATATTTATTACATGTTACAAAATATATAATAAATATGTAGTTATATATTTCCAGTATATGCAGAGGATCTGGTGAAGACCTGTACAGGCCCTTTACATGTTGCCTCAGTCTTCAAGAGTTCACTTGAGCTTTCCTAGTGCTGATTTAGAGGACTTGTTTTCTTGGTGTCATCCATCCCCTCTGGGTCTTTCACTATTCCCTCCTCCTCTTATCTCAGACCAGCTATACTGGAGTATGAAATGTGGCAGAAACAACAAGAAAGACTGGTTAAACAAGGTGTAAGGTGAGAAGCAAGTCCTGAATGTTGTTTTTGAACCTCCACATGTGTGCCCCAGTACATGTACCCCTCCACAATAATAAAGAAATAGACAAATACAAAATTTATAAATCAACTTCAAATATATCAAATATCTTCATGTAAGATATAAAACATGGAAACTACTAACATACAAATATGTAATATCTTCTGGAATATATAAAATGTCTGTATACAAAGAAACCTTTAAGAATTTATGAAGTTTGAAATCACGTCAACTGCCTTTTTATGAACATGATGGTATAACACTAGAAAGGAACAATTAAAGGAAAATGGGAAGTTTCAGAAATGCATAAATGTTAAAGAATGGAGTATTTGGAAAATTGGAAATATTCATGCAGAAATACAAATAGGCCCCTTTGCCCCACCATATATGAAAGTCAGATCAAATTGATATTATACTTAATTTGAAGACTTGAAATGATGGGCAGCTCAGTAAAAAAAAATATTGGGGAAATGTTTTAGGATATTGAAATACATCATGATGCATTTTATATTCTAGCCAAAAGAAGACAACAAAAGCAGAGCTTTAAAAGGGATAAGAGGATTACATCAAACTGGTAGTTTCTATACAGCAAAGAAAATAAATCAAAGTATGTAGAGACACCATATAGGGTGTAACAAATTTTTGCTGGCTGCATACCTTATAACATGTTCATATAAAAATGCATAGGTAACTCAATATCCCAGTAGCAAGAAAACAAATCACTATGTTGAGAAAAGGCCAAAGCAACTGCCACTTTACTAAACTGGCATAATTAACTACTTTTAAATATTTGTCCTTATACCCACAAGTAAGATTGTAACCTACAGACTGAGTATGATTTATTTATGTATTTTTATATATATGTATAAGCTAACACATTTCTAAAAATGACAAAGTATACAACCATTTTTAAAACATAAATTAAGATAGCTTACAGTTACCTTAAGAATGTTTATCCTCACTAATACTCAAATGAAAATCACAGTGATATATTGTCTTGAACTCACTACAGTGAATATTATTAAAAATCAAGCATGGAGCAAACTCCTTGTAACCCTGGCCTGCCTAGGAAGATTCATGATGAAGAATCTGTTGATGTTAAACAAATCATAATTTAAAATTTTATATTCTTTAAAGCATTATCAAAACTTTCATATTTAATGTTTGGCCATGGTTCTGCATCTGTTTCAATCAGTTGCTGGATGAAGCCTCTCTGATGACAACTGGGCTAAACACCAACCTATGAGTGTAGAAGAATATATTATTAAACATGATTACATTTATACAAATAGTTGTTCTTTTGTTTGTTTGTTTTTGACTGTCTTGCTTGGTTCTATCATTGATCTCTGGGCTATCCATCCTGTGGGTCCTACAGCTCCAACCAGTGGAAAGGGTGGGCTCCCTCTCATGGCATGGGTCTCAGGCTGGACCAGTCAGTCATTGGTTGGCCATTCACACAATTTGTGTGCCACCTTTACCCCAGCACATCTTGATAGGCAGGACAAATTGTAGGTCAAAGTTTATGTGGCTGTATTTGTGTCCCAATCCCTTCACTCAAAGAATTGATTGGTTTCAGGAGATGGCCAGTGCCGGCTACATATCACCTATTGGTAGGAGCCTTAGCTATGGGCCACCCTTGTAGAATCCTGGGAGTTTCCATTGCACTAGGTTTCTACCTCATCCCCAAATGCCCACCTACTCTTGTTATCTCTTCCAGTACCCTACCCCTCCATTCTTCCCACCTAATCACTCCTGTTTTCATCCCAACCCACCCACAGGCCACCCTAAAATCTCTTTTTCCTTCCCAGAGAGATCCAAGCACCTGCCCTTAAGTCCTCCTTGTTACCAAGCTTCTCTGGGACTATGGATTGTAGCATGGTTATCATTCACTTTATCTCTAATAACCCACTTATGAGTTAGTTGTAGCAGGAATCTTAAAAGTTCTTATTAATAAAATCAAACCTGAGGCCAGTTATTGGGGTGAATACTGGAAGGTCAGAGAGACAGAACAAGCCACAGCTAACCTCACCTGGTCAACTTCTCAGCTGGTCTTGTTTCCTCAGACTGGAAGCTTCTGTGTCCTCATTCCAATGGCTCTCAGCTGAACTGCTGCTTAAAAGCCTGAATGCTTAACCAGCCAAATGCTGAACCAGCCAAATGCCTCTAGTTTCTGGTCCTCACGCCTTATATATCTTTTTGCTTTCTACCACCACTCCCTGGGATTAAAGGCTGGCTTTCTGGGATTAAAGGTGTGTCACCATGCTTGGCTATTTCCAATGTGGCCTTGAACTCACAGAGATCCAGAGGGATTTCTATCTCTGGAATGCTAGGATTAAAGGTGTGAGTGCCACCATTTTCTAGCCTTTGTATCTAGTGGCTGTCTGTTCTCTGACCCCAGATAAATTTATTAGAGTACACAATATTTTGGAGAACACAATACCACCACAGTTAGTGTATACTGTGTTTGACTTTCTGGGTTTGGGTTGTCTCACTCAGTATGTTTCTTCTAGTTCCATCCATTTGCCTGCAAATTTCATGATGTCATTGTTTTTACAGCTGAATAATGCTCCATTGTGTGAATCTATGACAACTTCTTAATCCATTCTTCAGTTGAGGGACATGTAGATTGTTTCTAGTTCTGTCTATTGTGAATACAGCTGCTTTGAACATAGTTGAGTAAGTGCCCTTGTGGTATGGTGGAACATTCTATGGATATATGCCCAAGAATCATGCATGGGTCTTGTGCTAGATAGAGTCCCAACTTTCTTAGAAACCATCATTGATTTCCAAAGTGGCTGTATAAGTTTTTACTCCCACCAGCAGTGGAGGAGTGTTCCTCTTGCTCCATATCCTTACCAGCATGAGCCATTACTTGCATTTTTTTTATCTTAGCCATTCTACCAGATATAAGATGGAATCTCAGAGTCACTTTGATTTGCATTTCCCTGATGGCTAAAGGTATCAAACACTTCAAGTGTTTCTCAGCCATTTGAGATTCCACTGTTGAGAATTCTCTGTTTAAATCTGCACCCCATATTTTAATTGGATTATTTGGTTTGTTGATGTCTGTTTTATGGAGTTTTTTATGTTTTTTGGAGATTAGCCCTCTGTCAGATGTGGGGTTAGTGAAGATCTTCCCATTGTGTAGGCTGCCATTTTGTCCTATTGATGATGTCCTTTGCCTTACAGAAGCTTTTCAGTTTTATGAGGTTCTATTTATTAATTGTTGATGTTAGTGCCTGTGCTATTTGTCTTCTATTCAGAAAGATGTCTCCTATGCAAATGCATTCAATGATATTGCCCATGTTCTCTTCTATTGGGTTTAGTATGTATGGATTTATGGTGAGGGCTTTGATCCATGTGAAGTTGAGTTTTATGCAGGGTGATAGATATGGATCTGTTTGCATTTTTTCTACATGCAGACATCTATTTTGACCATTACCATTTGCTGCAGATACTTTCTTTTTTCCATTGAACAATTTTGGATTCTTTAACAGAAATCAGGTGTCAATAGCTGTGTGGATTAATGTCTGGGTCTTAAATTTGACTCCATTGATGCATATGTCTATTTTTATGCTAGTACCATTCAGTTTTTATTTCTATAGCTATGTAGTAGAGCTTGAATCAGGGATGGTGATACCTCCAGAAGTTGTTTTATTGTTCAAGATTGTTTTAGCTATCCTGGGATTTTTGTTTTTTCATAAGAAATCGAGTATTGTTCTTTCAAGTTCTGTAAAAAAAATGTTAGAATTTTAATATGGATTGTGTTGAATCTGTAGATTGCTTCTGATAAGTTGGCCATTTCTTACTATGTTAATCCTACCAATCCATAAGCACAGAAGTTCTTTCCATTTCCCGATATCTTCTCCAATTTCTTTCTTCAATGATTTGAAGCTCTTTTTATTCAGGTCTTTCATTTGCTTGGTTAGAGTCACACCAAGATATTTTATATTATTTGTGGCTATTGTGAAGGGTGTTGTTTCTCTGATTTCTTTCTCTGACTGTTTATCATTTGTATACAGGAGGGCCACCAATTTTTTTTTAGTAAATATTTTATTCTTCCACTTGACTAAAGGTGTTTATCAGTTGTAGGAGTTCCCAGGAAGCATTTTTAGAGTCACTTATGTATCATGTCATCTGCAAATAATGATACTTAGACTTGTTCCTTTCCAGTTTGTATCCCCTTGATCTCTTTTATTTGTCTTATTGCTCTAGCTAGAACTTCAAGTGCAATATTGCATGAATATGGAGAAAGTGGACAGCCTTGTCTTCTTCTTGATTTTAGTGAAATTGTTTTGAGTTTCTTCCATTTAGTTTGATTTTGGGTATCAGCTTGTTGTATATTGCTTTTTACTATGTTTAGGCATGTCTCTTGTATCCCTGATCTCTCTAAGACTTTTATGAAGGGATGCTGGATTTTGTCAAAGGCTTTTTCAGCATATAATAAAATGACCATATGATTTTTTTCCTTTCCATTTGTTTATATAGTAAATTACAGTGACAGATATTTATGTGTTGAACCATCCCTGTATCTCTGGAATGATGCCTACTTAATTATGGTAGATGTTTCTGATGTGTTCTTAGATTTGGTTTGTGAGTATTTTATTGAGTATTTTTACGTCAATGTTCATGAGGAACATTGGTCTGTAATTGTCTTACTTTGTTGAGTCTTTGTGTAGTTTAGGTATCAGGGTTAGTGTGGCCTCATAAAATGAATTTGGCAGTTTTTCTTCTGTTTACATTTTGTGGAATAATTTTAGGAGGAATGATATTAACCCTTCTTTCAAAGTATGGTAGAATTCTGATCTGAAAGCATCTGTCCCTGGGCTTGTTTTGGTTGGGAAACTTTTAATGACTGCTTCTATTTCACTGGAAATTGTAGGTGTATTTATTTATCTTTTTGTTTGTTTGTTTTTTTCGAGACAGTGTTTCTTTGTGCAGTTTTGGTGCCTGTCCTGGATCTCACTCTGTAGACCAGGCTGGCCTTGAACACACAGAGATTTGCCTGCTCTACCTCCTACGTGCTGGGATTAAAGGCATGTGCAGCCACCACCCGGCTTAGGTCTATTTAAATTATTTTTCTGATCTTGATTTAACTTTAGTTAGTGGTATCTTCAAGAAATTTGTCTATTTTCCAATTTTGTGGAATACAGCGTTTTAAAGTATGACCTAATAACTCCTTGGATTTCCTCAGTGTCTGCTGTTATTTCTCCCTTTTCATTTCTGAATTTGTTAATTTAGATATTCTCTCTATGTCTTTTGGTTAGTTTGGATAAGGATTTGTCTATCTTGTTGGTTTTCTCATTGACTAAACTCTTTTTTGCACTCATTCTTCGTATTGTTCTCTTTGTTTCTATCATATTGATTTCAGCTTTCACTTGATTATTTCCTGAGAGCTACTCCTTTTGGGTGTGTTTGCTACTTTTTGTTCTAGAGCTTTCAGATATGCTGTTAAATTGCTAGTCTGAAATCTCTGGAAATTCTTCATGAAGGCACTTAGTACAACAAACTTTCCTCTTGTCACAGCTTTCATTGTGTCCCATAAGTTTGGATATGTTGTGCATTCATTTTCATTGAATTCTAGGAAATCCTTTATTTCTTCCTTGACCCAGTAGTCATTAGGTACAGAGTTGTTCAGTTTCCATGAATTTCTAAGCTTTATTTTTTTTCTGTCATTGTTAAAATCCAGGTTTTTATCTATGGTGTTCTGATAGGATGCAGATGGTTATTTTAATTTCTTTTATCTGTGACAGAGTATGTGGTCAATTTTGGGGAATGTTCCAGAGTTGCTGAGATGAGGGTATATTCTTTTGTGTTTTGGTGAAATTTTTTGTAACTATCTGTTAGGTCCATTTGAGTCATAACATCTGTTAGTTTCATTATTTCTCTGTTTAGTTTTTGTCCATCCATTGGTGGGAGTGGAGTGTTGAAGTGTCCCACTATCCATGTGTGAGGGTCAATGTGTGATTTAAGCTTGAGTAATATGTCTTTTACAAATGTGGTTGCCTTTGCATATGGAGCATAGATGCTGAGAATTGAAATATCATCTTGGTGGATTTTCCCTTTGATGAGTATAATGTGTCCTTCTCTGTCTCTTTTGATTAATTTTGGGTGGAAGTCTATTTTAGTAGATAAATAGAGCAGCTATGCCAGCTTGCTTCTTGGGGCCATTTGCTTGAAAAATATTTTCCCCAACTTTTTTTAAAAGTTATTTTAACTTTTATCCTTTGTTTATTTCACATAATGCATTCTGATCCCACTTATCTCCCTGTTTCCTTGCAACTGCATGCTGCCCTTGGAAACTCCCCCTCAAAACAAAACCAAATGAAAAAAAAAAAAACAAAAAAAAGGAGAAAAGTCTTGTCTGGAAGCTACAGTGTGGCTCATATTAACTTGCAAGTATTCATTGCTATGAGCCATTGGTCTGGCTTGAGGCCTCTGGCTTCTGCTACACCACTGATAATGGGCTTTCACTGGGGCTTCTCTTCAATATCCTGTTGTTGTCCTGTGTCATAGAGATATTGCTGTTTTGGGTCTGTATGTTTGTCCCATTCACATGCTCCAGCAGTTAATAGATGTGGTAGATGTTGGGGTGGGCTAACTCATAGCCCTGGTTCAGGGCCTGGGTGGTAACTGGGTTGATCATATCACCAGCTGTCCCTAATCATCACTACCCAGGCAAGCTCTCCAGCACTGTCTTAGCTAGCTCACCCAATGCAGCCTGAGTCAAGAAGGGGGGGCAGTTCTGCTCTTAGGATTTCTGATCTGGCACATCCAAACTCCCACCACCAGGGTCAACTCTACTTTTTTGCCCACATGAGGTGCAGATCCCTCTCTCCTGGTTGCTATAGGGGTAATAGGGTGGAGGTAATGAGGTCAGCTCTCCTACTCTCATGTCTTCAGAATTTTTCCAACCATTTACTTTGAGATAATATCTATCTTTGGTGTTGATGTGTTTCTTGTATGCAGCAGAAGGAGGTCTCTTGTTTTAGCATCCATTCTGTTACTTTGTGCCTTTTTTTTATTGGGGAATTGAGTGCATTGATATCGAGAGATATCAATGATTAATGATTGTTAATTCCTGTTATTTTGTTGTTGTCATTGGTAGTGGTAGTGTGTGTGTGTGTGTGTGTGTGTGTGTGTGTGTGTGTGTGCGAGAGAGAGAGAGAGAGAGAGAGAGAGAGAGAGAGAGAGAGAGAGAGAGAGAGAGTGTGTCCTTTAATTGTGCTAGTGTGGGATTCTCTATTGCTTGTGATTCCATGGGTGTAATTAACTTCCTTGGGTTGGAGTTTTTCTTCTATTACCTCTGTAGAGCTGGATTTGTGGATAGATAATGTTTAAATTTGACTTTGTCATGAAATATCTTGTTTTCTTCTTTTATGGTGATTGACAATTTTGGGGTATTATAGTCTGGGCTGGAATCTGTGGTCATTTACTGTCTGCAAGACATTAGTCCAGACCCTTATGGATTTTAGGGTCTCTGTTTAGAAGTCAGGTGTAATTCTATTATGTCTTCCTTTATATGTTACTTGGCTTTTTTCCCTTGCTGACTCCAGCATTCTTTCTTTGTTCTGTATGTTTAGTGTTTGAATATTTTGTGGCAAGGGGATTTTTTTTCTGATCAAGTCTATTTCATGTTCTGTAATCTTCTTGTAATTTTATAGGCATGTCCTTCTTTAAGTCAGGAATATTTTCTTCTAGGATTTTATTACATATATTCTCTGGGTTTTTGAGGTGGGATTCTTCTTTTTCTATTCCTATTATTATTAGGTTTGGTCTTTTAATAGTTTCCCAGTTTTCCTGGATGTTTTATGTTAGGAATTTTTTAGTTTTAATATTTTCTTTGAAGAATCTATTTTCTCTATCATGTCTTCAACCTCTGAGATTTTCTCTTCCATCTCTTGTATTTTGTTGCTGATGCATGTATCTGTAGTTCCTGTTTGTTTATCCAGATATTCCATTTCCAGAATTTCCTTAGTTTGTGTTTTCTTTATTGCTTCTATTTCAATTTTCAGGTCTTGAACAGTTTTATTCATTTTCTCCAACTGTTTTTTCTTGGCTTTCTTGACATTCTTTAAGAGACTTACTGATTTTCTCAAAAATTTTCATTGTCTTTTCCTATATTTCTTTATGGGATTCATTCTTTTCCTCTTCAAGGACCTCTATCATTTTCATAAGTTTGTTTTAAGTTTTTTTTTTTCTTGTGCTTCAGCTGTGTTGAAATATTCAGGGATTGCTGTAGTGGGATGGCTGGGCTCTGTTGGTGACATATTGCCTTGCTGTTGTTGACTGTTCTTATACTCACATTTAGACATCTAGATTTAAAGTGACTATAGGTCTAGGTGCTAATTTTGGGTTTATTTTTGTTGGATGGGTGTTTTCTTCCTTAGTTTTTGTTTCTTTTCTGGCTGGAATGTCCTGTGGCCTGGATGGCCTCTAGTCTAGCAGAGGATTGCTGCCCAGGTTGGGAGCTGGAGTTCTGACAATACGTTTGGCCTTTGATCTGGCTGAGTGACCTCTGAGGTTCAGGATGCTAGCCTGGCATATGGTAGGGTAGGAAGTTTCTGCCTGGTTTTCAGAGAGCTGGCCTAATCTCTGGGTTTTGTGATAACAGTTTGGTCTCTGGTGGAAGAGCTGCTCTTTATTTCTGTAACTGTCTTTTTTAAAAAACTGGGATGAATATAATTATAATGAGTATTCCAGTACATATTCTTTAATAGTCTCCTTACCCAAATTAGAAAAATGCAGCTACGAACATGTGGGATTTCAATTTTCCTACAGGAAAAATGTACCATTTAATTGCACACATAAATAAGTCTTGTATATATACATGGATTGCTTGATCTGCTATACTATAAAGTCAGACATCTGTAGAATTTGCTTGCTTAACACATATTTGTGGTTTATTAGCCAGCCTGTTCTCTGTTTTTATAGTAGCAGCATTGTTACATAAGGAGCCATAAATTATGCTATAGAACAGCTGTGCTCCAGTGAATTCCTGAGATAATTAGACACACACCCAAATGTACATAATCATATGTGTTCATACATAACTGTACACATGTATGTCATGAAAGAACAAACACTTTAGAAGTATACCTAATTTACTTAAGTCTCTATATGCCATATATATGATAAAAATCAGAGAAGATGAAAATTAGTGCAAACAAAACAAATATTAGCTTTAATATAATTTTAGATTGGATAGAACACAAACTTTTAGTAACTGAAGTTAAATTTGTAGTTTTTATTGATATGTGACAGCTTGAAAAAATAATAAAGCCATCTTCAAATTTTAAATAGAAGTGGAAATTTCCCACACATTTTCCAATACATAATGAAAGCATTCTTCATTTGATAGGTTAATGTTAAGAACTAAATCAATGTATTTAAGAAAATAGTGACTGTTATGTTTATAATATCAGTTGTCTTACAGATTAGAAATGAATCCTATTGCCTTTGGTCACTCCTGAGTGTGTGCAGCTACTGACCTTCACTAGTATGGAATTATTGCATACTAATAAACAAAACAAAACAAGACAAAACAAAACAAACCGTGCTAGCTGAAGAGATGGCCTAGCAGTTAAGAGCACTTGCTGCTCTTCCAAAGGGCCCGAGTTTGATTCCAAGAACACATCAGGCAATGCTGAACCATCTAAAACTCTAATTCCAGGGGATCATACACCTTCTCCTAACCTGTATGGGAACCTGACTATATGTGGTGCATGGCACACACACACACACACACACACACACACACACACACACACACACATACACACACACAAATACACATGCACACATACATACTAAATCCTTAAAAAAAATCAATATAAATAATACTAACTATATTCAGCTAAAAAAGTTAGGCAATAGGATTCAAGTACTCAATCTGAAAATCATTTGGAAGATTAAGTTGTTAACAGATACCTGAAAGTCTTTCTATAACCTGTTGATCGTATCATTTGATCACCAAACTACTAGTAGAATCCAAATAATATTTACAAGAAGATGAAACATATAATAGTTCCTAGTTTAATGTCTTATTTGTAATAATATGGCTCTTTCTATGTCATAGCCAGTGGCTTATAATCATAATTCTTTGTTATTAGTGACAGTGACATTCAGTATACACAAAACTCTCTGTAACAGATATTATCACCCAGTTGTTTCCTGAGATTCTAACGTCAATACAACAATACTTTGCTGATTTGTATTGTTTTTTTGCTGTCATAATCATATTTAATAGAAGTGTAGAATAATTTCAAGTTGTACAGAGTTTGTAAAAATAACCTTGTTGAGATCTAAAACTGTAGAAAAATTAGATGTGGAGAAGGACAAAGTCAGAATGTTTAGAATGTGATACACTGCTCAATAATGTTCAAGAATATTTTTTAACTCCTTCCTCTTAATTGAAATATTCCTTCCTGGAGTGAGGCTCATAAGACTTAGGAAGCTAATAAAACCTATAAGCTTTTGAAACTCATTAAGTCACAAGATTCACAAGGACCAGTTTTATGATTCTAAAAGAAGTTAACAATTGATGGAAAGAGAAGGCTTTATTCTTGCAGTTGCCCGCAATTTACTTAGTAAGCTCTAAGAACACAGCTTTCATGAGTCAACAATTATGCTAGGATGGGTTTTCTGATGGTGCAACTTCCTTTGAGTCACCCATAGACCTGTAGGTTTCTGTTGTTTGAATTTTGGATGGACTTATAATAAAAAACCCAGAGCTAGATATCAGGATGAAAGCTGAAAGATCAGAGAAGCAGAACAGCCAGCCACTAGTTCTTACCTCTATGAAATCTTCAGCCTAAAGAGAGTGAGTTCCTGTTTCCTCATTCCTTATATACCTTTCTCTGCCCTGCCATATTACTTCCTGGGATTAAGTGCTTCCCAAGTAAAGGAATGAGATCTCAAGTGCTGGCATAAGTGCTTGGATTAAAGGTGTGTGCCACCACTGCCTGACCACTATGTCTAATTTTGTGGCTAGCTCTGTCCTCTCATCCTCAGGCAAGTTTATTAGGGTACACAATATATCACCACAGGTTCCCCCTTACCTCTTCTCCTATAAGCCAGCCTAATAAACTCACTAGTTAATGAGGCTAGAAGTGGATGGCATAGTTTGTTTGGGTTCCTTATTTGGGATAATTGTTTTTGTTCACAACTTCCCAGGAAAAGACACACAGTGTATATATAAAGACATAAATATTCCCTTTTAGATAATAGTATAAGTTCCCCATAGTTGACAATTTGTAATGTAACAAAGAAATTTTTATGGTTCATTTTATCAGTTCAAATAGAAATATTTTAACTTATCAAGCAGTAAGTATTATTTTTATATCTACCATGTCACCTTATGATTTCTAGTATCATATATTATCAAAGAATGATTAAGAGAAAAATTATATCTATTTTTCCATTAAATAATTCCTCAGAACTATCATTGTGGTGTTCAATGGCTACTGCCTCACAGTTATCAGTTAACCCAAATAGCCATAGCTTTTAAAAATAAACCTGAAAATTATTTTGTTAAATTAAAAATTTTCAAACATGGAGAGCTAATAGTATTATCCAAAGGGGAATGTTCTTTATATTTTTATGAATGCATTGTATGGATTTTTCTGGGAAGTCATGAACAGTAACTGTTAACCCTGTCTATGGAAATTTTGCAAAAGTTGTCTAGGCAAATATATAAGGTCTTCAAACTATGTTCAGTGTTTTCAACGAAGTGTGCTAGGCAGAAATGCTAAAATTCTTTAAATTATCTGTGGTGGTTTGAATAAGAATGTCTCCTATAGGCTCCTATATTTGAATGCTTAGGGAATAGAACTATTTGAAATGACTGGATGCTGTGGATATCATTCTGTATAAATAAAATGCTGATTGGTCAGTAACAAGACAGGAAATATGGGCGGGACAAAGAAGAACTTTTGATGACTGTCCAGGCTGCCAGCTGTCTCTGTCTACTCTTGCAAGACTCCGGAAAATTGCTTGCATCCTTTTCTAATTTCTCAGGTAATATTATGTCCTTCTGAGGTCTTTCATGTAGTTGAAGCTAGATAGTTACAATTTTCTTTAGTTATGATAAAAGATAAGTTAGATATAAAACCTTAGACTCACAAATATAAGATAGATAGTATATCTTCTTTAATTTTGCCAAACACAAATAGAGTAGATATTATAAATAGACTAGATATTGTAACTGTAATTCTTGCTTGATATTTGTTTTGTTATCTGTAATTTTACTATGTGAAAGTTAACCTTCCTTGTTAAAAAAGAAAAAAAAAGAAAAAGGGAAGTGCTGTGGATATCACTCTGTATAAATAAAATGCTGATTGGCTAGTAGCCAACAGGAAGTATAGGCGGGACAAGCAGAGAAGAGAATTCTGGGAAGTGGAAGGCTCAGAGAGGGAGACACTGCCGGCAGCTGCCATGACAAGGAAGATGTAAGGTACCGGTAAGCCACGAGCCATGTGGCAAATTATAGATTAATAGAAATGGGTTAATTTAAGATAGAAGAAATAGATAACAAGAAGCCTGCCATGGCCATACAGCTTGTAAGCAATATAAGTCTCTGTGTGTTTACTTGGTTGGGTCTGAGCCACTGCGGGAGTGGCAGCTTAGAGAGATTTGTCCTGACTGTGGGCCAGGCAGGACCAGAAAAACTCTAGCTACAACTGGAAGGTGTGGCTTTTTTGGAATAAGCGTGGCCTTGGTGGAGGAAGTATATTACTGGGGGTAGGCTTTGAGGTTTCAAAAGCCCATGACAAGCCCAATGTTTGTCTCTCTTTCTTCCTGCTGCCTACAGATATAGATGAAGAACTCTCAGTTACCATGTATCATTGCATGCTGCCATGATTCCCATCATGATGACAGTGGATTAAACCTCTGAAACTATAAGCAAGAGCTAAGTAAATGTTTTTCTTTGTAAGAGTTGTTGTGATCATGGTGTCTCAACGACAATATCCAACACACAGGTACCGTTTATTATATTTATATGCATTTTGTTTGACAAATTTCACTACCTTCTTTTAATATATAACTTTAATTCTCTAATGATTAGAGCTTGTTTGGGTTCACTTGTAAATCTCCAGCACCTATAACAATACTATTTGTAGAAATGTAGTGTAGTTTTTTTTTTTTTAACTCTTTGAGGGCCCACTACCCAGCTCCCAAATAAATACACAGAGATTTATTCTTACTTATGAATGCCCAGCTTTAGCTTGGCTTATTTCTAGGGGGCTTTTCTTAACTAATTATCCTATCTACCTTTTGCCCCTGGCCTTTTACCTTACTCTATTCTATATACCTTTCTTTTCTTCTTAATCCATGGCTAGTTGTGTTGCTGGGTGGCTGGCCTCTGGCATCCTCCTCTCCTTTTCTTGCTCCTTGCCCTACCTCTTTAGATTTCTCCTCCTATTTATTCTCTGCATGACAGCCTACCTGTTTCTCTCTCCTGCCTAGCTATCGGGTGTTTAGCTTTTTATTAGACTAATCAAGTATGTCAGACTGGCAAAGTAACACAGTTGTACAGAGTTAAACAAATGCAACACAAAAGAATGCAAAACATCTTTACATCATTAAATATTCCACAGCATAAATGAATGTATCATATCTTTAACTAATATTCGACATTATTTCACCCTTTTTGTCTAAATAGAAGTGAAAAGTTTTAACTTTAACAGTAAATCTATGTACAACAAAACAGTTATCAAGTAAGAATTACATTTACAATATTCAGTCCATTTGTATTTAGCAAATTCAGAGAAAATCCTCCATTATTTATCTTACTTTGGTGATTCCAAAGTTTTATACCTAATTTGTTTTCTGTCATAACTAAGGAAAACTGTAACTCTAACCATTTAGTGTTTGACTCTATCAGAGTTCCCAGAAGAAATTAATGTTACCTAACAACAGAGACATCTGGCTGCCTGAACAGTCATGCAAATTTCCTCTGCAATATTTGGGCATCCATATTTGGCCTACAGGCTTAGAATATCTGGCAGACTTTTCAGTGAAGCAGGAAATTTGAAGGACTTTCATGCCTTTTATTGGCAAAGTTCATCAGTTGCTTTCCTCAGTGTCCTACAGAATATCTGGCAGACTATGCTGTAAAGCAGGAATCTTGAAGGACTGTCCTGCCTTGTATTGACAATTTTCAACAGTTTTTTCCTTTGTGTCTTTATTGTCCAGTTTGTACAGCATACTGTCAATAGTGAAGGTATATGTAGTTTCTTGCCCAAATGGCTATCCTTGCCACATTGAAAGCAAACTCCATATGAAGTTCCTCCAATACCCAATAACATCCTTTTATGAAGTAAATTGGTACTTCAATGAGTAGATGTGTCTCATTGACATGAAAAAACTTAGGTTATTAAACATCTTAAATGTCATATTCTGTAGTTCTTTGAAGTTCTTGAAAATCATCTATCTGTCTAAAATATACCTGTTTAACCTTGAAAATATACCTAATGTGACTGCAAGTTTGATTGTTGTACATTAACTACCTCATTTCTTAATTATATATTACATTATTAAATGAGATGCATAAGGATAATAACCCAAACAAGAGTAAAAACATATATATATATATATATAGTATAAAAAATAACTTTTAACTTGTATCAATATTTCAAACCCATATAAATACAAAATATCTGAGATTAGTAGTTGTCTTTTTATCCTATACTCTTGTATTCCCCTAAATGGTAACAAACACCTATAACCTACCAAATAAGCAACAAGCACCCACTCCATCTTTTGGGAATGTGGGTGTTATCTTTTCTAGACTGCTTCCTATTGTCTGTGGGTAAAGGCATCTTGAGGGGTCCCTGAGAAAATTGAGATAATGGCCAAGTCCTGGGAGTACCATGTGTAACATTTGATGATATATATCATTTTTCAAGCTTCAGGAGTTCTCCCATGATCAAGCCTCATCCATATCAATCTGGAACAAATTCATAGTCTCTCATGTGCTGTAGAAACAAAAGCAAAATCGCTTTCCAAAAGCATTTTTGATGTCCATTTGCCAAATAAGTATTTTGACTTTTTCTTTAAAGGTAAGATAGCCCTAAAGTATCTAGGTTGATTCAATTTAGCAGGCCTGTTCACAATCCTATATCTTTTAGCAGCTATAATTTCCTTATCAGCAATCAAAAAATTCAAAATTAACATAATACAATATAGGATCCAGACTCCCTGTGTATTTTCCTTTGTTACATGGCTTTTTCTTTTTTGTTGCTTTTACTTTGTAATGATTTTATTATTTTCAAACTATTTTTTCTATAACTGTATCTTTTCTCTTTTCTTTCTTAAGCCTATGCACATTTTCAAACACAGTGGAACCTATTTAGAGATTTTTTTTTCCTGTCTGGACCTCTTTTACCACATATCTTTAGTCTTTTTTGACCACATGACTCTTTAGACTGCTGTGCTGCATGGCTAGGGCCTCTACTGTGAATTTAGAAGCTGGCTCCACCCATTTCTTGGTCCATGAAATCTAAGCTTAAAACTTACAGCCTGGGAAATGTCTTCAACCCCACTCCCAGCTCTGGAATGCCAGTGCCTGCACTGTAGCAGGTGTTTTTACTTACTTTTGTTTGTTTGTGCTTATCCTGAAAAATGCTGTTTATGTGCTCTGCTGTATGGCAGAATTCCTTGAATGAGCCATAACCATTTTCATAAGCTACTTCAGGCACTATGGAAATTCAAGCCTCAAGTTGGAATGCCAAATTGTAGTGGGATCTTTTTTTCTTGTTTGGGGCCCACAATCAAGCTCCCAAATAAATACATGGAGATTTTTTGTTAATTATGAATGCCCAGCCATAGCTTAGCTTATTTCTAGACAGCTTAATTTAAGTTATACCATCTACCTTTTGCTTCTTGGGTTTTACCCTTCTCTATTCTATATATATCTTTCTTTCCTGCTTAATCCATGGCTGGTTGTGTGGCTGGGTGCCTGGTCCCCAGAATCCTCTTCTCATTCTTTTTTTTTTCTCCTTGTCCTTCTTCTTTAGATATTTCCTCCTATTTATTCTCTATTAATGCCAGCCCTACCTAATTTTCTCTCCTGTCTAGCTATCGACTGTTTAGCTCTTTGTTAGACCAATCAGGTGTTTTAGACAGGCAAAGAAATACAGCTTTACAGAGTTAAATAAATGCAACTTAAAAGAATGCAACACATCTTTGCATCATTAAACAAATATTCCACAGCAAAAACAAATCTTAAACTAATATTCCACAATAATGTAGATGCTCAATAAATGGTTACAACCACTTTTGAGTTATGAATAGAACTGGTGAATCATTAAATTGTTCATGGCATATACAGATTGCATTGATTTGAGGTTTCCTTACAAGCTATCATTGAAAGGGACTGTCATAGTTTATTTCAGATGTGAAATTAACGTAAGTGGAAAGAGAGGATTGCAAGTGAGGAATTACTTCTATAACACTGGTTAGTGGGGTGTTTCCTTAATTGCTAGTTTATTTATGAGTACCCTTCTCACTCTGGAAGTTATCATTTCTGGTCACATGTGCTTGAGATATATATGAAAGATAGCTGAGTAAGCCAGCAGAATAAGCCAGTAAGCAGCATTCATCTATGACTTCATCAGTTTATGCTTTGACCTCCTGCCTTGGTTTCTATAACTTATGGACTAAAACGTGAAAGCTGAATAAACCTTTCCTCTCTTTAGTTTCTTTGTTTATCATAGTCATAGAAAGCAAACTGAAACAGATATTGATAGAAAGAATGGGATTACTGTGATAGATCTGACTATGTGGCTTTTAAGCTTGGAATCGTTTTATGGGAAAAAAAGGTAGAGGATTTTGGATTTATGGGCTGGGAAAATATTAACTTCTCAAAACCGAATGAGTTGTTCTGTGGGACCTTGAAAGATATGAATGTTGAAAGAAATGCAAATGATGGAAGTCTAGTGCTGTGGGATGATCTGTATGTCCTGTGGGAGCCCTTCTTGGGTTCCTTGTGGCATTACCCAGCAGGTCCGTATAGAGGATGATTAGGACCATGGGCCTGAGTGCAGGTGTTTGAGATGGTCTGCACTTGGCTGTGCTGGGGGATGGTCTGTATGTCAAGTTGTTCTGATTGGTTAATAAATAAAACCTGATCAGCTGTGGCTAGGCAGGAAGGATAGGCGGGACTAACAGAGAGGAGAAATAAAAGGACAGGAAGGCAGAAGGACTGGCTGCAGCCGCCGCCATGACCAGCAGCATGTGAAGACGCCGATAAGCCACCAGCCACGTGGCGAGGTATAGATTTGTAGAAATGGATTACTTTAAGATATAGATTTATGGAAATGAATTAATTTAAGATAAAAGAACAGTTAGCAAGAAG
The DNA here is from genome assembly GCF_004664715.2 of Peromyscus leucopus. NCBI lineage: Eukaryota > Metazoa > Chordata > Mammalia > Rodentia > Cricetidae > Peromyscus > Peromyscus leucopus. The sequence continues at coordinate 72,458,086 of NC_051083.1, forward strand.
CCTGCCATGGCCATACAGTTTGTAAGCAATATAACTCTGTGTTTACTTGGTTGGGTCTGAGCGGCTGTGGGACTGGCGGGTGACAAAAGATTTGTCCTGACTGTGGGCAAGGCAGGAAAACTCTAGCTACAGTCTAGATTGTGAAGTTCCAGAGAGACAAAAACTCTCTTGAGGTTGTTTTTGTGATATGTTCAAGATGAGAATTTTGGAACTGAGACCTCTGGAATATTAGATGTCTGTGACTGAAAGATGTTATTTGGTTAACAAGAAGCCAATATCATTGAAATATTCTGGAAACTATTTACTCAGAGTCAGAACAGAAGTTACAGTCTAGAAAGGACAAAGGATGCATCTCATGTCCACAGCTAAACTTGGAAATATACAATATAATCTCTCACATGGTAATGTTTTTGAAAGTATGATGGGGTAATGGAAGGAAGCTGATGCTTGGCACTCTGAGGCAATTGAGGAGGACATTAATGATGGCACAGCCTCAGTTGCAGTGCAGACTCCATGATTAAATGGGTCATAGAGAATAGCTAATGTCTGACACAATGTGTCAGGTTTGCAGTCCCTGAAGAGAGGCCAGGATGCTATTGGTGAAGATTCAGATTCAGTTGAAGTGGGGACTCCAAGTTACTGGAGATGCCAATGCCATGTGAACTGGCTAGTTTTATGTCAACTTGACACAAGCTAGAGTCATCAGAGAGGAGAGAGCCTCAATTGAGAAAATGTCTCTATATGGTCTGGCTGCAGGCAAGCCTGTAGGGCATTTTCTTGGCTAGTAATTGATGAGAGAGGACCCAGCCCCTTGTGGATGTTGCTACCTCTGAGTCAGTAGTCTGACTGACTCAGTTCTATAAGAAAGCAGAATGAGCAAGCCTTGGGAACAAGCCTGTAAGCAGCACCGCTCCATGGCAGCTGTATGAACTACTGCCTCCAGATTCTAGCCCTGTTTGAGTTTCTGTCCTGACTTCCTTCATGATGGACTATGATGTCGAACTGTAAGCCAAATTAAAAAAATACAACTATTAATTTCGGATATTTTGCATTGGCATTAATTTTGGTATATTGATTCAACTTTAAAGTTAATTTTGTTATAATGTGTGTGTGTGTATGTGTGTGTGTGTGTGTGTGTGTGTGTGTGTGTATGTGTATTTATATTTCTACTCTTGTTTGGGATATTGTACTTATGTAGTTCATTTAAAAATGCAAGGTATAATTAAGCAATGAGGTTAGTATTTAATCTATAATAATCAAACTTGTAGTCACATTGGGTATGTTTTCAGGTTTAAATAGATATACTTATGTAGCTGGAGATTTCTCCAGTCCTGCCAGGGCCTGCAACCACTCAGACCCAAGTAAACACACATAGACTTATATTACTTATAAACTGTATGCCCATGTCAGGCTTCTTGCTGTCTAGTGCTTATATTTTAAATTAACCCATTTCTATAAATTGCCACATGGCTTGTTGATTACCAGTACTTTACATCTTTCTTCTCATGGCCACAGTGGCTGGCAGAGTCTCCTGACACAGTCTTCCTCTTACCAGAATTCTCTTCTCTGTTTATACTGCCTATACTATACTTCCTGCCTGGCTACTGGCCAATCAGCAATTTATTTATCAACCAATCAGAGCAATATTCACAGCATACAGAAAGACATCCCTAGCATACTTAGATAGATAAATGGTCTTCAAACACTTTAAGACCTATAGAATATAGCATTTAAAATGTTTTGTTAACCTAAGGTTTTCCATGACACAGAGACACATCTGCTCCTGACAGCACCAAAAATTACTTCAGAGATGATGAGCATTGAAGAAACTCCTTGTGGAGTTTGCTTTCATTGTGGCAAGGTTAGTCCACTGGGCAAAGAAACTGTTTTTGCCTCTGACTGCTGACAATATGCTATGAAGACTGGACATGCAGGACACACAGGAAAAAAAACTGTGGAACTTTGCCAAAACAAGGCAGGACAGTCCTTCAAAATTCCTGCTTCATAAAAGAGTCTGCCAGATATTCTGCAGGACACAGAAGAAAGTGACTGAATTTTGCGAGCACATGGCAGGACAGTCCTTCAAATTTCCTGCTTCACTAAAAAGTATTCCAGGCATATGGTCTGAAAATAGATTCCCCAATACTGCAGAGGAAATTTGAGTGACTGTCCAGGCAGCCAAATGTCTCTGTTTTTAGATAATATTACATCCTTCTGGTCTTTGATGGATTTTAAGACTAGATAGTAATAATTGCAATTTTCCTTCATTATGATAGAAAGTAATTTAGGTATAAAACTTTAGATTTACAAAGATAGGATAAATAATGCATTATTTTCTCTGAATATGCTAACTACAAATAGACAGAATACTGTAAATGTAATTCTTACTTGATAACTATTTTTGCTGTGTTTGGTTTTACTATGTTAAAGTTTTTTTTTCTTTTTATTTAGACAAAAGGAGAAAATGTTGTAGAATGTTATTTTAGGGTGTGTTGCATTTGTTTGTGAACTGGAATGTTTTTGAAATGATGCAAAGATATGTTGCATTCCTTTATGTTTCATTTGTTTAACTCCTTGAAGCTATCTAAAATACCTGATGGTCTGCAAAAGACATGAATGTGTAATAGCAAGGCAGGAGAAATGATAGGCAGGGCTGGCAGGCACAGAGAATAAATAGGAGAAATCCAAGAGGCAAAAAAGAAAAAAGAAGGAAGAGAGAACAAAGAGAGTAACCATTCAGGGTCCAGCCACCCAGCTACACAGCCAGATACAGAGTAAGAAGGAAAGAAAGGTATAAAGAAATAGAGAAAGCTAAAAGCCCAGAGTCAGAAAATAGATGGAGATAATTTAAGTAAAACTGGCTAGACACAAGCCAAGCTAAAGCTGTGTATTTATAATTAAGAATAAGCCTCCATGTATAATTTATTTGAGAGATGCATGGCAGCCCTCCCTCACTCCCAAAAAGAGGGAAAGAATAAAAAGAGTAAAAAACAATCAACATCATTACCTAATTCTGTACCCCAAGATGCTTATAACTTACCTTACTGTGAAGCCCAGCATAGCCACAAACTCATGGACATTTAGCTTTCAAGTGCTCAAATTACATCCTTGTACCACCACACTTAGCTCTGAGATATTTTGGATCATATACTACGTGGCTTGCCATTGTGAAGAATTTTATCAATAAAACAAATTGACTAGAACTATTAGAAATTGGTGAATTCTTCATAATTTTTTGTACTTTGGTATTGTGAATATCAATATTCTTTTAAAGAAGCATTGTGTGAAAGTAATATGCTGATATTATGACAAAAATGAGTTGCTTGAATTATAAAGGTTTTAGATTCATTTGTTGTGTTGAGAGAAAAGCACAGGCTGCCATAGGAGGAGAAAATATCAGAATCTTTGCTGGTCAGGTTTTAGATACTTGCCTGACAGGAAAGTCCACATAGACTGAGGGAAAAAGCAGTGTGAAACAATACCTGGAAGAGAATAATGGCTCTTATTTGACTTTGACTACACATTTCAAGGCAATTGTTATGACTGGTTGAGCATTTACCTAGTGCCTGTTCCTCTTTCTTGTCAAGATGCCATGTTCTTGGGCAAATGTATATAAGGATATTTCTCAGTGGTAACATGAGCAGTTTCAGTTTTAGGATTGAACCACGGAAATTTTCTGCAAAGTTTGGAAAGTAAAAAGAAGACAGCATTCAGACTATAAAGGTGGTGTTGACCTACAATAGGTCTGTTCTCTCTTGAAAATCATAGAAATATTGAAATGGAATGGAACAAATGAGCAGAAATGAATGAGTTAAAAGTAAAGTAGAATGTTAGATTATTGAATAAACTTAAGATTCATGTATGGATGGAGTCTAAATGGTGCAGAAGATGGCTAGGGAATAGGAACCTACTTGGTAAAGATAAAAATGAATATGGGAGGGAAGGCTGACTAAAGTTGATCATAGATGACCAAAACAGGCTGCAGAAGATGATAGAAAATATGACTTTGAAACACTGTGTTATAGAAATCTTAGCTCATTATTTATCTAGATGTTAATCTATGCTCACATTTTTTCCCACCAGATCTTCTCCTTTAGTACCTTTGGCACACACTGTTTATATCTTTGCCCTTCCCATGTTTATTAGTTCACATTGCCTGCTGCTTAGTTTTATTCTTCTTTGATGCTCCTAGAACTTACACTTACCATGTACTTATTACTTTCAATTTTGAGGTTCATCTTTTAATAGTGGAATTATGTTTTATCAATTCTTTGAAAAAAATCTCTTATTATTTATATATGAGTTGATAGATTGCTTCATTGACAGCAAAGGCCGTCCTTTGCTGTCAATGAAACAACACACCCACATTAGAATGCTATGTAGAATGGTTCAATACAAACATAACATTTTTATGTGAATCAGATGTGGAAGGATACAAGAAAATACTATCTACAAAGTAGGATGCTAGATATTATAATGTGGCATTTGATGTTCTATTGGGATTTTAACAAGTTTTGCATGGTCAAATTCCATTAAGAACCTGGCCTTCTTCCAAGAATATGTTTGTCCTCCTCATCTGCTACGGTATCATCACTGTAAGAAAGCCTCACCTCACCTGTTCAATCATAGCAGAACATTTTTAATTGCTTTCATTTTGCTCATTATCATGAAAGTATTTTGGATAAAACCATAACATTAGACAGAACAATATTAATCACAAATATGACAGTTAAAGAAGGAAACACGTGTTTTTATATTCTTTACACAAAATGATAATCAATAATTAAATCTGGCACCATTTATATTATTTCCAAGTAATACATGACTTCTAAAGAGTCCATCTACTTTATTTTGAGTAACTTACCAAACTGTTTACACAGTGATATTTACAATTTAAATAAAGTCAATACTAAACTTATTCTAGACTAGTAAAAAATTTATTGGTCAATGCCTTTTTCTATGTTTTCCTCAAACTTAGAGGTTTCTATTAAGAGAGTGTCTATAATCTGAAACCCTAGTCCAATTAGGCTCCTGGGTATTGATCATGATTATTTGAAGTACACCTTGTCCATATATTTTTATATTTTTGTTTTCCTAAAATCTAAACTGCATTATTATATGGGTATGTAAGTATAAATTTAGTGGTCATTTTATTGTGAGCATTTAGTAAAATAAAAGCAGTTTTATCCATGGGGCAAATGAACTTCTTGGCCATCTCAGCCTTGGGTTATCAGCAGTATTTACAGTACCAACTATGAATTTCTTCTTGTGGAAAAGGACTTAAAAAACAATCAGACAATGGTTAATTATCATCTATCATGATACTATTGCCTGGTTGGACTTATCGTGCCAGGCATGTCAATATTGTAGCTTGCAGGATTCACCTCTGGTAAGAAATTTAATCACTTTTCTCCCACAATAACCTACATAGCACCTTCTGGAGCTAGCTAGCAGAGGAGACAATTCTAGATCAGTACCAGTTTGATTTTTTTTCCATGTCCATTGACCAGCGTTTATGGTATCTTCAGCAACAGAATCATTATCAAGTTCTGGTGAGTAAGCAGTAGGAATGAAAATAGCCTGTATTATTTGCAGGACATTTAATACTCCCTTGATTGAAAATTTGAAGGTGGTATTTCATACCTGACCTGGGCTTTTTGTTTGATAACCTGTATTCTGGGAAGAGCATTTTCCCCTGGGCAAGGTAATGCCTATTAAATTAACTTTTTAATATATGCATATAATCTGTTTTGATCAAATCCCCCTTCCCCCCTCCTCAAATTCCTTCCATATTACCACTATTACTTTTCCCTCTCAACATAATGCAGTTTTTAATGCTTATGAGCCCACTTAATGATGCTAGTATGTACATAGGGCTATCCTCTAGATCATGAAAAGCCTGTATTGGGTCCCATCCCTGCAGCAAACTGACACTCTTCCCACCTCCCACAGCCATCACTTGCCAACAGCTCTTCAGCTAGAGGCAGGGTATCCTAAGGCCCTCTTTGATCCACACAGAAAGTTTGGTTGGCTTGGTCTAGTGAAGATCTTCTGTGTGCAGTCATAGCCTTTGTGAGTTTATATGTTTAACAGCACCACAATGTCAAGAAAATGTTGTGTTATTTGTTGTTGTTTTGTTAGATGACTAGAAAATCATAGCCCTCAACTACATCTGGCACTTATAACCTTTCCAACAACCTTTCTTCCACAACCTTTGAAAAAGCCGTATGGAAACCTACTATTTTAGAAACTTTCTAAAAGGTATACATAAAAAGAGTTGAGTTGTAATTGCTCTATATGGAATGAAGGATGATGCCTCTTCAGCTACAATGATGATCAGCCTACTAATATATGACCATTGGTTCAATAGCACAAATGTTAATGGATTTAACCAAACACTTCTGAGTGAATTTTAGGCCTGCTCCTCAAGATGAAAACCAATTCTGCTACTGTTAACTGGATCAGAAACCTATGACCTAATTCATTATTCTGCTAAATATAGAATTAAACAGCCCTTAAACATATCTTTATAGCTATAGATGAATGGGGCTCTCAACCTCATCAGAGAAACTTCTCTTTTCAGTGAATACATAATTTTTAGGAAGTTTATAAAGTCGTGGGTTTCCACATGACATTTGTGACTTTTTCAAACAACCTTAATATCATCTACCCTTCCTTCCCACCATTTTTACCCCACCCTCCCATCATGTCCCCACTTAAATGTCCCCACATTATTCCTCTTTTGCCTACATATCATCTCTATTCTTCTGTCCCCTTCCTTTTACCCCCTCTAATGGCCTCTTTCTAGTTTTCATACTTGTGTTAATACTCCAAGCTAAACACATAAATCCACACATGAGAAAGAATATTTAATGTTTGTCTACCTGAGTTTGAGTTATCACACTTTTCCAGGCCCATCCATTTACTTCAAATTTCAGGATTTCAATTTTCATTACCTCTGAATAAAATTCCTTTGTATATATGTACTACGTCTTCATTACCCATTCATCAGTTAACATTCAATTTTTGTTTCTAGTTAGGTGTGGGCCAATTCTGGCTAATGAGTTTTTTCTTTTTACATTTATTTATCTATTTACTGTGTGTACATGTGGAGGGATGCAGCAAGCATGTGAAGGTCAAAGAACTACTTCCTGAAGTTAGCTTTCTCCTTCTACCACATGGATGTTTGAGATTTACAGCAAAGACCCTCGCCTACTTAGTCATCTTTTTCTGGCCTAGACATATTTGTAAATTTAAAATTCAACTTCTGTTTAAAATTGACATGTAATAATTATGTGTATTTGCATAATGATGATGTATTAATAAATATATAAAACATATATAAACCAAATCAGAGTAATTGTGTGTGTCCATTTTTCTTTTTTGAAAAGTATATTACTTTTTAAGTTCTTTAACTTGGGAGCTTTCAACACCTTCTAGTTTGTCATAAAAGAGAAAGGTTTTGTGAGCCATTACTGTTTCTTCTGTATTATAGGACATAAGAGATATTTATCTTTTTTTGAAGTGAATGGATTAGTGAAATTTATTTCACATATTATTTTACTTTGAAAATGTAAAGTAACTTGAACATCTTCAACACACAATCTCTATTATGATCCTCTCATGCATAAAACCTGCTTTTTCCCCTTTCTTCCTTCTACCTTATTTTATAGTATCATTCAGCTCCACACATCAACCACGGACTCCCCCGCTCTCCCCCCTCGCCCCCCTCCCCCCAGCCCACCCCCAATTTCCACCCCTCCAGGGCAAAGCCTCCCCAAGGACCGAGATCAGCCTGATAGACTCAGTCCAGGCAGGTCCAGTCCCCTCCTCCCAGACCGAGCCAAGCGTCCCTGCACAAGCCCCCCAGGTTTCAAACAGCCAACTCATGCAATGAGCAGAGGACCCAGCACCACCTCCCGGATGCCTCCCCAACAGATCAAGCCAATCAACTGTCTCACCCATTCAGAGGGCCTGATCCAGCTGGGGCCCCCCAGCCCTTGGCCCACAGTTCATGTGCTTCCATTTGCCTGGCTACCTGTCCCATAACAGATATTTATCTTAAGTGACAGTGTCTAGTACCCTTTATAAATTCCCTCTATACCTCTTCAATCCTTACTGGTTCTAGTAATCACTGTTCTATTTTAAGCATGTATTATATGTTCACCGATTAATCCAATGATTTTCATCTAATTCATTCATTAGTCCTCATTCTAGTTTTTTTTCTTGTAGTATGTAATTATTTTATTTATAATCCAAGCTACTTTCCTATTTCTTCATATATTTCATCTCTTTCTCTTTCTCAACTGCCCTGCCTAAGCCTGTTAGTGTTGTGTTGAACTATAGTCATGTGAGAGGACACTGTTTTCTTTTTCTAGAATTTAGAGGAAACATTTTAAAATTTTAAGTATTTATTAGGATATTAGCAATGTCTTTTCAATACACAGTGCTTGTCCTTTTGAAAGCATTTTTGTGTATGCCTAATTTGGTCAGTTTTTCTCTGATTCTGTTTATGTGATGCATTATATATTGGTGGTATAGAATTTGTATTATCTATATTGAGCAATTTTTTAATTCTTAAATCTCAGCTGAAAATTGTTAATTATATTTCTAGTGAGTTGTTAAATTTGATTTGCCTGCAATTTATTGAGAATTTTTCATCTTTGCTCATCAATAATATTGTTCCCTAGTGTTCTGTTTTCATCCTCAGAACAGTTATGTCTACAATCTGCTTAAACAGTTTGAAAAGGACCGCATTAATTTTTCCTACATCTGGTTGGAAAATTTTATTGAAGACAAAAATCTATGAAAGAAAAAACTGATTGTTCTTCATATCTCTGCTCATATATTTTATTATATAATGAACTGGTCTACACAAGTAGGCATTCTCTGAGTCCTGCACACTTACTGCATAAATCATTGAAACTTAGATGGTACTGGAAACCAAATTTTTAAGAAACAAATTCCTAAACATTGATTGCTATGAACTGAAATTATTTTGGAAATGGCAATACAGGGAAGGATGTTTCTCTGAGTTCTTATCTGCCAAATTATAATAACCAAAGAGGAACACACTTGTCATGGATATCCTCCAAGGAAATATCATCAAGTAGGGAAGATTAACTGAGATCATGGATGGTAAATTGGAAGTTGATGTAGCTGCCAGAGAGCCTTCTATCATTCTTTAGGGCAAGATAAACCATTGGATAGGTATTTTAGAATCATAGTCAGACAAACTTAATTCACCAAACATTTCTCTTCTCACAGTCACATGACTTCTGTTATCACCCCATCCTTTACTGGTTAGAAGCTAATTCATTCCTATAGATTGTGATTATATATAAGCTTCAAACATCTGACCCTCCTTTTAGTATCTTGCTTATATAACATTATATCCTTGGAATTTACTGTTCCCTAGATTGCCCATAAAGTCATAGTGATTTTCCTGAGTCAGCCTCCCAGGTATTAAGATTATAGTCAATATATTTTGTAAGAGATTTCCTTCCTGATAAAAAATACACACTTGAATGTACATGTATGTTGATTTTGAATTACTATGTAGCTAATTACTACACTATTAACTGCTTAGTATAGCAATTATTGTCTTCTGTGAAACAGAGGTCTATACATGAAATATTTGGGGCCACTTTATTTGATCTGACTAGTAACCATTGATTTTGGGGAAGACACTGTGTTTTCAACAAGTTCTTGGAGCCCACTTCCAAGGTCCCTAGTTAATGTCAGTATTAAAGCTTTATAGTTATTGAGGGATACCTATTGTGTCCTCCCATATGACTTTCTCAAATATGACATTGGTCTTCAAAGCCTACAGAAAACATCTGCTGTTCCTTCTGTCTTTTATGGGCTCACCTGGTTAGTCCAGACCTATTCACAGTCATTTCCCTTTTTATTTATTCAAAAATCAACTCATTAGAGATCTTTATAACACATTCTCTTCAGTATAAGGTAGCTAAATTATTGGAGTGGTATTCCTTACTCATATTTAACCACAAGGTACATACAAGTTAGAGGCAGGAATTGAGAGGTTTATTTTAAATATTCTATGTATCAGAATGTGTTTATGAATTTTTTTGTGTGTGTTTTCAGGAACTTATGTTTGGGAAATAAACAGTAGATTACATTTACATTTATTTGCATTATTCTTTGCACATATTTCAGGTTTTTGTCAGCTTGTTTGACCTTTATTAGCACCATTAATATTTTACTCCACCCTCCAATTTCACCCACATATTATTTTCAAATTGGCACACATATAACTTAATATTGCATAAAATAAAATTTGTGCAGTACATTTGTACATTTAATGTTCTAAAAGTATTAATCAGGAAAGTTTTAACTATAGTTAAAATATTTTGTATGTAATGATTCCATTACATTCCTGTTAGAAAATGTTAGCTGTGTATTAAGGAGAGAAAGTTCAGTTGTTAATGGCAGAATTCTGAATGCATAGGACATTGAGGGTATTAGGTAAAGAAATATGTGAAGCAGTTGTGAAACTATCAACATATGAACCCTTTTCAGAATCCTGATGACTTTGGTGGCTAGGATGATTAATAGCCTGTTGAAATGTTATCTTCCAAAGATTTGAATTTGGACTGAGTTGTATAGATTACTGAAAATTTATACAAAAGGATGTTAATTGCCATTGATCAATATACAGATATATCATTATAACTTGGTTTGGCTTTCATCTTCTACTTTAATAAATGGTGTGTTTTTCAATGAAAATTAAGGCATGGAAAAATACAAAAGGAAATTACAATGTCAGTTTACCATTTGGTTTGTTCATTATGCTGTATGTGCTACATTTTATTCTTTATGTTGAAGGCAATAATATGACATTTACAATATACGTGTTCTAGATATTTTTCATTTGAATTTTTAATTGTCACAGTAATGGGGAAATAATGGGAAGTTGAAAAGATAAGTTTTCTCATATGATTCATTATATAAATAATGATTGTAGCCTAATTTTAACAATTCTGTTCACAATTTTATAGCAGATGACCTTTAATTAGTGTGAAGATATTCTATCCATATTTCATTTGTTCACTTGTCTTACTGGGCAGTAGACGTCTGCTGTGAAGCATAAAGGGATTTTTTTGTCCTAATCCCTGTGATATGACATGATTAATGAGATAAAATTCCCATTTGGAGTTTCCTACCAATCAATAGGCAGATGGGCAATAGTGGATGTCAAACAACAAGACAGCAGGGGATGCTTAAGCTCTTGTTTCTTTCATGAATAAAAACATATTTTGAGAAATATTATTTAAAGCTGTAGTCAACATTTTCTGTCATTCATTTATATCAGATGCTTTTCCTCTTGCTGAGTTTCTTGCTAGAAAGAACAGAAAAGTAAACAGGAGAATTTCCAAGAATTTTCTCTTTTGCTAACCATTGTATAAATTTTAATATATGGGTGAAGAGTGTAATGCATATAATTCTTTATTACATTCTTACATATCAAAATAGACATGGGTTGGCTATAGCAAGTATTCTTCTTTCTGTAACATACATACATGCTCGGCCACACAATTTTGTTTAGGAAATTCTCTAGTATTAAATTGTTTCAAATTGTGCAAAATCTGCAAAGTACAGACATATTTGCAAAGCTCTTTATCACTTTTTGTTTTACCCTTGAGGTCATATACCACAAAATCTTTTTTTCTTCTTGGTGTTATTTAATAAGTGACACATGAAAAAAGCAAAAAGGACATGTGAATCCTGTCAGTAAAAAGCAACTATAGTAAAAATGCAAAATATGATCTTATTGCTTGAAGAAATCATAGCCTATTGTAAAATAGTTTTTGAAAATCCCTAGAGAAAGTGCTAAATTGTATTATAATATTTTATTTTGAAGAATTGTTTATGGACATCATAGAGTATTTCAAAGGTAAAAAATTAACTGATTCTAGTCTTGTACAGATGAGAAACATTAGGGTAGTGAGAGAAGGTCACAACTTTAAGAATTTCTAAAATGATTGTAATTTACATGGACATTCTACCCTGGAATGTAAATATCCATGTAATTACTCTAAAAGCTGACTTATAAGTAGAAAAGGCTAATGTGTTAATTTGAAAAAAAAATTTAAAGTCTAATTTAGCACTTTGGGTCTTTTATGCTATTAACATTACCCATGAATTTTAGAAGAGGGCCATTCCAATTCTTTCAGTATAAAAGATGATTAAGTAACTTTTGCTTCCATATCATGCAGACATCTTTATTCAGCATAAGTTTTCACTAGTAAAAATTGTGAAAAATGATTTTAACACTTTATCGAATTGAACTGTCTCCTTTGATGATGAAATAAGAACTAATTAGTCCAACAACCTACAATGACTTTTAATTTATTTCACTGGGACATAGCCTTGTTATGTAGTTCTGGCTGGCTTAGAACTCCTAGTCTTTGTACCTCAAATTCATAAGTTCTGGTTTGACAGATAGGTGCTAATATGCCTGACTGCATCATAAACTGCCAAAATAAACCATTAAAATTAGATGTAATGAAAATGCATTGTATTTTGATAATCATCTCCATTTCTCTGCTTGCACATGGATTTTTTCCCTCCCTCCCTCCCTCCCTCCCTCCCTCCTCCCTCCCTCCCTCCTCCCTCCCTCCCTCTTTCTGTTTCTTACTTCCTTTCTTTCATATCCTAACAGCAGTTTCCCCTTTCTTCCTTGCTCATAGTCTCTCCCCAACGCCCCCACCTGCCCTTTCTTCTTCTTCTTCTTCTTCTTCTTCTTCTTCTTCTTCTTCTTCTTCTTCTTCTTCTTCTTCTTCTTCTTCTTCTTCTTCTTCTTCCTCTTCCTCTTCCTCTTCTTCTTCTTTTTCTTTTTTGAAAAGGGCAGGCATCTCATGGATATCAACAAAATATGGCATATCACGTTGCAGTAAGACTGAGCACCTCCCCTTGTACTCAGGCTGGGCATGGCAACCCAATATGAGTAACGGATTCCCAAGAGCCAGCCAAAGTGTTAAGGATAGCTCTTGCTCCCACTGTTGGGAGTCCCGCATGAGGACCAAGCTACACATCTGTAACATATATAGAGTTCCTAGGAGAGTTCCATGCAGGCTTCCTGGTTGTTGATTTAGACTCTGTGAACTCCTATGAGCCAGGTTTGTTGATTCTGTATGTTTTCTTGTGATGTCCTTGACCCTTCTGGTTCCTCCAATCCTTCCTCTGTCTCTCCAGCAGGATTCTACAAGCTTGGCTTAATGCTTGGCTGAGGGTCTTTGCCTCTGTTTCCATCAGTTGCTGGATGAAGATTCTCTGATGACAGTTGTGCTAGGCACCAACCTTTATGTATAGCACAATATCATTAGGCATTATTATATTGACTTTTTTTTCTCCAGTCATGTTTGGTTCTATCCTAGGTCTCTGGGTCATCCATCCAGCCTATGGAACCTAGTGCTCTAGGCAGTGTCAGGGGTGGGCAAATTCTCATGGCATAGGTCTTAGGCAAAACCAGTCATTGATTGGACACTCCCAAAATCTCTGTGTTACCCCTTATCCTATAGGCAGGACAGACTGTAGGTTGAAGGTTATATGACTGGGTTGGTGTCCCAATCCCTCCACTAGAGGATTGCTTGATCACAGGAGATGACCTGGCTAGGCTTTGCATCATCTATTGCTTGGAGTCTTAGCTGGTGTCATCCTTGTAGATTCCTGGAAGATTCCCTTGTTCCAGGTTTTTATATGACCCCAAAATACAACGCCCCTGTGGTGGTAATCTAATTGTACTGAAATGTGATTTTGATTGTATGTTATTAAATAAAGTTGTTCGGGGGTCAGAGCTATTAGAGCCATAGCAAGAGTGTGGCGGTGGTGGCACACGCCTTTAATCCCATAGATCTCTGTGTGTTCAGGGATACAGCCAGCATTGGAGACATATACCTTTAAGACCTATGGGGCTGTACATTCAGACAGTGATGAGGCAGTCACGTGTTTGGGTTTACAACCAATGAGAAGGCAGAACAAAATACTATAAATAGACGAACAGACAGGAAATAGGTCTTTTTTTGGGAAGCTGGGACACCGCAGGCGGAAGGGTGAGATTTTAGCTCTGAGCTCTGACCTCTCGGCTTTCTCTTTTACATTGTTTCTGTGTTTCTTATTTAATAAGACAGTTAGTTACATCAATACGCCCCCTTCCAGTGTCCACTTTCAGTACTTACCCCTCCATGCCTCCAACCTGACTGTTCATGTTCCAGTCCCCACCAGTCCTCATCAACTCACAAAATCTCTTCTATTTACCCTTTATAGGGAGATACATGTTTACTTCCTTGAGCTCTCCTTGTTACCTAGTCTCTCAGGGTCTGTGGATTATAGCATGGTTAGCCATTATTTACAGCTAATAACCACTTCTGAGTGAGGACATACCATTTTTGTCTTTCTGGGCCTTGTTACTTCACACAGGGTGATTTTTTCTAGTTACATCCATTTGCCTTCAAGTTTTATGATGTCATTGTTTTCAACAGCTAAATAACACTCCATAGTGTAAATGTACCATATTTTCTTTATCCATTCTTTGTTTGAAGGACATCCAGGTTGTTTCCAGTTTCTGGCTATTATGCATAAAGCAGCTATGAACATGATTCAGCAAGTGTTCCTTGTGAGAGAATGAAGCAACCTTTGGGTAGTATAGCTGGGTCTTGAGATAGACTGTTTCCCAATTTTCTGAAAGACTGCCATATTAATTTCCAAAGTGGCTGTATACTTTCACCAGCAATAGAAGAGTGTTCCCCTTGCTCTACATCCTCTCCAACATAGACTGTCACTTGTGTTTTTGATCTTAGCCATTCTGACAGGTGTAATATGGTATCTCAGAGTCATTTTGATTTGCATTTCCCTAATGACTAAGGATGCTGAGCAATTCCTTAAATGTCTTTCGGCCATTTGAGATTCTTCTATTAGAATTCTCTGTTTAGCTCTATAGCTCATTTTTTTTAAATTGGACTGCTAGGTGTTTTGATGTCTAGTTTCTTGAGTTCTTTATATATTCTGGAGATCAGCCCTCTGTCAGATGTGGGGTTGCAGAAGATCTTTTCCCATTCTGTAGGCTGTTGTTTTGTCTTATTGACTGTGTCCCATTTCTTAATTCTTGCTCTCAGTATCTGCACTACTGGTGTTATATTTAGGAAGTAATCTCTGGTGTCAAGGCATTCAAGACTAGTTCCTACTTTCTCTTCTATCAGGTTCAGAGTAACTGGATTTATCTTGAGGTCTTTGATACACTTGGATATAAGTTTTGTGCATGGTAATGGATATGGATCTCTTTGCATTCTTCTACATGTTGACATCCATTTATGCCAGCACCATTTGTTGAAGATGCTTTCTTTTTTCCATTGTACAGTTTTGGATTCTTTGTTGAAAATTACATGTTCATATGTGTGTGGATTAATGTCAGGGTCTTCAATGAGATTCCATTGGTCCACATATTATTTTCTATGCCAGTACCAAGCTGTTTTTATTACTGTAGCTCTATGGTGGAGATTGAAGTCAGGGATCGTGATGCCTCCAGATGTTGCTTTGTTGTACAAGATACTTTGAGCTATCCTGTATTTTTTTTCCTTATGACATTGAGTATTGTTCTTTCCAGATCTGTGAATAATTGTGTTGGGATTTTGATGGAGATTGCAGTGAATCTGTACATTGCTTTTGGTAAGATTGCCAATATTACTATGTTAATCCTACCTATCCATGAGCATGGGAGATCTGGTCTTCAATTTCTTTCTTCAGAGACTTAAAGTTCTTGTCATACAGGTCTTCACTTGCTTAGTTAGAGTTACCCCAAGGTTAATTTTTTTTTTTGGTTTTTCAAGACAGGGTTTCTCTGTGTAGCTTTGCACCTTTCCTGGAACTCACTTGGTAGCCCAGGCTGGCCTCGAACTCACAGAGATCCGCCTGGCTCTACTCCCGAGTGCTGGGATTAAAGGTGTGTGCTACCACCTCCCGGCAGGGTTTTTAATATTATTTGTGGCTATTGTAAAGGGTGATGTTTCTGTGATTTCTTTCTCAGCCATTTTATCATTTGTATATAGGAGGGCTACTGATTTTTTTTTTTTTAGTTAATATTGTATCCTGCCATATTACTGAAGGAATTCTTCAGCTGTAGGAGTTCCCTGGTAGAATTTTTGGGGTCACTTATGTACAGTATCATATCGTCTGCAAATAGTGAGTTTCACTTCTTCCTTTCCAATTTGTATCCCTTTGATCTCTCTTTGTTGTCTTATTGCTCAAGCTAGAACTTCAAGTACTATATTGAATAAATATGGGGAGAGTATACAGCCTTGTCTTGTTCCTGATTTTAGTGGAATCGCTTTGAATTTCTCTCCATTTAATTGATCTTGGCTATTCCCACTGTGTCCCACAATACAAGCTAACAGCATTAACAGTCATATACCCTCTCGACCATTGCCAGTAGCCTATGATGAAGTCATCTTTGTGAATTCCTGGGGACCTCACTAGCACTTTGTTTCTCCCTATTCCCATGGTGCCTTCATTTACCATGGTATCTCTTTCCTTGTTCTCCCACTCTGTTCCTGATCCAGCTCTAACCTCCTGCTCCCCTAAGCTCTCATTCCTCCCATCCCTTGCCCTCCATTACCCCTCCTTACCCCTAGTTTGCTCATGTAGATCTCATTCATTTCTCCATTGCTGGGTGATCCCTGTGTCTTTCCAAGGGTCCTCCTTACAAGCTAGCCTCCCTGGAGCTGTGGGTTGTAGTCTGGTTATCCTTTGCTCTACATCTAGTATCCACATATGAGTGAGTACATACCATGTTTGTCTTTCTGAGTCTGGGTTACCTCACTCAGGATGATTTTTTTCTAGATCCATCCATTTGCCTGCAAACCTCATGATGTCATTGTTTTTCTCTGCTGAGTAGTATTCCATTGTGTATATGTGCCACAATTTATTTATCCATTCTTCAGTTGAAGGGCATCTAGGTTGTTTCCAGGTTTTGGCTATTACAAACAATGCTGTTATGAACATAGCTGAGCATGTGCCCTTGTGGGATGCTTGAGCATTCCTTGGGTATATGCCCAAGAGTGGTATAGCTGGGTCTTGTGGGAGATTGATTCCCAATTTTTTAAGAAAGCACCATATTGATTTCCAAAGTGGCTGTACAAGCTTCCATTTCCACCAGCAGTGGAGGAGAGTTTCCCTTGCTCCATATCCTCTCCAACATAAGCTGTCTTCAGTGTTTTTGATCTTAGCCATTCTGACGGGTGTAAGGTGGTATCTCAGAATCATTTTGATTTGCATTTCCCAGATGATTAGGGGTGTTGAGCAATTCCTTAAATGTCTTTCAGCCATTTGAACTTACTCTGTTGAGAATTTTCAAATCTTGGACTGTTTCATTCACCTGTTTACTTGCTTTTTCTTGGCTTTCTTTAAGGGATTTATTTTTTTCTTCCAATTTTTTGTTTGTCTTTTCTTTGAATTTTTTAACGGTAGTTTTCATTTCCTCTTTAAAAGCTTCTATCATCTTCCTAAGGTGATTTTTAAGGTCTATTTCTTCTGCTTCTTCTGCTTTTGGATATTCAGATCTTGCTGATGCAGCACCACTAGGTTCTGATGATGCCATATTGGTCTTTATGTTGTTGACTGTATTTTTGCACTGGCATCTACCCATCTCTTTCTCCACTCCATGCAAGTGCTCTTTGTGTCTGAGGGAGCCTCTTTTGTTCCACTTGATACTCTTGGTCTAATCAGGGCTCTTGTTCCAATTTGTGCTGTTCCCAATCAGTGCAGGGTGTGCTTATATCTCAGGTTTTCACTGGTTTCACAGTTGGCTGTTTTCTGTTCTTGATTGGTGCATGTTGGGCTTACGACTCTTGTTTTCACTTGTGTTGCAGGGGCCTGTTTTCTTGGCGAGGGAGCAGGGGAAGGGGCAGCTGGTGAGTTCCTGTGGCTCCAATGGCTTGGGGGAGGGGCGCAGGATATACCCCCTGGGCCTAGGGGCTAGGGACCTGGTCTGCTCAGTCTGGAAATGGGGCCTTAACTGTTCCCAGTTGGTACAGGTTGGGCTCTAAATCAGATTATTATTATTATTTTTTATATGTAGCTGTTGATGTAACCAACCGTCTTATTAAATAAGAAACACAGAAACAATGTAAAAGAGAAAGCCGAGAGGTCAGAGCTCAGAGCTAAAATCTCACCCTTCCGCCTGCAGTGTCCCAGCTTCCCGAAAGAGAGCTACTTCTTGTCTGTAAGTCGATTTTCCAGTCATTTTGCCTTCTCATTCGTTGTAAACCCAAACATGTGACTGCCTCATCACTGTCTGAATGTACAGCCCCATAGGTCTTAAAGGCATATGTCTCCAATGCTGGCTGTATCCCTGAACACATAGAGATCTATGGGATTAAAGGTGTGTGCCACCACTGCCACACTCTGTCTATGGCTCTAATAGCTCTGACCCACGGACAACTTTATTTATTAACATACAATCAAAATCACATTTCAGTACAATTAGATTACCACCACATGTAGCTTCTTGAGTTCTTTATGTATTTTGGAAATCAGCCCTCTGTCAGATGTGGAGTTAGTGAAGATCTTTTCACACTCTGTAGGCTGCCATTTTGTTCTATTGATTGTGTCCCTTGCCTTACAGAATAGTGCCTGTTCTATTGGTGTTCTATTCAGGAAGTTGTCTCTTGTGCCAATGCATTCAAGGAAATTTCCCAATATCATTTCTTTTAAGTTCAGTGTATCTGGATTTATGTTGAGGTCTTTGATCCATGTGGACATGAATATTGTGCAGGATGATAACTACAGATCTATTTGCATTTTTCTACACACATACGACCTCTTAGATCAACACCATTTGTTGAAGAGGCTTTCTTATTTCTATTGTATAATTTTGGCTTCTTTGTCTAAAATCAGTTGTCCCTAGGTATGTAGATTTATGTCTGGGTCTTTGATTTAATTCCATTGATCCACCTGTCTGGTTTTATGCCAATACCATACGGTTTTTATTACTATAGCTCTGTAGTAGAGCTTGAAATCAGGGATGGTGTTGCCTTCAGATGTTCTTTTATTGTATAGAATTGTTTTAGTTATCCTGGTTATTTGTTTTTCCACATGAAATTGAGTATTATTCTTTCAAGGTTTGTAAAGAATTGTTTTGGGATTTTAATGGGAGATTGCCTTGAATATGTAGATTGCTTTTGGTAAAATGACCATTTTTAATATGTTAAACTTACCAATCCAATCCCAGGCATGAGATATCTTTCTGTTTTCTGATATCTTATCCAATTTCTTTCTTCAAATACTTGA
Organism: Peromyscus leucopus; assembly: GCF_004664715.2. Classification (NCBI taxonomy): domain Eukaryota; kingdom Metazoa; phylum Chordata; class Mammalia; order Rodentia; family Cricetidae; genus Peromyscus; species Peromyscus leucopus. The sequence goes on from NC_051083.1 coordinate 72,477,391, forward strand.
AGTTTAGTCATACAGGCCTTTCACTTGGTTGTTTAGAGTTACGCCAAGGTATTTATATAATTTGAGGCTATTTTGAAGGCTTTGATTCCCTGTTTCCTTTCTCAGCCCATTTATCATTTGAATATAGGAGAACTACTTTATTTATTTTTTGCTAATCTTGTATCCAACCACTTGACTAAAGGTGTTTAACAGCTATAGGAGTTCCCTGGTAAAGTTTTTGGGGTCCCTTAAGTATGCTATCATATCATCTGAGAAAAAAATTAACATCTTCTTTTCTGATTTATATCCCCTTTATTTCCTTTAGTCATCTTATTGCTCTAGCTAGAGCTTCAAGTACTGTATTGAGTAGGTCTACAGAGAGTGAATAACCTTGTCTTGTTCCTGATTTTAGTGAAATTGCTTTCAGATTCTCTCCATTCCATTTGATGTTGGCTATTGGTTTGCTGTATATTGCTTTACTAAGTTTAGTTATGTTCCTTGTATCCCTGATCTCTCCAAGACTTTTATCATGAAGGGGTGTCAGAATTTGTCAAAGGCCTTTTCAGTATCTAATGAAATGATCATGTGACTTTTTTCTTTCAGTTTGTTTATATGGTGGATTACAGTGACAGATTTTTATGGGTATAGTTAACTTTCTAACATTGGAGTTTTCCTTCTAGTAACTTATGTAGGGCTGGATGTGTGGATAGATATTGTTTAAAGTTGACTTTGTCATGAAATATCTTTTCTCCATCTATAGTGATTGACAATTTTGGAGCACCATAATCTGGGTGGGAGTCTGTGGTCTTTTAAGTCTGTAAGATGTTAGTCCAGACCTTCTGGATTTTAGAATCTCCCTTATGTAGTCAAGAGTAATTCTAATAGGTCTCCCTTTAAGTGTTACTTGGCCTTTTTTCCTTATAGCTTTTAATATTCTTTCTTTGTTCTACATGTTAAGTGATTATTATATGGTGCAGTGATTTTGTTTTGTGATCCAATCTATTTGGTGTTCTCTACACTTCTTGTACAATTATAGCCATGTCATTTTTTAGGTTGGGAAAATTTTCTTCTATTATTTTATTACATATATTCTCTGTTTTTTAACTGGTATTCTTCTCCTTCTTCTATTCCTATTATTATTAGGTTTGGTCTTTTCAGTTTGCCAGTTTTCCTGTATGTTTTACGGCAGAAATTATTTAGATTTAACATTTCTTTGACCAATAAATCTATTTCTTTTATCCTATCTTCAACACCTGAGATCCTCTCTTGCATTTCTTGTATTCTTGCTGATGCTTGCATCTGTAGTTCCTGTTTGCTTACCCAGATTTTCCATTTCCAGAATTCCCTCAGTGTTTTTTTTTATTGCTTCTATTTCCATTTTCAGATTTTGAATTGTTTCCTTCACTTGTTTGTTTTTTCTTGGCTTTCTTGGTATTCTTTAAGGGATTTATTGATTTTCTTGAATATTTGTCTGCCTCAAATTCTTTATGGGATTTTTTTCCATTTCCTCTTTAAGGACTTCTATCATTTTCCTAAAGTTGTTTTTAAGGCCTTTCTCTTGTTCTTCAGCTGCTTTTGATTGTTCAGGTCTTGCTGTCATAGGATAGCTGGATTCTGGTAGTACCATATTACCTTTTAATCTGTTATTGATTGTGTTCTTACACTGGCATTTAAGTATCTGGGTTTGAGATTATTATAGATCTAGGTGTTGATTCCTGTGTTTCTCTTTGTTGGGTGAGTGTTTTTTCCTTGGTTTCTGTTTCCTCTCTGGTTTTCTGACCTAAGTGGCCAAGGGTTCTAGTGACTAGTGCATCTTCAGGTCAAGTAGGGTGTCTCTGCTTGGGAATTTGGGAACTGCAAGAACTCTAGGGTTTTGGGTGCTAACATTGCCTCTCCAGTTCCAAGTACCTTTTTAGCCTCTGGGGTTCTGGGTACCTGCTTTACCTCTGGGATTTCCAGTACAGCATGGCATCCAGTGTAGCAGAATTTTGTGTTGGGTCAGGGGTCCCTATATCTGGCCTGGTCTCTGGTTAAGCTGAAGTCGTCTTCCATAGTTGTAGGACAGAATATGAAATCTAGGGAGAGGGGGATCTGTAGGTGAATTTGTTTCTCTCACCTACTACCTCCAAAGGAACAGCATTGAGACTTCTTTTAAATTATAAAATCTCTGCCAATATCTTAGGCTTGTAACTAACTAGTTCTTACAACATAATCCATTTTTATCAATCTATTTTTGTCGCATTGCTTTATTACTTTTACTCTGTACTTCCCTTGCTGTTTCCTCTCTGGCTGATGAATCTTGTGTCTCCACCTTTCTTCTTTCCAGCATCCTCTCTACCCAGAAAATCCAACCTAGCTATTGGCCATTCATCAGCTTTTTATTAAATCAATCTGAGTAACAAATCTTCACAGTGTACAAAAAGATTATTTCACAACAGGGTTCAGTCTGGAGTTGTTGGGTGGTCTTTAAAGTGTTAACTGGAGGAGGTATCTTACATGGGGTTCTTATATCAATCCTGGCTTCCAGTAAGGCTGAAGTCTTCTTCTGAAGTTGTAGGCCAGAATATGGAGCCCTGGGGATAGGGTACAGTATGGGATTGTTGGGAAGGTCTAAAGGGATTTAGTGGGCAGTATCATACCTGAGATCCCTAAGACCAGCCTGCCCTCAGGTACAGATGCCAGGGCTGTGGGCTGGAGTATGGAGACTAGGGGAGGGAGTGCAGTTTGGAGTTCTTTGGTGGGCTTTCAGGAGTATTAGTTACTGGGCAGTGTTTCACATGAATTATTGACCATCCATTTCCTTGTTCCTTTGTAGATTCCTCTGTTAGTTCTCCAAAAAGAATACTTTACTTGTATAGTGTTAGAGTAGATCTTTCTTCAACATAACAGATTTTTGCATAGCAGACTTACATTCTGTGATAGCTAATTTCTCTCTTTTCAGATTCCCAGTTCTTTACATATGCATTGTTCTTCACTACAACTTTAAGATAGGTTTTATCTTTCTTGCTCCTAGATTTTGTATACTACAAACCAGAAAAACAACCATGATTGTGATGTAATTTAAAGTTTTCTTTATCAAAGACATTTTACAGTAGATGTTCCATAAATACATGTGCATCCATTTGTATGCTATATACTATACTCTTGAAAGCTCACAATGTGAATAAGCCTGTGAGGATAATATCAATGTTTATAGCTTAGAAAAAACCTCTTTGGAATGAATTGATACTATATCTATGCATGTTGACATATAATTTTTTTTCATACTCTTGTTTTTATAACACCTTAAATTTATTTTCATCAACATTAAGTAGGAAGAGTAAAATAGTAGGAATAATGTCATATTTGTAAGGAGAATTTTAAAGAAAACAATGCATGGATAGGATAGAAAACAACACTGTAAGCCGGGCGGTGGTGGCGCACGCCTTTAATCCCAGCACTCGGGAGGCAGAGCCAGGCGGATCTCTGTGAGTTCGAGGCCAGCCTGGGCTACCAAGTGAGTCCCAGGAAAGGCGCAAAGCTACACAGAGAAACCCTGTCTCGAAAAACCAAAAAAAAAAAAAAAAAAAAAAAAAACACTGTAAGTAGTCTCCTAATCTTAAATTATGATAAACTTTCCCAAATTAGTAATACAATGGTGACCTACCTACCTATTGCTCATGCATTTGTTTCAGAAGAATTATAATCTGTGGGCTAAATATCACCTTGTTGCTCATATTTATAAATAATGCCCTTTGAAATATAATCAATGGTTTACAAATTGCTTGTGGTTCTTTTGCACTGCAGTGGCAGCTGTGTTATGACAAAGACCGCAGAGATTACAAAGCCAGCAATATCTCTTACCTGTCTAATAATGGAAAATGTTTAGTGAACTCCATTTTAGAAGCAAAAATAATAAGACAATATGGGTTAACATTCTGGACAGTATTCTTTGATTAATAAGCCAGGAACAGATCAACAAACACCATACAATTCCACTTTTATCTAGACTATAATGAAAAAAAACCAATAGAATCTTGAATGGCAGGATGGATAATTGGAGTGAATGAGAAATGAGTACATGTTAGCAGAGTGGCTCCAAGTGTCAATTGTGACAAATATACTTTAGCAATATATTTCATAGTTTGTTGACTATAATAAGTTATAATATATCACATATCTCAAAATTAGCCTAGTCAACCCTGGTGATCAAAATTAATAAAAACTTAATTTTAAATGTTACTATCACAGAAATGGTAAGAATGTAAAAGATGTGTTAATAAGTGTGATGCAATCATTATGCAATGTTAATATATAAAAATGTCATATGGTTTCTTATGGTGCACATAATATATGTAATATTTTTTCTTTTTTAAATTTTTATTAAAAATGGATTCTTATCTCATACAATACATCTCAACTACAGTTTCCCCTCCCTCCCCTCCCTCCCCTCCCTCCACTCCTCCCACCTCCCCCTATGGCTACTTTTCCCATCTATTTCCTCTTCAGAAAAGAATAGGCCTCCAAGAAAGGACAGCCAAACAGCATAAAACAGAATAAAATAAGACAAAGTGAAAGCCCTCATATTGAGGCTCTACAAGGCAAACCAATAAGAGGAAAGCGTCCTAAGTGGAGGCAAAAGAATCCAAGAAACACCTATTCCCACTGTGTCCCACAATACAACAAGCTAACAGCATTAACAGTCATATACCCTCTCGACCATTGCCAGTAGCCTATGATGAAGTCATCTTTGTGAATTCCTGGGGACCTCACTAGCACTTTGTTTCTCCCTATTCCCATGGTGCCTTCATTTACCATGGTATCTCTTTCCTTGTTCTCCCACTCTGTTCCTGATCCAGCTCTAACCTCCTGCTCCCCTAAGCTCTCATTCTCCCCATCCCTTGCTCTCCATTACCCCTCCTTACCCCCAGTTTGCTCATGTAGATCTCATTCATTTCTCCATTGCTGGGTGATCCCCGTGTCTTTCCAAGGGTCCTCCTTACAAGCTAGCCTCCCTGGAGCTGTGGGTTGTAGTCTGGTTATCCTTTGCTTTACATCTAGTATCCACATATGAGTGAGTACATAACATGTTTATCCTTCTGAGTCTGGGTTACATCACTCAGGATGATATTTTCTAGTTCTATCCATTTGCCTGCAAACCTCATGATGTCATTGTTTTTCTCTGCTGAGTAGTACTCCATTGTGTATATGTACCACATTTTATTTATCCAGTCTTCAGTTGAAGGGCATCTAGGTTGTTTCCAGGTTCTGGCTATTACAAATAATGCTGCTATGAACATAGTTGAACATGTTTCATTGTGGTAAGATTGAGCATTCCTTGGGTATATGCCCAAGAGTGGTATAGCTGGGTCTTGAGGAAGATTGATTCCCAATTTTCTGAGAAACCACCATACTGATTTCCAAAGTGGATGTACAAATTTGCATTCCCACCAACAGTGTAAGAGTGTTCCTCTTGCTCCACATCCTCTCCAACATAAGCTGTCTTCAGTGTTTTTGATGTTAGTCATTCTGACGGGTGTAAGGTGGTATCTCAGAGTCGTTTTGATTTGCATTTCCCTGATGACTAAAGCTGTTAAGAAATTCCTTAAACGCCTTTCAGCCTGAGCTGACCTACTCTGGTGATTGAATGATTGACTACCCTAACTGTCATCATAGGACCCTCATCCAGTGACTGATGGAAGCAGATTCAGAGATGCAAGGCGAGGTCCCGAGAGCAGCTCCAGGAGTTCAATTGATGAGAGAGAGGAGGGATTCTAAGAGCAAGAGATATTGAGACCATAATAGAAAAAATTATAGAGACAAATAGCCAAACTAGTGGAAACACACGAACTGTGGGCCAATAGCTGAGGAACCCCCATGGTACTGAACTAGGCCCTCTGGATAAGCAAGGCAGTTGTTTAGCTTGAACTGTTTAGGGGGCCCCCAGACAGTGGGACTGAGACCTGTCCCTAGTACATGAGCTGGCTTTTTGGAACCTCCAGCCTATGGTGAGACACTTTGTGCAGCCTTGGTGCAGGGAGGAGTGGCTTGGACCTGCCTCAACTGAATGTACCAGGCTCTGCTGACTCCCCATGGGAGACCTTGACTTGGAGGAGGTGGGAATGGGGGTGGGTGGGTTGGGTAGGAAGGCTGGGCATGGGAGGAGGGAGGACAGGGCATTTTGTCATTGATATGTAAAATGAATAGAAAATCACTTAATAAAAAAAAGGAGAAAAAAAAAACCAGTCATATACACAGAGGACCTGGTGTAGATCCCTGTAAGCCCTGTGCTTGCTGCTACATTTTCTGTGAGCCCATATGAGACCTGCTTTGTTGATTCTGTGGGCCATGTTCTCCTGGTGTTCTCCATCCCCTCTGACTCCTACAAACTTTCCTCCCCCTCTTCCCTGGGGTTCTATGATCTCCAAAAGGAGGGACCCAATAGAGACCTCCAACTTGGACCCTCCCTCTGCCTAATGTCTGGATGGGGGTCTCTGCCTCTGTTCCCATCTGCTACCAGAGGAAGCCTCTCTCATGAGAAATGGACAAAGCACTGATCTATGAATATGGCAGAATATCATTAGGAATCATTTCTTTCTTTTCTTTCTTTCTTTCTTTCTTTCTTTCTTTCTTTCTTTCTTTCTTTCTTTCTTTCTTTCTTCTTCCTTCCTTCCTTCCTTCCTTCCTTCCTTCCTTCCTCTCTCTCTCTCTCTCTCTCTCTCTCTCTCCCTCTCTCTCTCTTTCCTTCCTTCCTTCCTTTCCTCCTCCTCCTCTTCTTCTTCTCCTCCGAGCTTGGATGGGATTTTGAAGTCACATACTGTGTCAAGACCCATCTGAACATTCATGCTTTTAATGTTTTTACTTATTTTTGACATTAATAGTCTAAAACTGATAAGTTATATATTTTCAGTATATTTATATTGGTGAAGAATTGTTCATTTTTCCAATACACAGTGACATTCTTTTTCTTTTTTAAGTATTTTGGTTTGATGTCTATTTTGCCACATACCACAATCATTATTCTGCCTTGTGTTTCACTTGCCATTTGATTGATAGCTCATCTTCCTTCTTGTGAGCCTCATTTTTTCATTTTCTTTGCTCATGATATGTTTTTTGATCCCCTATTTTTATTTATTTTTATAAATTTTTTTGCCTGCATTGTATGTGTGCATTCCATGCATGCCTGGTGCCTGCAGAAGCTACAAGTTGGTATCAGATCCTTGGGAAGTGGAGTATGGATAGTTTAAGTTACCTTGTGGGTGTTGGAAATTGAACTCAGGCCTCCTGTAAGAGCAACAAGTGCTCTTAATCAGAGAGCTATCTGCTGCAGTCTGAATCCTTGTTTTGTTAATATAGTCAGCTAGTTAGTGTCTGTCAAATGGTAAACTGAAACTGTTTGCACTTAAGTTGTTATGAGGATGGATTTGCATAATCTTGAAATTATTGTTTGTTGTTCTAGTTGGTTGTATTATTGGGTGTTCTTCTCTTGTCTGTGTATTACAGATTATTTCCTAACTTCATTTTGCTCTTCTATTCCTCTCATGAAATTTAATATTTACTGTGCTACTACAAATGAGACTACTATTTTCTCTGTGTATAATATTCCTTTAAGTATGTTCTATAATTGTTGCTCATTTGTTATTCATTGCCTTATGCTGTCCTTGTCCTAAATGTCATATTTCTCTAAATTTTACAAGCTAGGTTGCCTCTTTAGAACAGTCATGGTTGCTAGTTATTTTCTTTCATGGCTTGAAATAAATCAACATATGCTTTCTTGGCTTTTGGGCTTAAAAATGAGTGATCTAATATGGTTGCCTTTGTAGATCAGTTAAATTTTTTTATCTTATAGCTTTTAAAATTGTATTTTTGCTTGATTCTTTTTATACCTCGATCATTCTATGTTATAGAGCAATTATCCTCAGTTAATATGCTATTGGGATTTTCAATTAAGTTTGTCCTTTGTGGTGGTATTGTGTTCCCCAATATACTGTGTACCCTAATAAAATTATCTGGGGTCAGAGAACAGAACAACCACCAGAAATAGAGGTTAGAAAATGGTGACACTCACACCTTTAATCCTAGCCTTCTGGAGGCAGAGATCCATGTGGATCTCTGTGAGTTTAAAGCCACACTGCAAAGAGCCAGGCATGGTGACTCATGCCTTTAGTCCCAGGAAGTGATGGCAGAAAGCAGAAAGGTATATAAGGCATGGAAACCGGAAACTAGAAGCTTTTGGCCTAGTTAAGCTTTTAGGCTTTTAGCAGCAGTTCAGCTGAGATTCATTCTGGATGAAGATTCAGAGGCTTCCAGTCTGAGGAAACAGGATCAGCTGAGGAATTGGCAAGGTGAGGTAGCTGTGGCTGGTTCTGTCTCTCTGATCATTCAGCATTCACCCCAATACCTGGCTCTGGGTTTGTTTTTGTTAATAAGACTCTTTAAGATTCTTGCTACAGTCCTTCCATTCATTTGTTTGGATTTGAGAAATTTTCTGCTATACTTTCATTAAATAAATTGTCCATGCCTTTGTATTTTACCTCAATTCCTTCTTGTAACTATTGATTCTGAATTTTGGATTCTTGAATGTATATCAATTGTAAATTATGGCCATGCTCATTTCCTATATATATATATATAATGCATTGTTGTCTTTGTGTTGTCCTCCATTTCTACTATTGATTTTTTTTCTTTTCTCTGGTCTGTTGATTATGCTTTCTAGTGTGTCTTTTATTTGCACTCTTCTCATATTTCTAGGATTCTATTTTATTCATTTCAGGATCTCAAATTCCTTGCTCAAATTTTATTCCATGTTTTAAATTATCTTCCAAATTGTTGAGTTTTTCATCCTCTTTGGTAAGATTTTTTTCTAGGAACTAAATTTGTTTCCTTACTTTATCTGTTCATGATTCCTCTATATGGCTTTTGATACTTTTTAAAAGCAGGACCCTACATTTTTTTCCTGCCATTCCAACTGTCTCATTATCTCTGTTTTCTGGTATTGAGGGAGTATGAGGTTTAAGTGTATCATAGAGAATGGTGTTGATTCTTTTTGTTTTATTTTGTATTAGTCTTCCTGTTGAGTTTTCTTCACTTAAAATCCATGTGCTCCTCTACTGTTTAGAAAGGAGACCAACTACAGTAGTAGAGGCAATGACTTGACAGAATCATTGTGTTAATGCTCAGTAGAAGATACTTGTGATTACAGTAAGGACTGTGTTGCTGTGTTACTGACTGTGATGAAGTCTATAGTTTTTCAGTGGTAAGAGCAATAATAATTAAGAAGTAAGCATATATGAAATTCTTCAGAATAAAGAAAAACAATAATTTTAAGAAGTTAAAAGAGAGAGAATATGAACAAGGGAAGAGGGAGGAAAGAATCAATGGTTAGGAAAGCATATGGGTTAGAAGTTTGAAAAATGCTAGATAAATTACTATAGAACAGATATAGAAACATGACCACAGTAAAAGCCCTTTTAGAGGAGATACATGTCTTAATAAAACAGCAATTTCTGTACAAAAAATGTAAATAACAATTTTGGAATAAAGTGAAATGAGCACAGGGCTCCAAGGGAATCCAGAGGGCATACTAAGACTTGTTTATCTGAGGGGGTATGGGAAAATACACTCACACACTCTCTTGATGATTTTCTTCTTTATTTTTCTGTATTCTTCATTCATATTCTCTCTTATTTATTTTCCTGATTATTTCCTTCTCTTATTCTTGATGTTTTCCTTCTAGCTCTATCTTTATTCCTGATGTTTTTCTTCTCTCTTATTCTTAATGTTTTCCTTCTAACTCTCCCATTCTTGATGTTTTCTTTATAACTCATTTTAATTCTATTTTTATTCTTTTCTTTACAACTTATATACCCCAGAAAAATCTTTCAGGCAGTCTAAAATTGCATTGTGGTTGCATTCTGTTTTTTCAAATGAATGATTACAATGACTACAAATAAAAAAGGAGCATGTTTTCCATATCCCTTACATGATTAAACATTTTACATATTACAGTTGAAAACAAATTATTCCAAGAACCCACATACATTCATACCCAAACAACTTGTTATAAATTAACAGAGTGTTAGTAAGCAAAGGATTTTTTTACTGGCAGACTGTTTTCCAGTTACAAAGAAAGGACCACTTTATGAGTTATCCGAAAAAGTAATCTTATAAACAGTCTTAAAAGATTCACAAATCAAAATCTAAAGTATGAAAACAATCAGTCAGCTCTACTTTAAATCTTTATGGTACATACCCACTTATCAATAAATTTTTATATCAGGAGATTGAGAGCAAAATGGGTACAAGGAATTAATCATCATCTTTGACTATCAACCAATCCTAGCAAGGAGAGTACATCAACTAATGTTAATTGGGATGCCTTTTTTTCTTGTTCCCTGACCTTAATGAATTACTCATTCAACTATGTGCCTTTCTAAAACTATAGATTGTCTTGGGGTTTTAACTTCAAAGCTATTTAACAAAGACATCTTAGTCTAATTTTAAATTATTTTCAAAGCTTTGTTTCAGCTATGTTGCACCCCAAAACCTGTAAACACATTTCCCAACATTAAATTTAAAAGAATTTAAATTAGCTGGGCTAATGGGACTCAGTTGGTTTTTAAATCATCAACCTAAGCCATACTCTACACAGCTCTTCAATAGAAACTCCTGTGTTTCTAGCTGTGTGACACTTCCTTGTTTTATTTTTTATTGTCAAAATTCTACTTAAATTAACATTATCATTATCAATTAGACAGTACAGTGTAAGATGAAATCATCTTCATAATAATCCACAGGTAAAACTGCCCAGAAGAACAGGATGTTTACATGAGATAAACAGACTACAATACAGACAGTGGAATCTCCCCACACCCATTCACACTCTGCCAGATACAAGAGAAAAATGGCAGCAGCTAACATGTAAAGGCACAGCAGAAGCAAAAGACATTTTGGAGTCTGTGGTCTTGAGGCCTTGTCTATTGGAGATTCACCCCTCATGGTTTCTCCTCCTGGTGGGCTGACATCCTAAAGTCAACTGCCATCTGCTGCTCTTCTGACATGGCCACCATGACCAGGTGTGCTTAGTTCTCACTTGTTTAGCAGGCTGTTGTCCAATTAGATGTGAAGTTAAACAACTTAGAATGAAAACGTTCCTCACAAGAAACATAACAAAAAACATAGTACTAGACATAAGAAAGCAGGTTTTGAGTTTGGGGTCAGGGTTGTCCAAGAGATTATCCAAACAATATAAGCTATAGCTGTTGCTTCTCAGAGGTAGAAAGTAAGTCTCTGTTGCTGAAGACAATACCACAAACAGGCACAAGACTTGGAGAAATCGAGATGGATATGGACTGAGAGCCTCCTACCTGAGGTATAGCTTTCATAATACCAGAAGGTGCTATGGAACCTGTCAACGGAGAGAAGCAATTCATAGTCCTACTATCAACTCGTGAAACCCATGAACGACAATAATACTAATCATTTCAAGATATCCTTAAAGGTGCAATAGTGGCACTCCTACCTTGGTGATAAGGACATTTTCATTTATTAAAAGAAATTGATGGTCTAATCTGTTGTGCTTTTTATAGCAGTTATGTGTATTACCAGCTGTAATCCTCCCAATAATTATATTTGTAGATAGTATTACTATTCTTCATTAATATGTATTAAAATTCATGTACAAAGGTAGATATTTGAGAATTTTGATCCATATTAGGGCAGCGATGAGGTAGATAAAATTGCTCAGGCTAAGTAGATCAATTAATATCATTATACAATTGCAATTTCCATGGTAGAGCCTTTTTCTATTATTGAATATTTCTTACACAAAAGTTATTAATTATAGTTGTAAACAACTTGAAGTATCAGCAGTATAAATGAAAGGATTGTATATGTAATATTATTTCTTTTTGATTAATGTAAAATAATTTTAAGTATATACTGTGGTTAGTAGCTGTTGTTTCAGACAGTGCAGTCAAAATGAGAAAGAATGATTACCCAGGTTGAATATGAAGGATTGATAGGAATAAGAATAGAATTTCAACATAAAAGCCTATAGTGAACTTTTCTGCTATGTGAATTTCATCTTCTAACAGCTTCATTAATTCTTGGATATAGCTGAGCATATGCTATTATTTTCATGTGTACATGGAACTCTAATTAATCACATCATTGTTAATAAATCTAATATATGGCATTTGTTTAAAAATAAGCTCTATTTAGTATATAATACAGTCTCCATAATGTAAAAATCATTACTACAAGATTGATTTTTTTCATAATGATATGTTGGCAATAATATTTTGCAAGGTATTTAATATATTGACAGTCCACTGTTGAACTAAGGAAAGGTGATCTTAATATAGTACATAAATCAGATTTAAGGTAAATAAACATGGGTGGGATACAGAAGGATATTTACACTGTTAAAAATTTTGAATGCTCAAATCTTTGTATAATATATATCACAACACAGTCATTAAAAGTAATTATACACTACATTTTGATAGATTAAGTTAACATGAGATTGATTACAAAAGAAACCCAAATTATGTTTTTTAGGTGAATATTTCCTCTTGAAACGTGGTTATTGCTACTGTATAATGATTCTTAAGAGCAATCACATGCCTCACTTCTTTGATGGAATTTCTTTCAACTCATAAAGAACAAGTTCGTCTTTGGTATTTTTCTTTAGAGGCCCTGCAAAACACTCTTATCTCTAATACCAACATTAGAAGGTTTGCAACCATCAAGGTTTAATATAATTTACTGTGAATTTTTAAACATGTATTGTGGTTTCTCTGATTTTAGGAACATAAAATTGAAAACTTCCCCTACACATTTTTCTCCTGAGACAAAACTGGACCAAGTTGAGAGCAGCCATAATGTGACTAAATATAAATCCTATTATCCCACTCTATATGAGTGTGAGTATACATCCACTGTGTTTTGAAAAGGAGGAGTCATTCTTATTGTAATAGAAACACAGCCAACTATATTTAAATTTACAGTATTTGTAGTTTTATTTATATTAATTGGAATATTTAAGCACATTTCAAATATTCCTTTTCGAAACCCAATGATGACCTCCTCCATGATGAACTACTTGAGTAAATTAAACTTAATTTGGAATGTAAATTACATCTTCCTACCTATTCTGACATAGCATTGATTATTCTAATAGAGGACAACAAACTTAAGGCTCAGTATGTGTGTCAAATATTTGGCTATTTGTACAAATTCAGACACTTGATGAATTTTCTTAGTTTGAAGTTACTTCCAACCATAGCCTGACTTTCAAATATCAAAATTATAAAAAACATCTGAACTGAGAATGAAAGCAGCTAAGCTATAGTCTTGGTTTTCTGGGAAACTGACTAAGGAAACAGGGAATCTTGTTAATATTTTGAGAATCTCACATCCTTCTATGTAAAATGATAAGTCAAAATGTTATGCAATCTTTGAAATTAGTTCTGACATTATGAGTGGATTGCATAGCAGATAATTATCAAAGAAACTTAATTTGGTGACATGTGCCAGCAAGCTCTTCTAGATGCAATACACCATGTGATAAAGTACAGTGCACATCATCCTTTTGACTACTACATATATGGGCTCTAAAAGCTGGAATAATAACTTTGTCTGATTTCAAAGCAGAGACAAAGCCAGTTTTAAATTAAATATTTCATTATCTTGCTCGTGTTGATAAGGATTGGCAAACCATATGTATTAGTTCTTTCTGTATATACAGTTGACATAGAACTTTAATTTCCATCCTATTAACACCAATAGCTAATGTAAAACTTTGATATTTCTAAAGGAAAGATATCTGAACTGCAAAGATAGGTGTCAATACTATGCATAAGAATGTTGCTGCACTGCCACTTAGTGGTAGCCTTATAAAACTTAATTAGGTTAGGATTCCCAGTAAGTAGGTCCTTTAGTAAATCACAAATACCTCTTATTTTACAGAATATGTGAATGTAGCCTGCTGTCAAACACAACTTTGTCAAAATGAAAAGTATTTTTACAAATGTTTGATTCATAAAACCAAAGGTACATCCTCATGGAAAGTGCTTGACAAATGTTGATCATAGCATAGTTACTAAAATTAATTATATGTAATGTATAATGTATACACCTCAAATGAAAATAATACATGATAAAGAAGCCAAGTAATAGCCCTCTACTCAAAAGTCACAGTAGTAAAATGATGAAAACAACATGTAAAATAAAATTTTGATTTGAGCTGCAAAATATTTTTTTGCACCAGTGGGATAATTATCTCTAAAACAAAAACATCTGAAAATGTATTTGTTGACACTTTCACCTTGTTTTAATAACTGGTCCTGGGAAACCTGTAAAACCACGTGCAGAAAATTTGAACTATGTCTGTATCTCTTACATTGATTAATATTCAGTCAAAATTGATACAGATCTTACTGTAATAAAAATATGAAATTCCTAAGATAAAACATAGGACAAGCACCTCAAGATACTGGCATAGGCAATGATTACCTGAGTATGACTGCAACAACTCGCACAGATGAAAATTTAAATAGTGAAATCCACCAAATTAAATATTTCTACACACCAAAAGACACAAATTACAGAAAGAATAGAAAGCCTATTTATTAGGAGAAAATCTTTGACATCTTTTCATCTTACTGCAGATTAATAACTATGTCATATGAAGAATTCAAATAAATTAAATATTTTGTAATTGGCACATGGTGTGATAATCTGAATAGCCGCCTTTCAAAAAAATAAGCTCAGGTTGCCAATAATATATGGACAAATGTTCAACATTTTGAATCATCAGGGAAATATAAATCAATCCTTCACCAAGATACCATATCACATCTGTCAGTACGTCTATAATCAAAACAAAAACAATGAAATGTCACAAATATTGGTGTGGTTCTTTGGGAAAAGGATGTTGTGTATTGTTACCAAGACTATTAGTTTGCCTAATATTTTAAAAATATGGAAATTCCTTAATAGTAAAAATGGATCTACCATAACATCCATCTATAACACTCTAGAGAATGTTCTTAAAAATTAAGTCAATGTATACATTTCCTACCAGACTGCTCACGTTTATTTCTTCCATACCCACAGTAATCTGTGGATGATGGTAAGAAGATTAATAAATAAAATGTATACACACATATTAAGGTATTATTCAAACATGGAAAAATGTAATATTATTTATCACTGGGAGAAAAAAAAAGTGAACATTTCAAAGTCACCGTTTAAAATGTTTGCCAGGCATGGTGGTGCATGCCTTCATTCCCAGCACTTTGGAGGCAGAAACAGGATGACCTCTATGAATTCTATGCTAGCCTGGTCTTAAAAGAGGGTTCAAGGACAGCTAGGACTACACAGAAAAACCCTGTTTTGAAAAACAAAGTAAAACAACAAGTTTGCCCTACATCAACAAATTAGGATCAGATGTTTTCTTTCACGTGTGGAAGAGAACAAATAAATACTATTATTCACCAGAAAATAAGAGATGAACTATCTTGGGAGGGGAATGGGACTGGGACTGGAGAAAGAAGAGAAAGGACAAAATAGCTGTGTGTATATGAAGGAATTTTGACACATACCTACTGTCTTTATCCCATTTTAAAGGTAGTTATGATATTGAACATAATGCTTCTACAGAACCTTTTTAAAGACACTCAAATCAAGTCTTTCACTCAAAACATGGGATATTCAGTTATACTTTACAATGATCAGCCTTAACCCCTGGCCATGTATGTACCACATTTTTCCCTTCAATTAACTATAATAAGACAATGAAAGTCAGTTCAGAGTTTATTAGATGGAAAATGATGGTTTATTAGTAATTTTTAAAGTTGTATTATGTTAAATTATTGTATACAAATAATGGATGAATTTGGTATGGCAATTTTAGTTACAAAAGTTTTGCCTTACAAATATGGGAAAAATGACAGTTTTCTATGATTTTTCGTAACTCCTATTTTTCCTGTCAAAGGTAACAATAGTTGATATTTAAGGACATGTTATTTCACTTAATTATGTAAGCATTTGTATCATAATAATTGTACATGCCTTAATATATATGAAATATAATTTGCTTCACTTTACATGTGCTTTCTCAGTGGCAAGATTTAATTTAGTGTGTTTAGCTATGTGATGGCAAGCCCAACTTTCCCCAAATAAAAATACATTTCTGAATGTAGGTGGTTCCTTAAATTCCTTTCTTCCTGAGTGAAGTTGCTATATATTTTTTTCTGGTGTGGCAAATTAGAGATGCCATTCCAGTTTGTTCTGGAGTTAAAAGTTAAGAAACCATTGACAGTGATTTTCGCATGTGGTTTAATGAGGATGAAGTGGTACAGGATAACAGATACTCAGATCATTCAAGTAATTTCTTCAGTACTGAGTACATATTAATTTTCAGCTTGAAAACATCTTATACTGCTTCATGAATTAATAACATTGATTTTTTTAGAAAAATGTTTAAAATCTCCATATCAGAATTTAATTTGGCATGGTGAATTAAAGATATAACAAAGTAGGCCAATTTCAAGAGAGTGTAAATTGGAAGTAAAGTTTGTGGCACACACACACACACACACACACACACACACACACACACACACACATGCACACCTAACACCCACTCGTCAGTTTTTTTTTAAATAATTTCAATGAGACATGATGAAATTTAGAAAATATTTTGAAATTAATAAACATTTAAAAATCTTGGGAGACCTACCAATGTCATTCTTAGAAAGTAAATATAACATTAAATAAATATACAAAGAAGGAAGAAATGTTAGAAGTTAATAATCTATACATCCATCTCAATAACTTTGAAACATCAAAATCCATTAGAATAAGGAGTAATAAAATCAGAAATTCCTAAACAGGTAGCCATATAAGAATAAGTTGAGAAAAATAGATTACTCCTTTGCAAACAATTGTTCATCACCTGTTAATATTGATAAATAAAATGCAATCTGGTAATATTAAATGTGATTTATTATGAATGAATTAAATATGGAATGAGAGGGTAATATGAACATTTCCAATAAATTCAAACAGGTATACAAACACAAGTAAATGTGTATAAATGTTCCTGATTAACCCACGTCAGCAACAAACCCTTTGATCTACATTGCTGACCTGCCTGCAAGATATGTCTGGGCAATGGTGTCACAAAGCTGTGGGAGTAACCAACTAATATCTGATTTGACTTAACACCCACCCATGAGATAGAACATATTAACCTATCTATTTAATATTGTGTCTCAGATTAAAGTCTCTGAAACAAAATGAGAATATAAAAATAATAATTCCAACATAAGTAACCATTCAATAATTCACATATACAATGGTAGGAATGTAACTATACAAAAACTTGTTAGAATTAATAAAGTAATTAAAAGTGCTAACTAAGGAACTGTTCTTGTATATCGTAACAATGAACTATTTGAAGAATAAAGAAAATAGAGGAGCTTAATTGTATTCACAGAAGACTAAATAGTGTAATGATGGGCATTCTCTTCAGCATATCTCACATGTTTTTGAAAGCCAAATCAAAATCATATTAGGTTTTGGTGAAATTTAACAAGATTATTTTATATTTATAAAATACAAAAGAATCAGAAATAACAATCTTGAATGATCTTCTAAAAGAAAGCAAGAATGATATATAGTTAACGTTTAGATAAATATTTTAGAGCTGCTATGACCAAACCAGGAAACACGTAAATCACTGGAATCAATCAATACACCCACCATGAAACAGGAACATTCCATCAAAAAAGTAAAAGTTTAATTATTTCATACAATAATACCTGTTCTGGATTTTTATTGAAGAAAACTGAAACTTGCATTCCTAGGAGATATTTGCTTTCCTTTTATGTTGCAATATTGTGAAGTAGATCTGGGAGGAGTTGAGAGAGAGATTGAGTATGATCAAAATGCTTCATATGAAATTCTCAAAGAACTGATAATACTACAAATCACATTATATTATATATATATATAAAATGTGATTTGTAGTATTATCAGTTATATATATATAATATATATATATATTATATATATATATGAAATTCTCAAACATTAAAAAAGAAAAAGTTATAAAAAATGCCTAAATGTCCACCAATGATGAACTGATGAACTAATAATGAAAATGTGATCACACACACACACACACACGCACACACTAGAATATGACTAAATCTTAAAGAGGAAGGAAATCCTGACATTGTGACAAGGAGATAACTAGTATTTTGCTAAAGTAAATAGTACCAACACAGGAAAAAAAAAAAAAACATTCCACTTATATGTCTGATATAACAACATCAACTTTAGAAAAACAGACAAGAAAATCATGATTGCCATAGGCCAGAGAAGGAGAGAGAAATTGGGAGCAGTTGATCAAAATGTAAACAGTTGTAGTTATCCACACTAAGTAAGTTTAGGAGATTTATGGTAAATCTTAGGGATTGTGATTATAAAATATTATTTTATATACATAAAACTTTGGTATGTGGAAAACATGTTATGTTCTCCTATCATAAAAGAAAAAGTAATATGTAAAATTAGACAAGACAATATTTTGGAAGACAATGGTTAAGTTTATTGCATTAACTATTCTGCAAATTTCATGAGTAACCTTTTCCCTAAATGCAGCAACTTGTATATATGGATTTAAAATGTGAATATTAAATTGTCATGCAATACACCAAAGAAAGTAACATTAGTCTTGCTCTAAATGAAAACTTAAAACAATGAAAATTCTACATAATGACAGCAGCTAAGAAATCTCTTTTTGTGTAGAGACAATTTAAAGGTACTTTCACAGACCAAAGGCATTTTATGTTTACATATGGCCTGTTGTAATTGACTTTCTTTTAATTCCATCTCTCAGTGGGAAACTTGTTAGTGGGGTAGAAATTTGAATTTCATTAATTGTGTTATAGAGTAATAAAAATTCTTAAAAATATTTTAATATCTTGGAAGTAGGAAGAATTATGATCCCAAGAGAAACTTAAAAATCTATTTTTGGAGTATAGAATTCTATGTTTTCTGAAGACTGAAAGTTTAAAAATAAATAATAATAGATATTGATTTCTGGGTTTCAAAAGAAAACCACAGGTATTTTGCAAATAGGATTGTATTTCATAAGTGAAAAAGAGAGTGTGTACTTATATCTGTGTATTATATACCTGACTCTGAATGTAGGTGGAACTGGTTAGAAAAACTGAACGTTTCTTCAATTTAACAGCACCACCATTTATGCTTTGTCTCTCCTCATAGCATACTTCATATCAATTACTAAAAGAAGAAATAATGATGAAACATCAATGATAACAATCCTTTAGTGCATATTATTTGACTGATAATGCTCAATAAATTATATATATGTATAATTTTGTTCATTCTTAGTAAAATGCTTGTGCTAATTGTTTTATTATTTTTTTATCATACAGAAACAAAGGCAATAGAAAACAATGAAAATTCTAAAAAAATAACATAGTTTAAAAGACCTTCATGGAGGTATAAATAGACTTTTCAAATATGTGATAATGATAACTATATAACAAAAACCGCCTAATTAGGACTTCATTTATACCAAAAATACTGTTCATCAAAGGACACACTACCAAATAAAAGCCAGTTTTAAACAATAATAATAAACTCAGGATGTATAAGTTTGATTTTCTAGAGCTGTGATAAAACAGCATGATCAAGACAACTTATAGAAGGAATAGTTTATTTGGGCTTACAGTTCCAAAGCTGTAAGTGTCAATGATAATAGTGCAGAGGCACTGTGTCTTGAGCAGGAGGCTAAGAACATACATCTTGAACCACAAGCAGGAAAGGAGAGAGGGGGGAAAGGATTTTGAGTGGCATGTGTCTTTAAAATCTCAAAACTCAGTCCTATAGTGTCCTCCAGACACAACAGGGCTGATGCACATATGAACTCCCAGATATTTTGGAAGCACTCATAGAGCATGTACAGGTGGGAACCAGACAGGGTCTCAGTGCTTACAGGGGGACTGGACATGGGCTTCCATCCTTAGCCAAGAAGGTATCCACAGTTGTTACACACTGACAAGGAAAAGTGAGTTTTCGCCAATGGAGTCTTACTGGGTATATTAACCACACTTCAGGGCAGGCTCCATACTCAGGAGTAGCTGACTAACAAAAAGCAAACTCAATATTTTTGTAAGCATTTTATCTCACACTGCTTTTTTGAGGTATACTTTTTGGTTTTCCTTTATCAGTCTTTTGTTTGTATATTTTAATTTCTATGTTTGTGTTGAAATTGTGTGTGTGTGTGTTTTACTTGCCTTGTTTGTTTCTGGATCTCCTTTCTTTGAAACTATTCCACCCTCCTATTTCATTTCTTTTTATATGTGTGCTCATTTGCCAGCAGCTGTATGTTAGTGTTTGCAAAGGCTATGCTGTATCAAGAAAATATTGCTACTCATTCTCTAGCTTTTATCTTTCCTCTGAAGTCTGTTCTGTGTATTAGAGGAGGTAAAATAGAGGTTTCACTTTGTGTTGAACACTCATTTGTCAAGTATCTTCAGCCCATTAAACAGTTATGAGTCTCTATTTTAACTGGCAACCACTGCCCAAAGAGCCTTCTCTGACTTAAAGGCAAAATAGTCTACAAGCATAAACAGATATCTTTAGAAGGCCATCTAATTACATGTCCATTTAGCAAGCCATCTGTAGTCAGTTGCCTACTGGGGTCTATTTCCTCATTAGTTACATGGTTTTAACTAAATTTACAGTATCAGGTATATATTCCAACCCATTCTGGAATATATCAAATGCCATTTTTAAAAGTCATTGGTTATCACTGGAACAGCCATGCCACTATTATACCAGTAAGCATATCTTTTCTGGAACGTCAATATTGTACTATGCATAGTCTACATCTCAGTAGAATTACTGATGACTTTTATCCTCCATGAACACCTCCATAGCACCTTCTAGGATCACCAATGAGTGATATCCTGTAAAGCAGAAGCGCATAGATCAATTCCAGGTTGATTTTTCTGTGTTCTGTATCTTGAGTTGTGTTCTCAGCATTTAGCCCTCACTGTATCTGTCTAATGAACAATCAAGAGCAGAGGTAATAGCCTATATGTTTTGGGAGTCTATGGGGTCTCTACGGCGAACAACTCATGAGGGGAAGGTATCTCATATTTGTCCCTGGGATTTTGTTTTGAAAACAGAACTTCTGGGATCAACATTATTCACCCATGCAATGTAAACCTGTTCAAGTTTCATTTGTTTTTGTAGATCCTATTTTAAGTTGTTTTATAAAGATGTTCCTACATGGTCTCGTTACACATCGTTCATTTTGGATGACCATCTTACCAACACCCATCTTTTTCTATAAATCTATCCCTATTCTCTTTTTACCACTAGCATTTTCTTCTTTACTTCAATATTGCATACACTTTCCTATACAAGCCCTATCATTCTTACTACTACTACTACTACTACTACTACTACTACTACTACCTCCACCACATGGTTCATTTCTTGATTGTTGACATTTATAGATACCCTATCCCAAAGAAAAAGTTGAGCATAATGGAGTCAGGACTGTATTCTGAACTCTAAGCATTTTAGCTTATATAGACTCCTGGCTCTCTCTATTCTCATTTCAGAAATATAGACAGTCTTGGCTAATCTTCATCATTGTATGATACTAGAAATTTTTTTCTGTCTTGTAATGTGGTAGATTCACAATTTTATGTTGTTGTGTAGTGCTTTGCTTTGTGTATATTAACCTTTTGCTCCAGTTTGTTCATGAGTAGAAAAGTATTTAATAAACTGCTATGAATGAGTAAAAAGATAGCTAGTACCTAAAGTAAAGATCATGGTAATTAAAATATACACAAAGTTTGTGAACCAATGAAAGAAATTAAAATTCAGACAACTGAAGCGAAAATGATGAAAAGTAATTTTCAACTTTCTATTCTTTTCATTCTTCTCCCTATGTTTGTGCCTATGTGAAATATATAACTGAGGTAGAATTACTTCATATGTAGTGATGGATTTCTGGAGACCTGCTCTAGCAGAGTTCAGGTCCCAAAGAGGAGGTGTGGAGTCAGTGAGAGGAGGAGGAAACTGGCACGATCTGAGGGTGAATTGGAATGGTTGCACCTTTATCGAAAAAAAAAATACAATATACCTTTTATACTCTATAATTGCAAAAAGAATGAAAGAGAGAAAGGAGGCGTGTGAGCTTGGGTGGAGCTCATGATCAGGGAGTGAGGAAGCTAGCACTGACCTTGACAAATTAATAGGCACCAGTCCCATGTTAATAAAAGGGCCATGTGTTCCTCTCGCCAGAGATAAAATTGTCTCCTTTCTTAGCAAGCAAGCAGGAACTTTCTTCAAGTCCCTGAGAGAATGGAGGTTTTGTATAAATGTTTCACCTTGGAGAAAAGACTTTCTTGGGGGATCAGACAGTCCACCTAGAGAATATTGCAGCTTTTTTTGTGTAGCTTATTTTATCCAAATGGCTAAACCTTAAAGTTAGCAAAGATGAAGCTAGATAGATACTACTGTGAAGCCGAATAGACTTGAGGAATTCATAAATCTTGATTATCAAATATACCTTATTTATCAAGGATATGTTACTTATCTAAAATTTCTAGTAGCTTAGTGTATGGGAGTAGCCAGCGTTATTACCTACATGGTTCTGCAGTTTCAGGGATTTTTTTCCAATGAATTATTTTGCTTAGAGATGTTGCCATTTTGCACATTTTCATTGTTCACAGCCCACACCAAATTTCCCAAAGGAAAAGGCATAAGGGAAATCCCATAACACATAGTGAGAATCATTAAAAATGAAAGTAAAATGGTGCTGGAGAATTGTGATCTGCAAAGTCAAAATGCTGGAACTTTGTCAAGCACCATTGGTTGCCATGCAGTCTATGTCAACTAATCATTATTAAAAGTTAGTAAAAGAACAGTGATTAGTAATTTTATGCAGTGTTAATTACTTGACCACATGGATTGCTGAATGTTCTAGGTCAATGTTTCAAATAATTATAGCAGGCAATATATAAAGGACATCTATGCTGGCTAGTTTATTGTCCATGTGGCACAAGCTAGTCATTTGGGAAGATAGACTTTCAGCTAAGAAAATGCAAATATTTTGAAGGTATTTTCATATTTAGTGGTTGTTGCTGGAGGACATGGTATGTGGTGCCTCCTTTGGGCTAGTGGTGGTTCCTGGAGTATAAAAGAAAGCAAGCCAAGCAAACCAAGAATAACAAGTCAGTAAGCATCACTCCTCCATGGCCTCTGAGTCCATTCCTGCCTTTAGGTTCCTGATCTGTTGAGTTACTGTCCTGACTTCCTTTAATGATGAACTGTGATGTGGCACTATAAGCTGAAATACAGCCTTTCCTCCTCAAATTGTTTTTGGTAAATGTGTTTTACTATAACAATAGAAACCCTAATTATAACAATGCCTTTGTCAACATTTATTTCTAAAGTTTACGTGTAAGTCATTCTGCATTCTGAATTACTTCTGTCATATAGCCAAATATTGAAGTCAAGGTATCAGTTATCTAACTTTGCATACAACAAATATGAAAATCCATGAACATCCCCAGAGCATCTGATTTTTACATAAGCTTTTCTAAATAGAATTCAAGCATGGTACTCTTTTAACCAGAAGTGACACTGAAATCCATTTTTAATTAAGTCCTCAAAGACTTAAGAAGAGTGGTCTTCTTTATGACTAATTTTTTGTCAAACTCAATCTGAAACTTTCCCCAACAAATGCGACATTTCATACTGCTCCTTGGAAAGCATGTAAAATGAGCCCATGTTTTCAAACAGCAGGGAATCTTCCAGTACAACAATTAACTGGTAACATATGGCACTGCTGCCAAGAGGGTTTTTAATCCCGTTAAACATTAATGTAACATTTTTGCTTCTGTCACAATAAGGCAACCATCTGTGTTTGAACCTGCTGGGAAACTAGGGATATGTTTGCAGAAAGAAGAAAGAGAAAGAAATGTAGATAGGCAGGACATTTAGGTTTAGAAACCTGGCATCTAATGTCAATGATGTATAAAAACACTGAGGGGTTTGGTGGTTGTGAAATCTTTTGATCCAGAACAGCTCATTTGCAGAAACTTCTCTTTAAAATTTCATAAAAATAACTCCCCTTTCGTTATACTAAAGAGCCCTTTTTCCGTCTGACTCTAAAAGAGTAAAAGGCATGTAATTCTGTGTAAAAACACTTGTTACAGCATTATAAAATATGCTTTGCAATTGGCCCTGATTTTCCAATATGCAGATGGAGAAACTGTGGGTGATTCAAGAGCTTTTGTTATTCAAAGAGCATGGAACCACATTTAGAGAGTTATCTCCCTAATCTCTGAATCTGCGAGTCAGGGAGACAAAAATAGAAAAACAAAGATAGAGGCATTTGCCAATCAAATTGGTCACTTGAGTTCTCCATGCTGAACTGGCAGTTTTTAACTATTAGAGACCTTCCTACTTATAATTTTGATGAGTCAAATTCATCTGTATTTTCTTTTGCTTCCTACCCTTTTAACAAAAATAGTTTTCTAAATCAATATAATAAAACATTTCTTGATTTGTTCTAACAATTCTTTAGATTTACACAATATTTTTAGTTCTTCATCTAATATGTTTAGTTCATACTTATAAGGTTATAAAACAATGGCTTGATTTTATTATTTTGTATTTACCTGTTCTCTTCACACTATTTGTTGAAGGGACTATCTGGTGTTCTATATATATAATGAACTTTGTATCTTTGCTGGAAATTATTTGTTTCTACAAGTAAGATTTTATTTGGAGATTCATGATTCCACTTCATTTGTTTGTCTGTCTATAGATCAATACTGCATTTTGTTGACTACTATTAACTGTCATAGAAAGTTTTGTTTGTCCTCTTCTGTTTTGTTTTTGATACAGGGTCACACTCTGAGTAACTTTCTGTATAGACCAGGCTTTAAACGCTAAAAGATCTATTTGCATCCTCAGCCTCTCAAGTCCTGAGTTTAAAGGTATATGTCATCACGCATAACCACAGTAAGTTCTGAAACTCAAAGGCTTCTAATTTCATTCTTGTTCAACAGTATCTGAGCTACTTGTGGTATGCTTCTATTTGATATACATTTTAGGATTTACTCTTCTCTTTGTGCAAAGAAAGACTATGATAATTTGTTGTATTTAATCTGTAGCTTCTGCCATCTTAATATTAACTCTTGCAGTCAATTAACAGGAGATGGCCATTTGTTGGTGGATTATTTTTTAAGAAAATATATATGCATGACATATAAAAATTATACATAGTTATATGGTAATTTGATAGATTATAAAATGAGTAATAAGGCAGGATAATTTCATTTCAATCTCCTTAGACATTATCATTTATATGGAAAGCTTCAAATTTATCTTTTCTAATTTTGTAAGAGGAATGAGTTGATGTGAAATGTGCCTTAATTACTTTTAGCAACATTGCAGTATACAAGCTTGTAGTCTTCGTGGTTAAGGTTACTATTAAGATATTATTTTTCATGCTTTATAAACAAAGTTGTTTTCTCCATATAATTTTCAAATTATTCATTGTCAGTGTTTAGAATTTTGACTTGATTTTCATATTTCTTCTATCTACCAACACTGATTAGTTTATTAACTCTAATTTTTTGGTGTTAAAATGGGATTGTTTTAAAAGGTTTGATGTCATTTGACAAGACAGAGACTTTTAATTCTTTTACCCATTTCAATATCTTTTATTATTTTTGTTACCTTATGTGTTCTGGCTAAGACTTCTAATACAGCATTAAAAAGAAATAGCCAAACTTGCATACCGAGCTTGTTACTAGAAGAAATAGAAATAAATCTCTCAATACTGACTACACTGAATGTAGACTTAGCATTTTTGGCCTTTGGTCTACTGAAGTCAATTCTAGTCGTAGTTGTTGAGTATTTTATTGTGAAAGGACACAAAATATTTTCACATGCTTTTTTAGATTAAACATGGTGAGGTTGAATGTTTTTTTTTTCCTTTATTCTTTGTACAGTTGTTGAGTTTTGGTATTAGGAAACATATCTGCATGCCAGAACTAAATGCCACTCCTTTATGGTATATAATCCTTTCATGGTGTCAAATTTGGTTAAATGACATATTTTTGAGCAATTGCACAACATTATTCATCATAGATATTGTTTTCATTTCTTTGTTTTGTTTTTCTTTCTCATTATCATTCCCTGCTTTTGGTATTAGGTAATGTTGGCCTCATAAACAGTTTTAATGTTTTTGCTACTTTTTATATTATGAAGGAGTTTCATTATGATTGATGATTATTCCTTTCAAGTTTTTGGTATAAATATTGAGGGAAATCATCTCATTCTTGGCTTTTAATTGTTAAAAGATGTTTGTTACAAATTTGATGTCTTTACTAATTATTGTTTTGTTCATATTTTCTTGTTACTCAAAATTCTATCAAGATTAATAGGTTTTCTAAATATTGACACTTCATTTCTTTCAAGTTTTTTATTGTTTGCATACATTTATTCAGAGTATTCTCGTATAATTATTTTTATTTTTGCAAAGTATATTGCAATTTCCAGTTTTATTTGCCATTTTAGTTATTGGGCTGGTTAGTTTTTATTGTAAACTTCACACAACCTGAAGTTACCTAGGCAGAGAGAAACTTGCCCAAATCATATTAGCTTGTAACCATGTTTGTGAAAGATTGCCTTGATTGATGATTAATGCTGAAGGCTCCAGAACAATGCAGGTGGCACTATCTCTAAGCATATGGGGCTGAGCTGTCTAATCAAGCTATCTGAGCCAGGCATTGATCAAGCGAGCTGTGTTCTTTCATGGTTTTATTTCTATGTTCCTAATTTGAGTTTCTGGCCTCACTTCCTTCAGTGATGCTCTATGACTTGGAAGTGTAAGCTGAAATAAACCCTTTCATACCTAAGTTGTCTTTTGGTTACAGTATTTTATCACAGCCATCAAAAGGAATGAAGAATAGCTAGTGGTTTCACTAGTCTACCAACAGTAAGTAAAGATTTCCCTTTCTACGCATACTCACCAGCATTAATTGTCAATTGTTTCCTTGATCTTAGCCATTCAGATTGGGAAAAGATGAAATATCAAAATAGTTTAAATCTGCATTTTTATGATTTCAAAGGATGTTCAATATGAATTCTTTTTGAGAGTTTTCTTAGCCATTATTATTCCTTCTTTTGATAACTCTCTGTACAGAAGCACAGACATTTATTAATTGGATTTTTTTCTTGGTTCTGTTCTTTGGATTATTTATATATTCTCAATATTAATCCTCTGTCAGATAGATAATGAGGCAAGATTCTCTCCTACTCTGTGGGCTTACTCTTCACTGGAGTGTTTGTTTTGTTTTACAGTACCTTTTTAATTGAATGGGATCCCATTTGTTCCTTTTTAGCCTTAATTTAGGGCCAAATTGAGTTCTATTTAGAAAGCACATTCCCATGTCTCTAATTTGTGAGGGACTGCCTATGGTTTCTTCCAGCAGTTCCAAGGTTTCAAAGTTTATATTGAGGCCTTTGATCCATTTGGAGTTGATTTTCATGCAGGATAGTAGATTTGTCTCTAACTTTATTCTTCTACACATGGACATTCAATTTTCCAACAATTTGTTAGAAATGCATATTTTTGCATTGTCAAGTATGAGATGGCTGTAGTTACATGAATTCATATTTGAGTCTTCTGTTTTTTTATCATTGATATGTATGTCTGTTTTTATGCTGGTACCATACAGTTTTTATTACATGGCTCTACAATATATTTTTGTTGTTGTTACTCAGTATTGCTTTGACTACCTGGGTATTTTGTGGTCTATTTCTTTCAATTCAGGAGTTTTGTTCATTTATATTTAAAATCACCACTAACTGGAGATAGCTTACTACTACAATTTTAAAGTTTTTTTTGTGTATATTTCACAAGTTTATATACTTGTTTTCCTCTGGTAAATTCTGTGTGGTTGGTTGATATGTTTCAATATTAAACTAAGTTTTATTTTTATTTCTGTGTACACAGTAGGTATTTTATTTGGGTATCCAACTCCAAGTATACAAGTTATCTTAAAGATGTAATAGTTTATTTAAAATGATTAACTTTATTAAGTAAAAAAAAATGCTTCTTTATAGTTCTACTGCTACTTCATTTCTTTGCTGTTTGTCTTGGTTAGGGTTACTATTATTGTGATGAATCACCATGACAAAAGCAACTTGGGGATGATAGGATTTATTTTGCTTATACTTCCATATCATAGTTCATCTTTGGTGGAAGTTAGGGCAGGAACTCAAACAAGGGAGGGACCTAGAGGCAGGGGCTGATGCAGAGGACATAGAAGAGTGTTGCTTACTGGCTTGCACCTCATGGATTGCTTAGCCTGCTTTTTAGCTTTCAGGACCACCAATCCAAAGGTGGTCCCATCCACAATGGGCTAGGTCCTACCATACAATTTACTAATTAAGAAAATGCCCCTGCCGGGCGGTGGTGGCGCACGCCTTTAATCCCAGCACTCGGGAGGCAGAGGCAGGCAGATCTCTGTGAGTTCGAGGCCAGCCTGGACTACCAAGTGAGTTCCAGGAAAGGCGCAAAGCTACACAGAGAAACCCTGTCTCGAAAAACCAAAAAAAAAAAAAAAAAAAAAAAAAAAAAAGAAAATGCCCCAAAGGCTTGTTTACAGCCCAGTCCTAGGGAGGCATTTTCTCAATTGAGAGTCCTTCTTCTCTGATGACTCTAGCTTGTATCAAGTTGACACAAAACTAGCCAGCACAACTGATGCCTTGTCAACTTGACCCATAAAACCATCACAGTTATTCTACAACCTTTCCTTTCTTATTCATCCCCAAGACCACACATTATTATAGATATCACAGTATAAAACATTTTGCAAAATTAAAAAGACACAGAGTCTTACAAATATAAAATCTTTAAAAGTTGTGTCTTTAAAAATGTCCAGTCTTGCTGGGCAGTGATGGTACATGCCTTTGATCCCAGCACTCAGAAGACAGAGGTACGTGGATCTCTGTGAGTTCAAGGTCTACAGAGCAAGTTCCAGGACAGCCAGTGCTACACAGAGAAACTCTGTCTTGAAAACCAAAAAACCAAACCAAAACAACAACAAAAAAGCAACAACAAAACACAAAACAAAATCCAGACTCCTTTAATGTCCAAAGTCTTTTTTCTAAGGTTTAAAGTCTCCACTGTGAGTTCCTGTAAAACCAAAAATAAATTATTTTGTAATAAAACTAGCTGGCACAGTGTCTCATATCAAGTCTTAGGCTTACTTATACTTTGTGTATATATGTGATTATGTGTTTGATTTTAATTATCTCAGATTTCTTAAGTGTTCTCTTCCTGATTTTTTCTTTAGAAGCATAGCTCCCCATGCCAGTATCTTTTGAATAAATAATGTTCTATTATGCTCTCATGACCCCCACACTCTATATACTTCAAGTGGTCTCCAAATAAGAATGGCAGTCAAGCAAGTGTTCCAAATGATGCACAAACGATATCAAGACTTTAGTCACTCTTCACTTCTCTGTCTACATCCTGACATAGCATAACAGGTGTGAAAAAAATTTATCCTGATGTTACAATGCAGGATTGGATATTTGGAAATGCAACTTTCCCCTAGTGCTTTTCCTATGACATATTTTAAAATTTTGCATGGATTTTATGCACTAATGATTAACTCTGAGTTAACAATAATGGTGTCACATAAGGAAAGAAACAAATGCACTTCCCCCTTGAAGTAATTTAACCAAGAAAAAGTCCACATTTGAATTCTCTACTTCATGCTCCCTGTGTCTTCTGTCCTTTGTCTGTTGTGTAAGTATGAATCTGTTCCTATGTTTGTGTCTTCTTTCTGTGTTTGACATGTGACTGTGTGTGTCTGTCCCTAACAAAAGGCTAGACTCTGAATTTACTGAAAATCAAAGAAAACATCACACAGAGAAGGAATAAGATATATTACAGAAATCTTTAACAGAATTTTAAGAGAAATTAAGTTACTAGATCCTCATGATCCCCACTGACCCAGATTACAAATGCTTTCAACATTTATGGTAGATTTTAGTAAGTTATTTTAAACTTCTATGTTTGTTCCTTTTAGCAAATGGTACACATGTATTATCTGAGTCAGGGGCATAGAAAAGTACATAATTTAAGATTGAAGCTATGCATTAGCTTAGGTTATAAAAGCTGATTACACAAGAAAGCCAAGGAAAATAAGGTTCATTACTACAGAGTTCTCTTAAAAGGTTAAACAAGCAGTTTGAATAAACAGTAGGCTAGCATTCTTTAGTGACCTTACATTGTATTATTAACTTTAGTTGTGGGGTCCAGCAAATTTCCAGTTGCTAAGAATGTAAAAGATATTTTCACAGTATTTCATTATTATATAATTTTACATTGCTTTGGGTTACACAGCTGTTTATATGTTTACTAGAATTCCCAAATTATCTGGTCCATGTATCTTGTTAATTCAATGTTGTTGTAGATTAATGAAGGATTAGAGATTTATAGCTGGATGTCTTACTGATATATTCTTCAATTTTTGCTTCTTAATATATGAAGTTAAAGCTGCACATTAAGTACACATTTTTGGATATATCAAATAATTATTGGTATGGTAAATAGTTTGTTCCTGCATGTTATTTCTCTGAAGAAGTCACAATATGGATGAGTCATAGACCATGGAGAAATCAAGCTGGTATTGACCTGGAAGCTTCATCCTACCTTCATACTATCTAGCTTTCATAGTGCTGGGAAGTGCTATGCATGCTACCAGAGGAAAAAAAGTAATCATCAGTCTTATCCAGTTGTGAACTCAGCAAACTACTGATAGGGCTGGCCTGGCAATATATGCACACTGGCACAAAAGTGGCATGAACGTCACAGCAGTAACAAAATACTTTCAGATGGACTTAAGTCCCACTCCATAAAATAGAACCTCCTATTGGGGCCAAGAACATGTTTTAGTGAAGAATTCTATCAGGCTTTCAAAGAAGAGTTTATGTTCTCCTTTGATATGCTCAATATTCTTAAAATTATTCCACAAAGTAGAAACAGAAGAAACATTGCTCATTTCATTTTATGAGGCCACAGTTACCCTGATACCTAAACCATATGCAGATACAACGAAGAAGGAGAAATACAAATTTCCATTATGAACTTAGATATAAAAATCCACAATAAAATGTACTCACTCATAGGATACTAGAGGTGGAACAAGGATGACTGGACTGCTTCTAACATCACCAGGGAGGCTACCTGGAAAACAGGACCCCAAGAAAGACACGAGGATCACCCAATGACAGAGAAATGGCTGAGCTCTACATGAACAACCTGGACATGAGTGGGAGTAATGAAGGGCGAGGGTTGAGGGTAAGAGAGCCTGTGGGAGCGGGAGATCCCAGCTGGATCAAGAACAGAGAGGGAGAACAAGGAATAGGAAACCATGGTAAATGAAGACCACATGAGAAAAGGAAGAAACAAAGTGCAAAAGAGGCCCACAGAAATCCACAAAGATACCCCACAATAGACTGCTGGCAATGGTCAAGAGACACCCGGAACTGACCTACTCTGGTGATGGGATGGCCAAACACCCTAATAGTTGTGCCAGAAACCCCATCCAAGGACTGAGGAATCTGGATGCAGACGTCCACAGCTAGGCCCCGGGTGGAGCTCCAGGACTCTAATTAGCGAGAAAGAGGAGGGTTTATATGAGCAAGAATTGTTGAAACTAAGGTTGGATAAAGCACAGGGACAAATAGCCAAACGAATGGAAACACATGAACTATGAACCAAAGGCCGAGGGGTCCCCAACTGGAGCAGGCCCTCTGAATAGGTGAGACAGTTGATTGGCTTGATCTCTTTGGGAGGCATCTAGGCAGTGGTACCAGGTCCTGTGCTCATTGCATGAGTTGGCTGTTTGAAACCTGGGACTTACGCGGGGACGCTTGACTCAATCTGGGAGGAGGGGACTTGACCTGCCTGGACTGAGTCTACCAGGTAGATCTCAGTCCTCGGGGGAGGCTTTGCCCTGGAGGAGGTGGAAATGGGGGATGGGCTGGGGGGAAGGGGAGGGGGGCAGAAGTGGGGAGAACAAGGGATTCCGTGGCTGATATGTAGAACTGAATGGTATTATAAAATAAAATAAAAGGGAAAAAATACTTCTAAACTGAATCCAAGAATATATCAAAAAGATCATCCACCATGAACAAGTATGCTTCCTCTCAGATACTCATGGATGATTCAACATACAAAAATCAAGAAATGTCATTCACCATAAACAAAAAAGGACTGAGAAAGAAATCAGGGAAACAACATCCTTCACAATAGCCACAAATAATATAAAATATCTTGGAGTAACTCTAACAAATAAGTCAAAGATTTCTATGAGAAAAACTTTAAGTTTTTGAAGAAGAAATGTGAAGAGGATATCAGGAGATAGAAAGATGTTGCAACATAATAAAAATGATCATCTTACAAAAAGCAATTACAGATTCATTGTAATCCTTATCAAAACTCCAATACAATTCTTTATAGACCTTGAAAGAACAATACTCAACTTTATATTTAAAAACAAACAAACAAACAAAAAACAAGAATAGCAAAACAATCTTGTACAATAAAAGAACTTCCAGATGTATCAACATCCCTTATTTCAAGCTGTACTATAGAACTATATTAATAAGCACCACATGGTAATGTCATAAAATCAGACAAATTGATAAATGGAATCCAATCAAAGACCCAGACATAAATCCACACACCTGTGGATACCTGATTTTTTTTAAATAAAGAAGCAAGAAAGACACAACAGAAAAAATAAAGCAACTTCAGTAATTGGTGCTGGTCTAACTGGATGTCTGCATGCATAAATATGAAAATAGATCCATATTTTTCACCCTGCACAAAGTTCAAGTTTGAGTAGATCAAAGACCTTAACATAATACCAGATACACTGAACCTAATAGAAGAAAAATGGGGAATATCCTTGAATGCATTGGCCCAGGAACAATAGTGCAGGCACTAAGATCAACATAATAAATGGGATCTTATGAAGCTGAAAACCTTCTGTAAAGCAAAGGACACATTTAATAGGACAAGATGGCAGTCTACAGAATGGAAAGATATTTTCACGACCTCCATATCCAATAGAGGGCTAATATCCAAAATATATAAAGAACTCAAGAAACTAGACATCAACAAACAAAATAATACAATAAAAATTGGGATACATATCTAAATAGATAATTCTCAACAGAGGAATCTCAAATT
This sequence comes from Peromyscus leucopus, assembly GCF_004664715.2. NCBI lineage: Eukaryota > Metazoa > Chordata > Mammalia > Rodentia > Cricetidae > Peromyscus > Peromyscus leucopus. The sequence continues at coordinate 72,510,707 of NC_051083.1, forward strand.
GCCAATAAACATTTAAAGAAATGTTCAATATCCTTATCCATAGGGGAAATGCAAATCAAAATGACTCTGCGATTCCATCTTACACATGTTACAATGGCCAAGATCAATAACACAAAGGATAGCTCATGCTGTCAAGGATGTAGGGCAAGTGGAACACTCCTCCATTGCTGTTCGAAGTAAAAACTGTACATCTCCTATGGAAATCAATATAGCAGTTTCTCAGAAAATTGGGAATTGATATACCTCAAAACCCATCTATATAATTCTTGGGTATATACCCAAAGGACACTCCATCCTACCATCAGAACATTTACTCAACTATGTTCATAGGGGCTTTATTCATAATAGCCAGAAATAGGAAACAATATAGATGTCTGTCAACTGAAGAACAGATAAAGACAATGTGATACATTTACATGGTGGGGTATTAGTTAGCTGTTAAAAAAATGAAACCATGAAATTTGCAGACAAATGGATGGAACTGGACAAAATCATACTGAACAAGTTCAGCAACCCAGACCCAGAAAGATAAACATGGCGTGTGCTCACTTGTAAGTGAATACTAGCAGTAAAGTAGAGGATAATCATGCTATAATCGACCAACTTTGAGAGGCTAAATAACATGGAGGGCTCTAAGGGGGACACAATGATCTCTCCTGGAAAGGGAAAATAGAATAGATTTTGCAGGGGACTGTGGGTGGGGGTAGGAATTGGAGCAGGAGGTATGAGGTAGGGGAGGAAGGTGAGAGAGAGAGTACAGGAAGAGATGACTGGAATTAGAGGGAATTTCTTGGGTGATGTGGAAACCTTGTGTAGTAGTTTTCCCACGATTCGATGAGGGGTACCACAGGGAAGACTTCTAGTAAAGGAGGCTATGGAACATGAACAAGCCATCTTCTGCAGCCAGGCAAAGCTACCCCTGCTGGAACTAGGACACCAATCCAGCCACAAAACTTTCAACCTACAATCTATCCTACCTGCAAAATGTGCTGTGGCAATGGAAGCACAATACTTGTTGGAATAGCCAATCAGTGACTGGTCCATGAGAGGAAGCCCAGGCCCAACACTGTCTGGATGACCAGGTTCTAGAGGCTGGGTTGCCCACAGACATATGACTGAAAAAATAATCAACAAAATGTTTCTTAATGCTGTTCTGCTATACTCATAAATCAGTACCTATCCCAATCATCATCAGAGACGCATCCTCCAGAATCTGATGAGAGCAGATGCAGAGACCCACAGCTAAAAATTAGTCAGAGAGAATCCAAGTCCAAGATCTCCATCAGGTCTCTCCCACTGGAGAATTAAGAACCCTGCAGAAGAGGGAGAGGGAGAATTGTAGGAACCAGAGCGATTAAGGATACCAGATAAAACACAGCCAATAGAGTCAACTTAAGCAGGGCTCACTGCTGCTCACAGAGACTGAAGGGGCAATTATGGAGCCTGCATGGGTCTTCACTAGGCCCTCTTCATATGTTATGGTGTTAGATTTATATTTTTGTGGTACTTCTAATAGTGGGAGTTGGGGTATCTCTGACTCCTTTCCTTGCTCTTTGGACACTTTTTCTCTGGGTTGCCTCACCTAACCTTGATATGAGAGTTTGTGCCTAGTACTATTATATGCCATGTTTGGTTGATATCCCTGGGAGGCCTGCTCTTTTCTGAAGGGAAAGTGAGGAAGGGTGGAATCTGGGGGAGAGTGTAATTGGGGAGGGACTGGGAGTAGTAGGGGTAGAAACTGCTTTAGGGGTGTATTTTATAGGAGAATAAAAAATGCTCTGGAGAAATGGACATACCTCAACATAATAAAAGCAGTTTATGCCAAGCAAATATTCAACATCAATGTAAATGGAGAGAAACTCAAAGCAATTCTACTAAAATCAGGAACAAAAAAAGGTTTTCTACTGTCTCCATGCCTTGTCAAGATAGTACCTGAAGTCTTAGTAGAGCAATAAGAAAACTCAAGGAGATCAAGGGGATATGTGTTAGAAAGGAAGAAGTCAAAGTGTCTTTATTTGCAGATCAAATAATAGTATAAGTGACACTACAAGTTCTAACTAGAAACTACTACAGCTGATAAACACTTTAATTAAAGTATTTGGATACATTGAAGATGTATCAGAAAATAAAATGAATTCCCATGCTCATAGATTGGTACAGTTAACATAATAAAAGTGGCCATCCTACCAAAAGCAACAGATTCAATGCAATCCCCATTAGAATTATAACACAATTCTTCTCAGATCTTGAAAAGACAATTTTTAGCTCCCGATGGAAACACACACAAAAACCTCCAGGATAGCTAAAACAATCCTGAATAATAAAAGAACTGTTGGAGGTAACTCAGTTCCCAGGTTCAAGTTGTACTATAGAGATACAGTAATAAAACAGCACTGTTTGGGCACAAAAACAGACACATCAATCAATGGAATATAATTGAAGACACAGACATAAATCCAGATACATATGGACTCCTGAATTTTCATAAATAAGGCATAAATACACATCAGAAAAATGTCAGCATCTTCAACAAATGGTGTTGGTTAAACTGGATGACTATATGTAGATGACTCTAAATAAATCCTGCACAAACCTCAACTACAAATGTATCAAAGACTAGAGTATAAAACCCAAAGCACTAACCTGATAGAAGAGAAAGTAGGGAATATCCTTGAACTCATTGGCACAGAAGACTGAACAGAACAGCATCAGCAAAGACACTAATATCAACAATTAACAAATGGGACCCCATGAAACTGAAAAGCTTCTGTAAGGCAAAAGACACATTCAATAGGACAAAAAACCTACATAATGGGAAAAGATTTTTACCAACTCTATATCCAATAGAGTGCTAATAGCCAAAATGTGTAAAGAACCCCCCCAAAAAAACTTCCAAGAAAATAAACAACCCATTTTAAATGGGGTACAGGTATGAACATAAAATTCTCGAAAGAGAAAATGCTGATGGTTTTTATGAATAGTTGGGGTGACCAGAACAGGAAGATTGAGTGTAGATGGGCAGAGAAAGGAAGACAAGGAAGGGAATATGGTGGGGGGAATTAACTAAAATTGAGGGCCATTTCAGGGGTAGTAAGGACACCTAATACACTAGAAAGTACTTAAAATACATACATATATGAAAGCAATTTAAATGAAATAACCAAATAATGAAGGAGACAGAGCCCCAATTGGCCACCTCTTATTACCAATGTCCTGGAATTTCATATACCCAATTGAGCTGTTGGCTGAAAGGGTCCAATGGGGGATCCACAAACAAACTAACCAACAACAACAAAAAAAAATCTGTTGCCCAGACAATAGTTTTCTTTTCACAAACTGACGGTAAGGGCCCTCTGCTTAGAATATCACCCACACAACCCATTGAACACAGAGAAGTCAAACTGGTGCCTCCATAGAGCATTCACCCCTACATTATACCTGTCTTAGTACAAGAAGGTATTCTGCATGCTGTCAAAAGAGAAATGTAAACACCAACCCATCCACAAACTCTTTAACCTACTATGGTATCCTGCCTATAAGACATGCTAGTGCAATGATGGCACAAGGCTTGTGACCAACCAATATCTGATTTGGCTTCAGGCCCACTCTAATAGATAGAAACTAAAATGGGACAGTGCTTGAGTGGCTATGAGCCTGATAGCCCAGGGACCTACCAAATACTACTGTTCTAAGGGGGCAGGGAAGTGGAAATAAAATGACTCCTATTAGCATTTTGCTATAATTGTAGGTCAGTGACTTGCTCAGTCATCATTAGATAAGCTTTCTTCTGCAGCAGATGAGAACAAATACAGAGACTTACAGCCAAATATTACTTAGAGAGGGAGAGACCTTGGAACACTCATCCCTACATGGGATGTCTCAATCAAATCCCTTCCCTCAGAACTCAGGGAAGCCATAGGAAGAGAAAGCAGAGACAGTGTAAGAGTCAGTGAGGATGGAGGACACCAAGAAGACAAGGCCCACTAAATCAACATGATCAAAGCACATATGTGTAGTAGGAATCCTAAACGTTCTTATTAATAAAATCAAACCAGAGGCCAATTATTGGAGTGAATGCTGGAAGGTCAGAGATGCAGAACAAGCCACAGCTAACCTCACCTGGCCAACTTCTCAGCTGATCTTGTTTCCTCAGACTGGAAGCCTCTGTGTCCTCATATCCGAATGGCTCTCAGCTGAACTGTGCTACTAGAAGCCTGAAAGCTTAACCAGCCAAATGCTTCTAGTTTCTGGTCCTCATGCCTTATATACTTTTCTGCTTTCTACCACCACTCCCTGGGATTAAAGACTCACTTTCTGGGATTAAAGGCGTGTGTCACTATGCCTGGCTGTTTCCAATGTGGCCTTGAACTCACAGAGATCCAGAGGGATTTCTACCTCTGGAGTGCTAGGTTTAAAGGTGTGAGTGCCACCATTTTCTAGTCTTGTATCTAGTGGCTGTTATAGATGTAACTAACCGTCTTATTAAATAAGAAACACAGAAACAATGTAAAGGAGAAAGCCGAGAGGTCAGAGCTCAGAGCTAAAATCTCACCCTTCCGCCTGCGGCGTCCCAGCTTCCCGAAAGAGAGCTACTTCCTGTCTGTAAATCGATTTTCCAGTCATTCTGCCTTCTCATTGGTTGTAAACCCAAACACGTGACTACCTCGTCACTGTCTGAATGTACAGCCCCCTAGGTCTTAAAGGCATATGTCTCCAATGCTGGCTGTATCCCTGAACACATAGAGATCTATGGGATTAAAGGCATGTGCCACCACCGCCACACTCTTGCTATGGCTCTAATAGCTCTGACCCCCGGGCAACTTTATTTATTAACATACAATCAAAATCACATTTCAGTACAATTAGATTACCACCACAGGCTGTTCTGTCTCTGACCCCAGATAAGTTTATTAGGGTGTACAATATTTTAGGGAACACAATACTACCACACATATGAGCTCACAGAGACTGAAGCCTGCATGGGTCTTCACCAGGTCCTCTACAAAAATATTATGCCTTTCAGTTTAGTGTTTTTATAACTTTACTGAGTGAGAGAACAAGTACTTGTGCCTTCTCTTCGGGTCTTTTCCATCTGTTTGTTTTGCCCATTTCTAGTGTGTTAGTTTTTGTTTTTAATTTATTATATTTTATTTTATTATTATACCTTAGATGTCTGTTTTCTAATAAGAGGCAGAAAGATTGCTCTGGATGGGAGGGAAAGTGCAGAGGAACTGAGAGGAGTAGAGGAAGTAGTAATCATAATCAGAATATATTTTGTGAGAAAAGCATGTATTTTCAATAAAAAGAAAAATAAGAAATAAAACAAAACAACAAAACATAAGAGATTGCCTTGAGTCTCAGAAGAGATTTCAGACTTTGTACTTCTAAGCAGTCTTAAGATTGTGAAAGACTGTGGCGAATTTTGATGTTTGTCTGAATGCAATTTGCATTGTGATATGACTACAAGCCTGGAGGAGCAGAAAGGGAAGTAGAATGTGGTGATTTGAATGATAATAGCTACAATAAATTCATGTATTTGAATGTTTGATCCCAATTGAGTGGATTTTTGGGAAAGATTAGAAAATTTGGCCTTGTTAGAGTAGGTGTGACCTTATTGGACCAAACATGTCACTGGGAGATGGCCTATGATTACAAAAGCACATGCAAGATCCTTCTCTCTCTCTCCCTTTCTTTGACTCCCACCTGCACATCAGGATGTAAAGCTCTTAGCTACTGTTACAGTGCCGTTCCTGTCTATTTCTCACCTTAATGATCATGGACTAACCCTCTAAAACTGTAAAAAAAGTACCCAATTAAATCCTTTCTTTATAAGGAAAATAAATAATATATATTAATAATTGAAAATGTCAAGGAACAAATTTTTAAAGCTTTTGGAATAATATAAGAAAATTGCTGGACCTAGACTATTAGAAAAAGCTTTTAATATTTCATCAATACAGGTAGGAAATTTATAGTCAATAATAAAAACTGTTTTTAAAAATACATTTTGCCTTAGGAGTTGGTAGTATTGTGATCATGGAATTTGATATCTGATTAGATATCGACTATCTTAGTATTCTATTGCTGTGAAGAAACACCATGATCATGGAATGGCAACTCTTATAAAGGAAAATATTTAATTGGGGCTAGCTAACAGGTTCAGAAATTTAGTCCGTTATCTTCATGTCAGAAAGCATGCTGAGACACAGGTAGACATGGTACTGAATAAGGAGCAGAGAGTTCTACATGAAAATAAGCAGGCAGCAGGAGAGCGACACTGGGACTGACTTGAGCATTAGAAACCTGAAATCCCACCCCCATTGACATACTTCATTCAATAAGGCCAAAACTACTCCAACAAGGCCACAGCACCTAATAGCATGAGTCCCTAGTGACAAAGCATTCAAATCTATGAGCCTATGAAGGCCATTCTTATTCAAACCACCACATGAACTCAAATTCATGTTTTGCTGTTTAATAATAGGTGATTTTGAGCCTTAGTTTTTCCAGCTCCAAAATAGGATTATTATTTCCAATTTCTTGAGAGGTTTTGTATGGACAAAATACAATAATATATTTATATGTTGGTATTTAACTTCATGAGCTGTTATTGTAACCTATAACGCTATTTTGGAGGGATTGGTATGCATGACTTTCTTAAATCTTACCCAGTTTACTGGCTTCATAATACTTTTATTCCTGTTACACTACAATTTATTTTTCTCTTCCCATAACTGACTTTGAGTTCCACTTTAGGCCTTAATTGGTTGATAAGCTCTTAAATGATATCTTTATGCTAATTTATCTTTTCTGAACTTCTACAGTACTTATGTTCATAGTGAATATTTGTCAGAAATTTTGTACTTCTTTGCACAGATATTAGACCCTTGACTTATAACACAAAGAATGTTTTCCATTCTCAATCTTCTGTAAATAAAACATGATTTCATTCATATGCTTAACATATATTGGCCTAAATTATATCTTTTAAAATTTTTAATGAAAAAATCATAGATCCGTTTTCTCTATAGAAATTTCAACAAGTTTAGACATGTTGAGTTTGTGGAATATAAAGAAATTTTAGGAAAAGAATACAAAGAAAAATTTTAGGAAACTTGGCATGAAATTTTTATTTAAATAATGTCCCTTTTTATTACAAACATTTTAAAACAACATAAGGTCAATAATATATTAATAGCTTGAGAAGTAACAATTATTTTTTTAAGAGTTGTTAGGAAGAACATCTGTTTCCTCTTTTTGTTTTCTGTTCTCTCTTTGGCAGCTAGCTGAATACTGTGTGAAGTAAGCCTTTTGAATTTAGTGGTTTAAATCTGCCCTACCCATTTTACCTGTAACTATAGACAAACAGCTAGAGACATGGCTTGTTTAATTAAGATTGAACTTTATTAAAAACACTGTTTTCAAATTTAGTCTCTATTTTTCTCGCTATTTTGTTTCTTGGTGTCTCTCTTTTTCATACTGATATTTATTTCAGGGTATATATACAGGAGATCATCAGTAAGTGAAGGACAATTTGAATTATTTCCAAAAAGAATACCTTTGAAACTGGAAAGTTAGATAATCACTCTCATTTTAGTCTAGATGCATTGCAAGATCAAAGCACATTCTTAAAATATGCTTATGTTTACAAGATTTATGTTTATTACTTTTATATAAGTGTGTGCGTGTACATCTGTGGTTGAATGCTGCATGTCTGTAGAGAACAGAATAGAGTGTGGAGTCTCCCTGGAGCTAGAGTTAAAGGTGGGTGTGAGCCACCTGATAATGGGTGCTTGAAACGGAACTGTGGTCCACTGTGAGAGAAGCACCCACCTTTAACTGCTGAGACCTTTCTCCACTCTCATTATATATTTCTCAATTACAAATTATTCAGCTGATTTTTAAATTAGTTATCAAAACAGACTTTTAAGACATAATATAGATGATTTTCAATCTTACTACATTCCTTTGGATAGATATTACATCTAATGCTTAAATATTAATAAGTAGGATATTCAAAACTATGTATTTTTCCAACAAATAACTATTTCAATGATACTCATAAATTACCCAAGGCCTGGAAACATGTCTCAGGAGAAAAAACACTTGTTGGAAACATGAGGAGTGTGGTTCAAATTCCATCTGTAATCTCAACACTAAGAAAACAGAAATGTGGAATCACAGGGGTGTGGTGAATGGGGTGACACCTGGCATACTACACTGGCCAGAATTGAAGTGTTCTGGTTTTGGCAGGACACTTTGCCTCAGTAACTGAAATGGATATCAGTTAAAGAAGGCATCTGATGTTAACCCAAGGCCTCCACACATCTATACACAGTTGTGTGTGTACACTAGCACACACATACACACATACACACACACACACACACACACACACACACACACACACACACACACACATGCATTCACGCACGCACTCACGTACCCACCCACCTTCAAACATAAAAACACACACACACATAAAAAATCACCAAAAATGTATAATGTTTGTGTCTGTTTGAAAGAGATGTCCCCCATAGCTTCAGGCACTTGAATATTTAGTCTCATGTTGGTTACCATCTGGGAAGGCTTAGGAGGAGTACCCTTGCTAGACAAAGTATGTCACTGGGTGGAGGTTTTGAAGTTTTCAAAGTCTCTCTACCTTTTGAATTCACTATCTCTACTTCCCCATTATGGTTTGGACATTAGCTCTCATCTGTTGCCGCCACTCTGTCTCTTGCTGCCATGTTTCTCTGACATGATGGACTCTTATCTCATCGGAACTTTGAGCCCAAATAAACCCTTCCTTCTATACATTGCCTTGACCATGGTCTTTTATCACAGCAAAAGTAGTGTAACTAATATAGTGATTTTTTTTTTATTTTAAACCAATGCTACTGTTTTATCCAAGTTAATGATACCAATAAAAGGCAAAAAAGAGTAGTCTAATTATATAAAATGTGACAAAAAAGTATATGAATATTTAAATTTTTATTAAAGGAAACATGAAAATAATATAAAAACAAAAAGTCAATATGAATTGAATTGTCTACCAGGATGTTTAATTTCAAAATTTTATCAACTAAAGAGCGGATTATCTGAAAATACAATTCTTAACAATATACTATGCAAATGAATTAATTCTAATACTTTGATGCCATCTGTAATTGTTGACAGTTTGATGACTACATTTTTTTTTTGAGACAAGGTTTCTCTGTGTAGTTTTGCTCCTTTCCTGGAACTCGTCTTTTAGACCAGGCTGACTTTGAACCCACAGAGATCTGCCTCCCTCTTCCTCCTGAGTGCTGGGATTAAAGGCGTGTGCCACCACTCCCCAGCCTGAGTAATTTTACAATGATGACACTACTGTTGACATATGTTTGCACTGTTCTTACTGTATTATATAAAGATATATATATATATATATATATATATATTGAAATATAAGAATTTAAAATATAAAATATTAATAATAAACATAATATGTACTTCATAGAATATTTTCTGCAGCAATTTCATCTCTTTTTTATTATTTTTTTTAAAATTTATTTTACATATCAACCAGCTCCCCCTCCCTCCTCTCCTCCTGTTCCACCAACCTCCTTTTTTACCCTCTCATCCACTCCTCAAAAAGGGTAAGGCTTCCCATGAGAGTCAACAGTGCATAGCATATCAAGTTGAGGCAGAACCAAACTCCTCCTCTCTGTATTAAGGCAGAGGGAGTCATCCCAACACAGGGAATAGGTTCCCAAAAGCCAGCTTGTGCACAAAGGATAGATCCTGGCCTCACTGTTAGGGACCCCACAAACAGACCATGCTGGTGAAGCCTTCTTGATCATGTTGAATGATTTTTTTTTTTTTGATATCTTCTTGGACTCAGTTTGTCAGTATTTTTTAATAAATATTTTTATTTTATAATTAATTTAATTTTACATATCACCCACGGATTCCCCTGTCCTCCCTCCTCCCGCCCCCCAGCTTTTCCCCCTCAATCCACCCCCATTTCCACCTCCTCAAAGGCAAGGTCTCCCCTGGGGAGTCAGCCCAGCCTGGTAGATTCAGTTGAGGCAGGTCCAGTCCCCTCCTCCCTGCACCAAGGCTGAGAAAAGTGTCTCAGCATAGGCTCTAGGTTCCAAAAAGCCAGCTCATGTACCTAGGACAGGTCCTGGTCCCACTGCTTGGGGGCCTCCTAAACAGTTCAAGCTAATCAACTGTCTCACTTACCCAGAGAGCTTGGTCCAGTTCCACGGGGGCTCCTCAGCTATTGGTTCACAGTACATGTGTTTCCGCTAGTTTGGCTATTTGTCCCTGTGCTTTTTCCAATCACAGTCTCAATATCTCTTGCTCATATAATCCTTCATCTCTCTCCAGTTGGACTCCTGGAGCTCCACCTGGAGTTTGGTTGTGGATCTCTGCATGTGCTTCCACCATTCACTGGATGAGAGTTCTATCATGACAGTTAGAGTGTTCGGCCATCTGATCACCAGAGTAGGTCAGTTCAGGCTTTCTCTCGACCATTGCCAGTAGTCTATAGTGGAGGTATCTTTGTGGATTTCTGGGGACCTCTCTAGCACTCTGCTTCTTCCTATTCCCATAGGGTCTTCCTTTTTTGTGGTGTCTCTTTCCTTGTTCTCCCATTCTGTTCCTGATCCAGCTGGGACCTTCTGCTCCCCTAAGCTCTCTTTCCCCCGACGTTTGCCCTCCATTACCCCACCCCACCCCCAGTTTGCTCATGTAGCTCTCATCCATTTCTCTGTTGCTGGGCAATCCCTGTGTCTTTCTTTTGGTCCTCTTACTAGGTAGCCTCCCTGGATTTGAGTTGCAGTCTGGTTATCCTTTGCTTTACATCTAGTATTCATTTATGAGTAAATACATACCATGTTTGTCTTTCTGAGTCTGGGTTACCTCACTCAGGTATTTTCTAGTTTGCCGGTATTTTATCGAGTGTTTTTGCATCAATGTTCATGAGGGAGATTGGTCTTCAATTCTCTTTCTTTGCTGCATCTCTGTGTGGTTTGAGTATCAGGGTAACTGTACCTCTTAAAGAGTTTGGTAATGTTCCTTCTGTTTCTCTTGTGTGGAGCAGTTTGAGGAGTATTGGTATTTAATAGCTCTTCTTTTAAATTCTGGTAAAATTCTGTGCTAAAACCATCTGGCCCTGGGCTTCTTTTGGTTGGGGAAGCTTTAATGACTGCTTCTATTTTGTTAGTGGTTATAGTTCTATTTAAATTTTTTATCTTGTCCTGGTTTAATTTTGGTATGTGGTACCTAGACAGAAAATTGTCCATTTCTTTTAGATTTTTTCCTATTTTGTGGAGTACATGTTTTTGAAGTATGACGTAATGATTCTCTGCATTTCCTAAGTGTCTGTTGCTATGTCCCCCTTTTCATTTCTGATTTTGTTATTTTGAATATTCTCTCCCCGCCTTTTCGTTAGTTTGGATAATGGTTTGTCTATCTCATTGTTTTTCTCAGAGAACCAATTCTTTTTCATTGTATTGTTCTCTTTGTTTCTATTTTCTTGACTCCAGTGCTCAGTTTTATTACTTCCGGTTGTGTGCTCCTCCTAGTTGAGTTTACTTCTTTTTGTTCTAGAGTTTTCAGGTGTGCTGCTAAGTTGCTAGTGTGAGATTTCTCCAACTTCTTTATTTGGGCATTTAGTGCTATGAACTTTCCTCTTAGCACTGCTTTCATAGTATCCCATAAGTTTGAGTTTGTTGTACATTCATTTTCATTGAATTCTAGGAAGTCTTTAATTTCTATCTTTATTTCTCCCTTGACCCAGTGGTGAATCACTTGGGCATTATTCAGTTTCCATGAGTTTGAATGCTTTCTGTAATTTGTGTTGCTGTTTAATTCTAACTTTAATCCATGGTGATCCGACAAGATACAGGGGGTTATCCATTTTTTTTTATTTGTTGAGATTTGCTTTGCAACCCAGTATGTGATTAATTTTAGAGAAGGTTCCATGAGGAACCTTAGAGAAGAAGGTATATTCTTTTGTGTTTGGGTGATGCATTCTATAGATTCTTTTGTGTTTGGGTGATGCATTCTATAGATGTCTGTTAAGTCCATTTGAATCATAACATCTGTTAGTTCCCTTATTTCTCTGTTAAGATTCTGTCTGGCAGACCTGTCCATTGGTGAGAATGGGATGTTGCACTCTCCCACTATTAGTGTGTGGGATTTGATGTGTGATTTAAGCTTTAGTAATGTTTCTTTTACAAAGGTGGGTGCCCTTGTATTTAGGGCATAAATGTTCAGAATTGAGAATTCATCTTGATGGATTTTTCTTGTGATGAATATGAAATGTCCTTCTCCATCTCTTTTGATTAATTTTAGCTTGAAGTCTATTTTTTAGATATTAGGATTGCTGCACCATTTTGTTTCTTAGGTCCACTTGATTAAAAATCTTTCCCCAATGCTTTACTGTGAGATTATGTCTGTCTTTGAAGTTGAGGTGTGTTTCTTGTATGCAGCAGAAGAATGGATCCTCTTTTTGTATTCCTTCTGTTAGCCTGTGTCTTCTTATAGGCAAATTGAGTCCGTTGACATTAAGAGATATTAACAACCAGTGATTGTTAATTCCTGTCATTTTGGGGGGGGGGTTGTTGTCAGTGGTGGTAGTATGTGTGAGTTTCACTTCTTTGGAATTCGCAGGCATGAGATTACCTATTATCTGGGTGCAGCTAACTTCCGTGGGTTAGAGTTTTCATTCTAGTACTTTCTGTAGGGCTGGATTTGTGGATACATATTGTTTAAATCTGTTTTTTCATGGAATATCTTGTTTACTCCATCTATAGTGATTGACAGTTTTGCTGGGTATAGTAGTCTGGGATGACATTTGTGGTCTCTTACTGCAAAATGTCTGTCCAGGACCTTCTGGCTTTCAGTGTCTCCATTGAGAAGTCCAGTGTAATTCTGATAGGTCTGCCTTTATATGTTACTTAGCATTTTTCTTTGCAGCTTTTAATATTCTTTATTCTGTATGTTTAGTGTTTTGATTATTATGTGGCAAGGGGACATTCTTTTTGGGCTCAATCTATTTGGTTTTCTGTAAGCTTCATGTATCTTGTATAGGTGTGTCCTTCTTTAGGTTGGGAAAGGTTTCTTCTATGATTTTGTTGAATATATTTTCTGTGCCTTTGAGCTGGAATTCTTTTCCTTTTTCTATCCCTATTACTCTTAGGTTTAGTCTTTTCATGGATTCCCAGATTTCCTGGATGTTTTGTGTTAAGAATTTGTTGGATTTAATATTTTCTTTGACCAATGAATCTGTTTCTTCTACTGTATCTTCAATGCCTTGTAATTGGAAGTTTTCTTGTGTCCTGACCTGCTGGCTGTCAGGACAAATCTCTCCGACTCACATCGCCCCAGTAAACACAGAGACTTATATTAATTATAACTGCATGGCCATGGCTCAAGCCTTTTTCTAGCTAGCTTTTATATCTTAAATTAGCCCATAACTACTAATCTATATATTGTCACATGTTCTATGGCTTTACCTGCATCCCATTACATGTTGCTCCTTGGGTGGCTGGCTGGAATCTCTTGACTCAGCCTTCCTCTTCCCAGAATTCTCCTTGTCTCCTTATCCCACCTATACTTCCTGCCTGGCTACTGTCCAATCAGTGTTTTATTAAACCAGTGTACAAAAGCATTATTCCACAGCAATGTCTGAGATTTTGTCTTCCATTTTTTGTATTCTGTTGGTGATCCTTGCATCTGCAGTTCCTGTTCATTTACCCAGATTTTCCATTTCTGGAATTCCCTCCATTTGTGTTTTCTTTATTGCTTCTATTTCAGTTTTCAGGTCATGAACTGTTTCCTTCACCTGTTTGATTATTTTTTCTTGGCTTTCTTTAAGGGATTTATTGATTTCTTCCAATTTTTTTGTTCATCTTTTCCTCAATTTCTTTAAGGAGATTTTCATTTCCTCTTTAAGGGCCTCTGTCATCTTCATAAAGTTATTTTAAGGTTATTATCTTCTGTTTCATCTCCATTGTGTTTATCAGGTATTGCTGTTGTAGAACCACTAGGCTCTGTTGTTGCCACATTGCTCTTTATGTTGTTGAATGTATTCTTACACTGCCATTTACACATCTGGGTTTGGGATAATTATAGAAACAGGTGTTAATTCTATGATGTCTTTGTTGGATGGGTATTTGGTTACTATGGTGATATTTTATTTGTACTGAAATGTAATTTTAATTTTATGTTAATAAAGTTGCCCTGGGGTCAGAGCTATTAGAGCCATAGCAAGAGTGTGGTGGTTAGAAGAGCTAGGTAGATTTCTGTGTGTTCAGGGATACAGCCAGTATTGGAGACATACGCCTTTAAGACCTGGAGGGCGGTACTTACAGGCAGTGATGAGGCAGTCATGTGGTTGGGTTTACAACCAATGAGAAGGCAGAACAGAAAGACTATTTAAACACAGACAAACAGGAAGTAGCTCTCTCTCGGGGAAGCTAGGAGCACTGCAGGAGGTAAGATTTTATCTCTGAGCTCTGACCTCTCGGCTTTCTCTTTTACATTGGCTCTGTGTTTCTTATTTTAATAAGATGATTGGTTACATCTACATCTGGCGCCCAACGTGACAAGAATCCATTAAAAACTGCTTGGGGCCGGCTCCCTAGCCGAAGCAACCGGCTCCCTAGCCCTGGCCCAGGTCTGCTTGGGCTCAGGCCGGACTGTGAGCTGCTTGCTTAAGGCCAGTGCTACAAACAGCTCAGGCCTGCCCTGCTAAACAGGGCCCCTGCCTGTAAAGCCAAGCCTTGACTCGGCTCAAGAGGGAACAAGTGGCTGGATTTAAGCTTTAGCCAGCTACGCTTTCACTTTCACTTTCGCTTTTGCTTTCTCTCTGTCTCTCTGTTTCTGTCTCTCTCTCTCTCTCTCTCTGGATTCACACCTAGGACACTAGGTGGCTGTTTTGAAATTCGCTCGGATTTCTACTGTTCTACGCAGATTTGGTAAGTCATAAAGGAAACTATTTAAACGACAAATTTTTTTCCACATTAAAAAAAAAATGGGGTTTCTGTGTACATTGGAAGAAAATTGGGTTTTTGAAATTTTAGGCAGTCTGACAATGGAACAACTGTGTGAGAAGATTAATGTTGATCGAATTATGCAGTTTATCACCATGCTTATTCTCATTTTACTATTTAAAAAGATAGTCGAAAATTATATGTCCATAGGTGTGTGGGTTAATGTCAGGGTCTTCAATTCGATTCCATTGGTCCACATGTCGGTTTTTATGCCAATACCAAGCTGTTTTTATTACTGTAGCTCTATAGTAGAGCTTGAAGTTAGGGATTGTGATGCCTCCAGAAGTTGTTTTATTGTACAGGTTTCTTTTAGCTATTCTGGGTTTTTTGTTTTTCCATATGAAGTTGAGTATTATTCTTTCCAGGTCTGTGAAGAATTGTGTTGGTATTTTGATGGGGATTGCATTGAATCTGTATATTGCTTCAGCAGTAAACAGAATGGTCTCAGGATCAGAAGCTAGTAAGGCAATAATTGAATCTTTGGCATTTGAGAATGCAAATGCAGCATGTAAAAGAATAATCAGGCCATTAAAGGCAAGATCTGCACCTTTGGAAGATTGGATTAGAGAAACAATTAATGTTGAGGTTGATGAGCATGATGATACGTGGGTAGGAGAAGTAATTTCAAAAGGTTTGAGGAGTGTTAGATGTTTTGGGTGTGGAAAGCAAGGACATTTTAAAAGGGACTGTAAACAGGTCATTCCTAGAAGCAATGTTTCTTCAAGGAACAATGGCAACAGAATGCCCCTTCCTTCTGGAGTATGCAGAAGGTGCGGTAAGAGAGAACACTGGACCAATGAATGTAGATCAACAAAGGACAGACAGGGTAATCCTTTGCCTTAGTTTTCGGGAAACTCCTGGAGGGGCCTCATGCAGGCCCCCATAGCAAAACCAGTTCAAACCTTTCCTGCAGCTGTAGAGGAAATCCCTGCTCAGAGTGATTAAATAACCAAATGCCTATTGGAATAAATCATGCTGGTCAGGATGATGAAACAGAGAGAATAGAAAATTCAGGAGAAAACATAAAGAAAATTTTTTGGCAAACTTCTATTAATGAACAAAGACCAAAATTAACGATAAAAATAAATGGTGTTTTGTTGTCTGGTCTGGTAGACACAGGTGCGGACATTACCATAATTGCACCAGAATTTTGGCATCCAGCTTGGCCTCTTCAGGAGGTAAACGTTCAATTGTTAGGAATTGGGACATTATCTCAGGTGAAACAGAGTGCAAGATGGCTGGAATGTATAGGTCCAGAAGGACAGAGAGGAAAATTAAAACCATATGTGGCTAACATAGCTATGAACCTGTGGGGTCGAGACTTGTTGCAACAATGGAATACTCAGATTAAAATCCCTCCAATCTCAGAAACAAATCATAAACTAGCACATGTTTCTGAGAGAAATATTAGAAGGCATTATTTTGAGTGGTCACCAGCCATCCATATTATATAAGAACAGGGCACAACAACTGATAATCTTCCAAAAATACCAACAGCTCTACCTTTAAAATGGTTAACAGACAAGCCTGTATGGGTTCAGCAATGGCCTTTAACAACAGAGAAACTCCAGGCTTTAGAAGAGCTGGTAGAAGAACAGTTAAATGCTCAGCATATTGAACAGTCAACCAGCCCTTGGAATTCTCCTGTATTTGTTATTAAAAAGAAATCTGGTAAATGGAGAATGGTAACAGACCTTAGAGCAATTAACAAAGTAATTCAGCCGATGGGCTCTCTACAATCTGGAATTCCTTTGCCTACTCTGTTACCAAAAGGATGGCCTCTCATAGTTATTGATTTAAAAGACTGTTTCTTTTTAATACCCTTACAAGAAAAAGACAGAGAAAGATTTGCTTTCACAGTGCCTACTTATAATAATTCTCAACCGGTTAAAAGATTTCAATGGAGGGTCCTCCCACAGGGAATGTTAAATAGCCCAACTCTGTGCCAATATTTTGTACAACAGCCATTGGAAGTGATACGTAAAAAATTTCCTAAATCTATAATTTATCATTATATGGATGATATTTTACTAGCTGACTCAAATGCAGATACTTTAGAAAGAATGTTTGAAGAAGTAAAGAAAATTTTGCCTTGCTGGGGATTACAAATTGCTCCTGAAAAGATACAAAGAGGAGATTCTATTAATTTTTTAGGATATAAAATAGAGCTACAAAAAATTAGACCCCAAAAGGTGCAAATTCGGAGAGATAGACTACAGACTCTTAATGACTTTCAAAGATTGTTTGGAGATCTTTCTCATCTACGAACTATTGTTGGGGTAAAAAATGATGAACTGACTAATTTGTTCAAAACCTTAGAAGGTGACAAGGACTTAAATAGTCCAAGAGAATTATCACCTGAAGCTGAGAAAGAATTGGCCTTGGTAGAAAAGAAAGTACATGAAGGGCACGTGGATCATATTGATCCAAAGCTGGATTGCATTTTGGTTATTTTACCTTCTAGGCATTCCCCTACTGGAATATTAATGCAGAGGGAAGATATTATATTGGAATGGATATTTTTACCAAATAAACCAAATAAAAAATTAAAAATTTATGGGGAAAAAATCTCTGACTTGATTTGGAAAGGAAAATTGAGACTTCGTCAATTAGCAGGAATAGACCCAGCAGAAATTGTCGTACCTTTAACTAAGGAGGACATTGAAAAATTATGGACAGAAAGTGAAACTTGGCAAAGAGCTTGCAGTAATTTTTTGGGAGAAATTAACAGCAAATATCCCAAAAGCAACAGAATTGATTTTATAAAGAGAGCTGATTGGATCTTGCCTCGAATTGTACGGCAAAAACCCATATCTGGAGTTCGTACATTTTATACAGATGCCAACAAAGAAGGAAAGGCAGGTTACAAATCAGAAAATTTAAGTGAAGTGTTACAAAGTCCTTATAATTTAGTGCAATAATCAGAATTGTATGCTATTCTGTTGGTATTAATGGATTTTTCAGAACCTCTCAACATAGTAACTGACTCTCAGTATGCTGAAAGAGTGGTATTACATATTGAGACTGCAGAATTTATCCCTGATGCTTCAGAATTAACTTCACTATTTATTCAATTACAAGATACAATCAGGAAAAGGAGTCATCCTTTATATATAACTCACATCCGATCTTATACTGGTCTGCCAGGCCCTTTAGCACAAGGCAATGATGAGATTGATAAATTATTGACAGGAAATGTGCTGGAGGCCTCAGAATTTCATAAAAAACATCATGTCAATAGTAAAGGTTTAAAAAAGGATTTTTCCATAACCTGGCAACAAGCCAAAGAAATAGTAAAGAAATGTCCTACTTGTTCCTTCTATAATCAAACTCCATTACCAGCAGGATGTAACCCAAAGGGTACTCAGAGGAATGAAATCTGGCAGATGGACGTGTTTCACTTTGCAGAATTTGGAAAATTGAAATATGTACACCACACCATTGATACTTATTCAGGATTTCAATGGGCAACTGCTTTGAGTTCTGAAAAAGCTGATTCTGTAATCACTCATTTGCTAGAAGTCATGGCCATCATGGGTATACCTGAACAAATCAAAACTGACAATGCTCCATCATATGTCTCTGTTAAAATGAAATAGTTTTTTGCTTATTACAATATAAAGCATATTACAGGTATACCACATAATCCTACAGGTCAAGCAGTTATAGAAAGATCAAACAGAACTCTAAAGGATATGCTAAATAAACAGAAAGGAGTAACAAAACCCCCCAGAAATAGACTGCATAATGCTCTATTAACTTTGAATTTTCTGAATGCCAATGAGAAAGGAACAACAGCTGCAGAGAGACATTGGATAATAGAAAAAATTACAGAATTAAATCAGCCTATATACTTTAAGGATGTGCTGACCTCAGAATGGAAACCAGGGTATGTATTACATTGGGGACGAGGTTTTGCTTTTGTTTCTACAGGAGAAGATAAGCTGTGGATACCATCAAAATTGATAAAGATTCGATTTGAACAAGAGAAACCTCTTAATTAGAGGAGATGATAGTTCATCAACCAGCATGAACATCCAATTTAAACTAACTTGTACCAGTAACACATGCCTTTTCATTTAATCAGATAATAACTTGCCAAAAGGGAACATCCCCATAATTAGTCTTGGGGAAAGGTTTTTGTTTTTGTCTTTTAGGAGAATGATGGTTAAGGAATCTGAAGAACACAAGACAAATGAGACAACTGAAGAAAAGGGACCAATCATCAATCCCAGGAAACAGAGTGAAATGGTGTATGGGTATATATTATCTAAAAAATTTTATGTCTTCTTAAATGTTTGTTTCTGCTTTTCTCTAAAGATTTAACACTATTGGTCTTCTAATAGTCCCAGTTCAATTAAAATTTAAAGCTGACTTTGGAGTTGGAGAATGGCTCTCTCCTTCTTTAAACTCAAGCATGTTGTTAAAATGAAAATACAAACTCCCTGTATCATGCCAGAATAAAAGAGCCATTTTCTGCTGTGGGACAGGACAAAAGCCAAATTAATTAAGGGACTATTCTATTACTAATCTCAACTCTTTGATTCTATTCTGATTCTTTAAACTTTTCTTAAAGTATAAATTTTATATCAAAATTTACAAGATTAATATATACATATACATTTTAAACTTTGTTAAGATATGAATGGTCATATAGAGTACTAACTAATTCTAGAAAAAAGGCTTCAATTAGCTGCATATATATGTCTTTGTGTTCGAGTCTCTTATCAGTTTTCTGCAGGAAATCACGGCCAGGCCTAACATCAGCTGAAATCTCCAGGAAGAAGATGGGGCCCCACAACAACAACCACAGCAACAACCACAACAACAACAATTCCACGTGGACAATAATAATATCACTAAGCTGACAAACATCATCTACAGATCAGCTTTGAACTACAAGTTGCTCAGAGCAATTTTGAGATGATCCAATCTCAAAAACTACTTGAATAAGGACTTGAGATAAATCCTGAACTTTGGCTTTGTACACAGACTGGATAATAATGAAGGATATAGTTACCTTTCCTAGAATTTGACAATTAACCTAAAATTTTTCTTTCAGGATAAAGATAACTTCGCCCATACCCAGCAAGAAGCAATTTTAAGAATGATGCCCACATTCCCAAAGAGGTGGTGTGGGGCGAGTGTTTTTTTTTTTTTTTTTTTTTTTTTTTTTGGTTCTTTTAATGGGTTTTGGGTCTGGGATAATTTTCATTGTTTAGGGGGGTTGGTTACAAGTTGTTGTCAAGGGTTAGGAAAAAGGCTAAGCAAAGGAGATTAGATTAAAGGTTCTTGTTTAAAAAAAAAAGAAAGAAAGAAAGAAAAGAAAAGAAAAAGATAATTACT
Source organism: Peromyscus leucopus (assembly GCF_004664715.2). Classification (NCBI taxonomy): domain Eukaryota; kingdom Metazoa; phylum Chordata; class Mammalia; order Rodentia; family Cricetidae; genus Peromyscus; species Peromyscus leucopus. Next base: position 72,531,097 of record NC_051083.1, read on the forward strand.
AGTTTTAAATACTTTACATTATTACCAACTATTAGGATATAAAGAAATGAAAGTTAGTAGTTATAGACATTACAATAGAAATTGTAGTCATATTAGATACGTTTTAAAAATTGAGCAGATATATTTTAGACAGGTCATCTTCAAACCCTTCAGAGATCTAAAGAATATGGCATTTAAAATGTTTTAATAACTTAGAAATTTTTCTTTTTTGAGACTTGTCGGCTCCTGGCAGTACCAATCTACTTCAGAGAAAATATGGGCATTGAAGAAACTGCATATGGAGTTAACTTTCATTGTGGCAAAAGTTAGCCATTGGACAACAAATTATCTTCGAATCAACAAGAAAAAATGGACAGACAGAAGACGAAACAAAGGACTACCAATTCCTGCCAAAACAAGTGTGGTTATGGCTTTATCAAAAGGCATCTTCTAAGGCTAGGACAATATGGCACCATCCCTGAAGTGGCCTCCACAATCTGGAAAAGGTACAGTACCCTTTTCTTAGAAGGCAGCTGAACAGGCAGTGGGCCGATGGCTTCTGTTGTGCAATGGAACAGCAACTGTAAGCTCACACCTCTCAATAGTAGACTGGCATTTAATGGAGGGATGTGGAGAAGAAGGGGATGCTGAGATGAAGCCATATATACACAGCCAAGAAGAATGGACAGCTGAATTCAAAAACCATCAACAATTTCCAAAATTTAAAATCCTGAATCATGACATGACACTAGTGGAATTCAGGTGTTTCTGGTACATGGACTGCTCTCACCCAATGTGAGGTTGAACTGTTGACCTTGTGTACAACCTACTTCACAAATGAGTCTGTCAGATACCATAAGCCTATAGGCTGAAGATGATGCCCCAACACTGTGGAGAAACCTCAGGTGACTGTCCAGGCAGCTGGCTGTTTCTGTCAACTCACAAAAATTTTGGAAGTTGCTTTTGTGCACTTCTTGTTTTTATTTTTGTTAGCTAATATTATTTCCTTCTTGGGTCTCTGAGGGAGCTGAAGATTAGTTAGTTATAGCTGAAGATTAATTAGGATAGAAAGTGAGTTAGATACATTTTGGACTTACTAAAATAGGATAGATAAGGGAATTATTTTCTCTGATTTGTCAAACACAAATGGACTAGACATCATTTAGGTATTTGTTACTTGTATATATTATATATAGTTATTGTACTTTTGTATATAGTTTTTCTTTTGTTAGTTATAACCTTTTACCTTTTTTCTTTTTATTAAAATAGAAAAGGGGAAATATGGTGATATTTTATTTGTACTGAAATGTAATTTTAATTTTATGTTAATAAAGTTGCCCTGGGGTCAGAGCTATTAGAGCCATAGCAAGAGCGTGGTGGTTGGAAGAGCTAGGTAGATTTCTGTGTTTTCAGGGATACAGCCAGCATTGGAGACACAGCCTTTAAGACCTGGAGGGCGGTACTTACAGGCAGTGATGAGGCAGTCATGTGGTTGGGTTTACAACCAATGAGAAGGCAGAACAGAAAGACTATTTTAACACAGACAAACAGGAAGTAGCTCTCTCTCGGGGAAGCTAGGAGCACTGCAGGAGGTAAGATTTTATCTCTGAGCTCTGACCTCTCGGCTTTCTCTTTTACATTGGCTCTGTGTTTCTTATTTTAATAAGACGATTGGTTACATCTACAGGTTACTTCATTTTCTGTTTCTTTTGTTGTCTTTTGCCTAATTGTCCAAGGGTTCTGGTGACTGGCTGGTTGTCAGGTTGAGTAGTATTGTCTCAGGTGAGGTTTGTGAGTATGTGGGTGCCTAGATCCAGTGTATTGTCCAGTTCTTCTGGCTGGTGTGGGCCTTACTTTTGCCTATGGGGTCTGTTTTTCCAATTGATGTGGGTGGGACCTGTGTTTATAGGGTCTGATCATATTACTGGAGAGGGTTGTTCATGGGAGGCTGCTTGGGTAGGTGGGATTGGGCAGCAGAGTGGATCTGTCCTTCCAACTGGTGTAGGTAGAGCTTGCACCTCTAGGGGCTGTTAATGTTGAGGGGGATGGTTGGCCAGAGGGAGGATAATGGGTTCGGTGGGTTTTCGCAGCAGAGTGTGTCTTGTAGGTTATAGAGTCCAGTTTGTGGTGGTGGTGGTGGTGGTGGTGGTGGAGCTGCCTGCCTGCAGGACCCTTACTTCCTGGCTGGCTGCTGGGGATTTCCATCTCTTTTTTTTGTAAGATTTTCTTGATTTGCACTCACCAAGAGAGGAGGTGTGTAGAAAAGATTCAGAAACCTAGCACTTCACTTAGGAATTGTTTTCAGGATCATTTTATAATTAAGAAAAGGGACTCAGGAATAAAAGAGTGTTGTTAATCAAGAAATTTATAATGAGGGGTACTTGGACTTTATCTTTGTGGAAAAATGAGGGAAATATACAATATTGACTTCAAATGATCTTATTTAGAAGAATAGTAGACTGCCTTTTGTTTACCTGGGAGGATAAATTCTGTTGGAAATTAAATGCTGATGCTGGTGATTAGAAATCAAGCTATAGTTCAGTGAAATGGTAAAAATAGGCCAATGAGATGGGGGTGATATTTTCTTTCTTGCTCTATACAAAATTATAATTTCTTCACATTCATCAGCATGCTTATTTTCTTTAGTTCTTTATCGTTATGAATCTTAATTATATGTTTTATGTATTGTTTATATACTCTTTCTAGAAGAGAAGCTATATTACAAAAGAAATTTATCTTTTTCTCTGCTATATCTCCAATAGTTAGAAAGCTGTTTGCCACTTATTAAATGCCTTATAAATATTACTTTAATGAATTATCACATAATTAGCTGTAATTGCACGTTCTGACTAAATTTGTAGTAGATCTGAAGGAACTCATAATCTGTTAAAGAAAAATCAAGAACAGATATGATTTTGTGATTCATCAAACTCCATGATTCCATCTGTTTCTTTCACTAATCAAGAAAAATTAATGAAAACTTTTCCCTCTTATACCTTAGTAAAAATTTGTGGCTTGGTCCTGAAATTCTTCAATGAAAGAATTCAAATATCTGAAAGAACCCATAGGCTAGATAAGATAAAGGATTGTTTATGAATTCAATAATTACTACATTAAAAGATGCATTTATTCTTGTAAATTTTCATACACACATGAAATGTGTCTTGATCATATCTACCATCTTGCCTCTTTCTTTTGACATAAGGAAACTACCATCACATTTTCCTCCCAATTTCATGTCTTCCTTTTATAATTTTTTTTTTACATTTTTAACCCATTAAATACAATTTGTGCTTACTGCATACACATGGATATAGGGTCATTCATTATGATATGTAGAGTCTACTAGTAGCCACATTCCCTAAAGAAAATTGACTGTCCTTCCCCCAGCAGCCATTAATAACCAATAGCTCCCCAGACACAGTTTGGGATCTCAGGAACACCTATAATTCATGCTGAAAGTTTAGCTTTTCAGATCTTGTGCTGGTACTTAAGGTTGCTATGATTTTACATGTAAAACAGCCATGTCATGTCTAGAGGGCAGACTTTTTTTTAGCACTCCTCATTCTCCATATCTTACAACTTTCCTGCACTGTCTTCAGAAATGTTTCCTAAACCCAGAAATCAGTGCTTTTGGTGTCTCATCTCTGACTGAGCATTTACAATAATTTATTTTCAGCATAGTGAAGGTTAATATATCACTTCATTATCCATACCACCCACACCAATAAGAAGGTTCTGTGACTAAATATTGAATTTCATATTCTATACTGGTTAGGTGCTGGACCCAGAAACTATGCAGTCATTTTTTTCTGTTACTATTTTAGTGATTTGGGGACTGTGCTATTGATTTTTGTGCTTTCTTTGCAATAACAAAAACAGCAATTTTACTATAATTAATTTATATATTTTAAATAAGAATTATATAATATGTAGTGAAAAAAATAATTTAGAATCATGACATGAACATTTACTCTGTAGAGTAATTAATGTATTGAAATGACTGTATCATATTTGTATACTTCATTTTTTAGAATGAATAAATACATATTTAAGGTGTTGTATTTTTGAAGCTAGGTTTCTTGGTGGTCATAAATAAACTTAAAATACAGAATAGGGGAAGAATGAAAATGATCATAGTTATCTAACTGTTTTCATTTTTATGTGATAAATCCAATTCAGAAATGGTCCGTTTCAGAAAAATATATGTTCAGGAATTATTAGAACTAGTTTCTAGAAAAATACTGTAAAAACTTCTTGGCAGGAATGTCCTGTCATCTGTCCTGCTTCATCTGTCAAGCATACTTTTTCCACAAAAGGACATCCTGATACTCAGTATCTTCACTTTTGTATTACTATGGTTCAGGAGACACCATGGTAAGAGAACTTTTACATTCCAGTAATTTCAGTAGACATTGCAATTTTGTTTCTGAGTAGCTGATCCTGAATAATGTATTCATTCTTGGTACAATCATTGTACATAAAGATTGAATGTTTTTGTTGAATAAAACTGATTCTGATGGAAAAATATCTTGAATCTGGAAAGGCAAAATAAATTATCCCCACTAAACTGCAATAAAGTTAAAAATAATAGCCAAAATTACATAGACACTAAACTATATGGTAATCATTGTTCAAAATGCCTTAGAGATAATAAATAAAGCAATCCTCACCAAAATACTATAAGATGAGGAATAATCATTCTATAGAAGTAAAAATATCTTCATTGGAACAGTTAATGATTACTGTTGCATAGTTGCAAAGAGATAAAGCAAAACTTTGAACACAGTATAACAAATGACCCATCATTCGTAAATAAGGGTACATATAATGGGATAACCACTAACTCTATCCAATAACTAGAACAGTAACAGAAGAAATTTATTTTCACTGGGTAATGAAGATAAATCAAAATGCTTTATTCTATTTATATGTCCTTGTGTGTGTATACATTCCAGCAGATTTCACAGAGACAGAATAAGGTATCAGAATGTGGGTTCATGAAATCCAACTTGAGTCCTCTGTAAGAGCAGAAAGTACTGTCAACTACTGAGCTGTATCTCCAGACTCCAGAAACATATTTTAGGTGTTACTAGTAAATTATTTGTATGAAAAAGATTCTTGTATGTGCTTTCACTATCCATACCTTTTTTATGAAAATTGTTTCCTGAAAGTCAAATTACTTTCATTTTATTTGAAAAAAATCTTAATTTGTCTATTTACATATTCAACGTTTACCACCAACATGCACATTGTATTTTAATGAAGGGGTTGTCATTGATTTCTCTTTTTTATTGTAAAAGAGAACAAAAAGGGAATAGCAAAAGTTTTGGTTAGAACCAAGAATTTCATGGACAGTTGCTTTCCAAGAAAAAAATAACTGACCATTTTATTTATTTATTTTTTATGTGTATTTATTTGTTAAGTTACATTTTTTTTTTTACCAGTGTATATGTTTATCTCAAGAATTCTTTCCCTGAGAAGAAATGATGCCTAGAAATTCAAATTGGGAAATGGTCTTACCTTATGATTTTTGTAATTATTATTAATCAGAAACAGGAAATCCAGAGACATGAGAGTTATTATTTGAGAAAACAAAGCTACTGGATGAGAATTTTTGCATGGCTTCCTGAATACTCCATACCATCTCATTCCTCACCCCAGTGCACAAATCCGACACAACCAAGTCTAATTTATACTAGTTTTTATATGATCCTTGATTTATTGTTTATAGAGACTTCTTTTAGCCCCAAAGAGAAAAATAATTTGGCATGTTCACAAGTATTTGAACATTTAAAAAAATCATGTAGATCCAGATACTTCATGTACAGAAAGTGAAAATTTGGCACTCATTTTTTTTTATTTGAGCAGAAAGTCATATGTTTACAATTTAGAAAATAATAGTTGATTATAAGTACTGTTATCTTTATGTAGAAAAAATTATAAATACAGTATTTAACTTGTAATAGAGAACAAAGTTATGCCACATCAATTACTTATATTGTAATAGATCTAATTTACATGTTTTGATTTACATGAATTGATTGTCTGATTCTGTAATAAAACACCACAACCAAAGCCAATTTGAGGAGGAAAAGCTTTATTTCATTTTATACATTCAGTTATCAGTTCATTACAGAAGGAAGTCTGGGCAGGAACCTTGAGGTAGAAACTGAAGTAAGGACCATGGAATAATGTTGGTTGCCCTGGCTTACTTGACTACTTTTCTTATACAGCCCAAGCCCACCTGCTCAGGGTGGGACCATGTATAGTCGGATGGACTGGACCCTCAAACATCAATATGCAGTCAAGGAAATGCCCCCACATACATGTCCACAGTGCGGTCTGATTGAGGTAATTCCTCAGTTAAGATCCTGTCTCCCCAGGTATGGATAGGTTTGTATCAAGGTGACAAAAGATATGACATTATTCATATACGTTAAAATAGAACTTCATTGATTTAAAAGTTAATGTAATTAAATTTTCAACTCATTTCTTTTTGTGTTAAATCTTGAACAATTCTATACATATAAAAACAACTTGTAAATGACTGAGAAAGAAATAAGTAGTTCAACACTATGCCCCACTTCCCCAAGTACTGTGAAGGCTTTCACAGATTTTGAATTTAAGGATTATGTTCCTGAGCGTAATATACAATTTGATAAATAGCACTCAAGCAAATTAATACTTCAGTAAATAAAATTCAATCTACAAGATCTTATAAAACATATGTGATTTCCAAATAATCATACTATAGACATGACTTATCATGAAAAACTCAAGTTTGTCTTGTTTCCATGCTCCTCTCTTTGTTTTTGTGTGACATAGTTAGATATTGTGGTGGCTTGAATGAAAATGGCCCCCTTAGGCCTATAGGGAGCAGTACAATTAAGAGGTGTGGCCTTGTTGGAGTAGGTATAGCATTGTTGGAGGAAGTGTGTCAATGGGGGTAGGCTATGAGGTTTCAAATGCCCAAGTCATGCACACTATCATTCTCTTTCTTCTGTCTGCCACTCAAGAGGTAGAACTCTCAGCTTCTTCTCCAGCGTTGTGTCTGCCTGCACATTACCATGCTTCCTGCCATGATGGCAATGGACTAGTTCTGAGTTGTAAGCCTCAAGTTAAATACTTTCCTTTATGAGAGTTGCTCTGGTCAGAGGGTCTCTTCACTGCATTATAAACCCTAAGACAGATGTTTTCTTTTTGAAACAGGGTGTCACTTCATAGCTCAGGTTAATCTCCAACACTGGAACTTATCACCTTAACTTTCCAAGTTCTGAGATTATAGGTGTGTGTCACCTCACTTAAAGAAGCATAGAAATTTCCATACAAATAGTTTTGTTTTTCCCCCTTTGATGAGTTTGACAATTTTGTATTCAGAAATATCATTTTAAATTCCAATGATAGTGTGATATGTATATTTTCCTAACTTAAATGATACATCAGAAGGCAGATAATGAAGATGAAGAAGCTATCTCTACGTTCAGTCCTTCAATAAACTGCAGGAGAAAAGAGACACAATATGATACTAAATTTATTAAGTGCACTAAAAAGGACACAAGGAATTGAAGCAATCTGTCAAAGAGTTATTGAAGACAAAAAGCTAGCAACAGTAAAATGTGCTTGTTACTGGGACATCCTCAAAAAGACTGCAATGCCGTGGATTGGTAAAGGGCATGGAGATAAACCACTCTGGAGACCGTTTCAGAGAACAGCATGTGCTTAGTTATACATGAACAGCTAATTATGTAATGAAGGCATATTAACTGTGATTGGTTAGCAATCAGATTGGACAGTGAGTGCTTGTACCACCAGGGACTCTATGTGGAAGAAGTTCATTAAAAGAGATATGGAGTATACATACTCATCAGATGGCCAGGTACTGGCTAATCATGCTACTTCAGAGTTCAGTGTTCTTACTTCTGGGAATATTAAGGAGCACTGTGTATCATACTATTTATTTTGAAGTGCAGTGTGCTTGGTAGGCTAGCCACCAGGTCATGCCTACATTTCCCTCCTACAATAATGCAGAGTGCTATTATATCACTTAGCTTATTTTGTTCTCCTTACCCCTCTCCATGTCTAGGGTAAGCTTGGACTCTAATACCTCCTAACAATGGCTTGAAACACTAGCAGACCTTCTATCATGGAAAGGGGGGGGAGTGTTGTGGTTATATTTAAACTTCATTGCAATAGAGCTGTCATTATTTGAAATACCTAAAGTCTAATGGAAGGTCCCACTTCTGTGTATATATTTTACCTGAGTTGCAGATTACTATTCAAAGCATTTTGGGAAACATTCTGAAGGTATACAAATAAATGTAATGAGTCCACAAAAACAAAACTAAAAAACTTATAGGAAATAATAAGCAAATATTCTTGTCTTGGTATAGTAATATTTTTATTAGAACATTTTTAAATTTACAAAAAAATAAAAAATATGGATAATTTCCAATTTTGCCGATTTCTCCAGTTAGCCTAGAATTAATATCTTGTATTAATAAACTATACTTGTTGCAACTGAATCAATGTTGATATACTATTCTCAGCTCAAGTATATACTTTACAATTGGACCTATCTCTGGTACATATTTTGTGGAATTATAAACTTATAATTATATTTCTCCATCATTATAGTAGCAGGAACAATAATTTCACTTAGTTAAAAATACACCCCTTTCTACCGTTAAGCCTTCCATCTTTCACCTGGAACACCTGAGAATGAGAACTCTTTTAGTGCCATACTTTTTTTATTTTCCAGGATCCTTTTACCAGCCTATTTTATCAATATGTATATCATATTCATCTATGTCTTTTGTCACTTAGATGTTCATTTTTTATTAAGAATATTTCATTACAACACTATATTATAATTTATGAATTTACCTATTAAAGGGAAAATATTCAAAGTTTTCCTTTAAGACTAGAACTAAAATATACATCCTTCCAGGATCTTGAATTCATAAAACTTTGAATAAAGTTACATCTTTTGCTCTTGAGGTATCCTCTAATTACTATATATTTTTACTCAAATAAGTCATTTTATTCTGTTATTTAATTATTTATTTTTATTTATATCTATGGATACAATCATTTTGGTTTTGCTGCCTTCCAAAATTGAGTTGCTATTTAAATTCCTACCAGCAATGAGTAAGATAGATCAGACCCTAAAAGTCAAATATTGCATGTGTATGGTGGCTTTTAAGTTTCTGATAAGCATTCAGCAATCCATAAAGATACAAAGGTTAAGAATCAGGTGAAGGACTAAGGGTAGGTAGGGAGAGGATCCTCCAAAAAAGGGGAAATATAATATGTAATTATGGAGAAACAAGACAAAACTTGAATGGTAGGATTAAATGTGGAGGAGGATGAAAGAGAGCAATAAAAGGTATAGGAGAGAATATCGGGAGAAACAACTAACACTAGAAGAAATTTGAGGGGCCATTAGGAAATCTACTACTGTAGAACCTTCCCAAAGTACATACATACATGAAAGAAATCTAAACGATGTCACCAAATAATGGGAAGGACAGTATCCCAATTAGAGCTTTTCTTCTACCAAATGAAACCTTCATTGCCCAGAATGAGTTACATCTAGTTGAGTCATTGGGCAAAGGAACCCTATGGAAATCTACAAACATCTCAGGAAATTTCCAAGGTTATTGGTTGCTCTCTACAAAGTGATGGTAAAACCCTATTGCTGAAGAAAACACTAATATAGCTCATTGAGCATAGAGAAATTGAGTTGGTGACTAAATAGACCTTCACCCCTATTTGCAAGTGTGAATAGTACTGAAAGGTATTCAATATGCTATCAGAAGAGAAAGGTAAACATCAAACCAGCTACAAAACTTGCAATCTACAATGTTGATTTGCTTGCAAGATATGCTAGTTCAGTAGTGGCCCAAATGTTGTGGGAGTTACCAATAACACTTTTATTGGATTTAAGTCCCAATACATAAGCTGAGATCAATGTCTGACACTGATAGGGTGGCCAAGAATGTGAGACTGGATAGGTCATGGACCTAAGTTAAAACCAAATAGCATTATTCTGCTAAAGGAATATAGTAATGCAATGACTTCTAATGACATTATCTAATATCCATACATTAAGATCTCACTCAGTCATCATCATACAATTTCCTCTTTCAGTAGATGAGAATTAACATAGAGACCTGTAACTAGGCATTGTTCAGAGAGTAATAGACTCACTCAATCCTAAGTGGGATGTTCTTATCAATCTCCTGTCCATAGGAATCAGAGATCTATGCAGAAGAAGAAGACAAAAAATTGTAAGAGCCTGAGGAGATGAATGACTCCAAGGAAAATGTATCTTCTAGACACAATACTGCTTTACATATGAACACATAGAGACCATCATAATTTGCACAGGGCATCCACAGATTCAATACATTGGTGAATACCAGCATTGAGCGAGAGAACTAGACATGATTACCAGCCATAGATAGACTAAAGATAAAAGGGATGCACTTCCACATAATAAAGGTGATTTATGACAATCTCACAGCCAATATCAACTTAAATGAAGAGAAAATCAAAGTATTTCCACTAAAATAAGGAACAAGACAAAGTTTTTGTAGTTGAAAATTTTCTCCAGTCCTGCCCGGGCCCTTGGTCCTACAGCTGCTTATAAAATAATCACTCAGAGGCTTATATTAATTACCAAATTCATGGCCTATAGAATGCTCCTTGCCAGCTAGCTCTTAAAACTTAACTCATTTCTATTTATCTATAAGTTGCCACATGGCTTTGGCTTACCAGTACTTTCATATCTTGCTTCTCCTGGTAGTGGTGGAATCTCTCTTCTGCCTCTGCCTTTCTTCTTCCTGTCTGTCTCTTGGATTTCATGCCTGGCTATAACCTGACTCATCATAAGCCAGAGAAACTTCTTTATTATCCAATCATAACAACACATATTCACAGCATACACAAAGACATCCCACAGAAGTTTTTCACTATCTCCACACCTAATCAATATAGTATTTGAAATCTTAGAGTAATAAGACAACTGAAGGAAACCAAAGGGATACAATTGGAGATGAAGAAGCCAAAGTATCTTTATTTGCAGATGATATGATTGTGTTTATGAATAACACCAAAATCTCTACCATGAGACTCATACAACTGATAAACACTTTCAACAAAGTAGCAGGACACTAAAAGTCAGTCACTTTCTTATATAACCATGACAAACAATGAAAAAAGAAATCATGGAAACAATATCTCTTACAATAGACTAAAAATATTTTGGAGTAATTATAACAAAGCAAGTGAAACATTTCTATAATAAAAGAGCTTCAATTAAGAAATTGAAGAAGATATCAAAGGATGGAAAGATCTCCCATGCACAAGGATCAGTACAATTAATATAGTAAAAGTGGCCATCCTACCAAAAGCAATCTACAGATTCAATGCAATCCCCATTAGATGTTCAATATAATTCTTCATGGATTAAGAAAGGACAATCTTCAGGTTCATATGGAAACACTAAAATGCCAGAATAACTAAAACAGTCCTGAATAATAAAATGACTGCTGGAGGTATCATCATCTATGATCTCAAATTGTACTACAGAATATAGTAATTAAATACTATGATATTTACATAAAAACAAAAATCCTGGTCAGTAGATCCAATTCAAAGAACCATATATAAGTCCACACACTTATGACCATGTGATTTTTAATAAAGTACTCAGAAATACTACTGTAAAAAGACAACATCTTTAACACATAATGCTGGTAAAATTTGATGCCTGCATGTAGAGGAATCCAAATAGTATAAGTCTATACTTATCCCCTCAGCTCAACTCTAAGTGAATAAGTGACTTCACTATAAGGCCAGACATATTGACCCTGATAGAAAATAAAGTAGGAAATAACCTTGAACTCATTGACATAGGAAAGGACTTTCTGAACAGAAAACAAATATCACAGGCACCAAGAAAAATTAATAAATTGGACTTCATGAAACTGAAAGTTTATGTATGGCAAAGAACACATCACTGAGACAAAACATTATTCTAAGGAATGGACAAATATTTTTACCAATGTCACATCTAATAGAGGGTTAATATCTAGTATATATATATATATATATATATATATATATATATATATATATAATGTGTATAAAAAGCTCAAAAACTGGATATCAATAAAACAACCCTATTTTAGAATGGGGTACATATCTAAAGAGAGAATTGTCAAAAAAGGAAAATCAATTTCTGAGAAACACTTAATGCTCAATATCATTAATCAGTAGGAAAATACAAGTCAAAACTACTTTGAGATTTTACTTTACACCAGTCAGAATGGCCATGATCAATAAAACATGTCAGTTCATGTTGTCAAGGATGTGGGGTAAGGGGAACACTCATCTTTAGCTGGTGGAAAGGCAAACTTGAACAGTCACTATGAAAATCAGTGTTGTTGTTTCTCAGGAAGCTTGAAATAGATCTATCCCCAAATCCAGCTATGTCTTTTATGGACATATCCCCAAAGGACTCTACTTACTGCTACAGAAATAATCATTCAATCATGTTCTTTGCTTCTCTCTTCATAATAACTAGCAATTGAAATTGCCTAAACATCCAGCAATGAATGAATGGATAAAGAAAAAAGAAAAAAATGGTAGATTTATACAATGAAATCTTACTCAGCTGCTAAGGAAACAAACATGAAATCTTGAATTTCACAGATAAATTTAAAGAGCTAGAAAAAACTTATCTTATGTGAGGTAATTCAGTCCCCAAAAGACAAATATACTATATTTTTGATTATGTGTCAATATTATCTGTAAAGTTTTCAATACACAGCCTAGAATCCATACAACCACAGAGATTGGTCATATAGTAAGGGACTAGGAAGGAAGGATCTCCTTAGGAAGGGGAAATGTAATAGATAGTAAAGGACAGAAGAGAGCATGGGGACTAGAATGGGAGTGTCAAATAGGAAGTGGGGAAGAGAAGGGCAAGGGAGTAAATACAGGGAGGGGCAGCTAAAACTAAGGACCATTTGTAGTGTCATATGAAAACCTAAGACAATGGAAGCATCTTAAAATATATATGGAAGAGATATAAGTGGAATCATCAAATAACAGGGGAGAAAAAGTCACAACTGGATATCTCTGGTCACCAAATATAACCTCCAGTTCTGGGATTGGGTGACATCTAATAGAGTGTTGCCTAATGGTGCCCTATGAACATCCCCAAAACAAAGGCTACTGCTGCTAAGGCTATTGATTGCTCTCCACTAAATGACAATAAGGCACTATTGCTGAAAACAAAACTTACATAACTCATTGAACATGGAGAAGTAGAGATGGTGCCTACTTTATCCTTCACCTCTATTGACTAGTATTCATGGTACTGAGAAGGTACTCTACATTGTACCAGAAAAAAAAAGGTAAATGCTAACCCAGCTACAAACCTGTCAATCTATAATAGAGACCTGCTTGTGAGTTAAGCAGGTACAATAGTGGCACAAAATTCACGTGTGTAACCAACCAGTCTCTGGTTTTAAGTTCTACTCCATAAAGTGATACTGATATCTGACAATGCTTGGGTGGCCAATAACCAGAAACTAGATAGGCCATAGCCATAGGGGTAAACAAATACTGCTGTTCTCTTAAAGGCACTTACCAATAAAATGACTCCTGATGACATTCTTCTATACCCATAGATTAGCATCTTGCTCATCCATCATCAGAGAAGCTTCACCCTTTAGTAGATGGGAACAAACAAAGAGACGTATAAATGGACAATGTGGAGAAAGTAAGAGACTTTGGAGCACTTTGTATTAAATGAGATGTCTCCACCAAATCCCTCCCATTATGTCTCAGGGAAATCTGTGGAAGAGGACAGGGGGAGATTATAAGAGCCAATGGGAATTGAAGACCCCAAGGAAACAAGGCCATCCAGATACAACATGACTGACACAAATATGAAGTCACAGGGAATGTGTAACATGCACAAAGTCTGCATAGGTCTAAGCCAGATGAGGTCCCAGTGATGAGGGGGAAATGGACACCAGTTCCCATTCTTAACCCAGAAGCTATCTCCAATTTATAACTGTTCACAAAGGAAAAATTATTTTTCTTCAGTGGAGTCTCACTGAGTATACAAACCAAACTTAAAGGCAGGTCAATACCCAGCAGTATTTTTGAAACTTATTTTACCTCATAATGCTTTATTTGGGATTTTTTAACTTATAGGTTTTTTGCTCATAGATTATAGCTTCGAATTTTGTGTTTTTATGGGATTTCTGTTTGTGAAAATGTGTATGGCTCTGTGTCTATATGTATTTTTTCCTTTGGCTACTTTTCTGTTTGTTTTTTGTCCTATTCTGGTTTGTTTATATTTATTTTACATTATTTATTTTATCACTATTATTTCTAGATGAATACAAATGAGAGAGAGAGAGAAAGAAAGGGTTGGGCGATAGGGAAGTAGAAATGACATTTGGGGGAGGGGAAGCCATAATCAGAATATATTGTCTAAAAAATACATTATGTTGCTAAACATGAATATGCATACAATGGAAAGAAAAGAAAGTGAATTATATCTAGATTATTGTTTGAAATATTAAATAGTGAGGGAGAGGTAGCTCTTTCAGAGGGCATATAGGAATGTGTAAAGGTAAATTGATTGGTGGAAAGAGAAATATAGAGGGCACAGAGGAGCTTGTTGTAAGAAAAGTTATGGAGTGAAATAATAAAGTAGTCATAAGTATAAAGATGGGTTAGGTCAACCCTGTTGCATAATACTCTTTTACACTATGTGAAGATGTGTCACTGTGATTGGTTTAATAAAGAGCTGAATGGCCAACAGCTAGGCAGGAAGAGGTTAGGCAGGACTTCTGAGGACAGAGAGGTCTCGGATAAAAAGAAAGTTGGGGTCACCACCTGGAGGTAGAGGGAGCATGACATGCAAGGAAGAGAGGTAAAAACCATGAGCCATGTGTCAGCATGTAGATGAATAGAAATGTGTTAATTAAAGTTATAAGAGCTAGTTTGAAACAAGCCCGAGCTATAGGCTGAACTTTCACAATAATAAGTCTCTGTGCTGTTTTCTTTTAGCTGGCAACCCAAAGAATAATCCAGCTACAAAACCCAGTTTACATAACTCTGTTTCTATAAGCAAAAACAAAACAAAAACAAAACCATAAAAACTAGAGGGTCAAGACTGTGAACTCATGTTGAGCCCTCATCTAGAAGCCAAACTGAACTGTATTAGACACTGACTTCCAAAAATAACTTCAATAATTGTAGGAAGTGAACATTTTCTTCAAAATAATTACCTTGCCAGAATAGAAAAACTAGGTTAGTTGTCTCCTACTAAAATTCAAAACACAATTGAAATTCTTTACAGGAAGAAAACTTGAGGTCTAAGTATCATTCATTGCTATTTTTTATACTAAATTCAAAGAATATACAACAATAATCATAAAAATCTTTCTGGAAATACAAACATGGTGGAACAGAATTAGTGTGAGAGTAGAAGTAGAACCATACTGGATGGCATTGAAAGTAAAAGCCACACCTAGATAATTACAATGAAAAATAATGTAAAAATGGAACAGGAATATTAGATTAGATAAAATTGAGTAACAAACTAACATTTGTAGGAAGGGGCTATTGTATCTATCTTTATTTATTTTATTTTATTTTGTATTTTTCTTTATTAAGAAATTTTCTACTCACTCTACATACCACCCACAAATCCCACCTCCTCCCTCCTCCGACTTCCCAGCCCTCCCTCCCAAGCCACCCCACATTCCCATATCCCCCAAATCAAGGTCTCAAATGGGGAGTCAGCAGAGCCCTGTACACTGAGCCTAGGCAGTTCCAAGCCCCATCCCTCTGCACCAAGACTGTGCAAGGTGTCACACCACAGACACCGGATTCCCAAAAGCCTGCCCATGAACCAGGGACAGATCCAGACCCCCTGCCTGGATGCCCCCCAAACAGTTCAAGCCAAACAACCATCTTCTAGGATACAGGGGGCCTAGTCCAGTCCCATGGGGCCTCCACAGCCACTAGTCTACATTTCATGGGCTTCTACTTGTATGACCAGTCATCTCTGCATGTCTTCCCATCATCTATATATATAGGTGTGTGTGTGTGTGTGTGTCTGTCTGTGTGTGTGTGTGTTATAAATTGCTATCCATATTTATAGCAATAATTCAGTCTTCATCATGTTATGGGCCAATAGAGGGAAATAGGATTAAGTAGGAACACAAAATATGTTAAGACAATATGACTAAATCATTGTTGAACACTTTGGAAATCAGTATGGCGGTATCTCAGAAAACTGGAAATCAATCTACCTCAAGACCCAGTGATTCCATTCTTGGGAATATACCCAAAGGATGTTCAATCATACCACAAGGACACTTGCTAAATTATGTTCAAAGCAGCATTATTTGTAATAGCTAAAACCTGTAAACACACTAGATGCGCCTCATCCAAAGAATGGATAAAGAAAATGTGGTACTTTTACACAATGGAGTATTACTCAGCAGTGAAAAAGCAACAACATCATGAAATTTGCAGGCATATGAATGGTACTAGAAAAAAGTGATCCTGAGTGAGGTAACCCAGACCCCAAATGACAAACATGGTATGTACTCACTCATAAGTGGATATTAGTTGTAAAGCAAAGGATAACCAGGCTACAATCCACAGCTTCAGAGAAGCTAAGTAACAAGGAGGACCCTAAGAGGAAATCATGGATCGCACTGAGAAGGGACATTGGATGAGATCTCCAGGATAAACTGGGGAAGAGGGAGAAAGGTAGAGGGGAGGGAATGGAGGAATGGGAACATAAGGGATCAGGATGATTGAGTCGGGGGGAAAGACAGAGAAGGAGAGCAATAAAAGATATCTTGATAGAGGGGCCATTATGGGGTTAGGGAGAAACCTAGTGCCAGGGAAACTCCCAGGAATCTATAAGGATGACTTCAGCTAAGACTTCTAACAATAGTGGAGAGGGTACCTGAACTGGCCTCTCCTGTAATCAGATTGGTGACTACCCTACTTATCATCATAGAACCTTTATCTAGTAACTGAAGGAAGAAGATGCAGAGATCCACAGCCAAGCATTGGACCAAGCTTTGGGAGTCCTCTTGAAAAGAGGGAGGAAGAATTTTATGAGCCAAGGGGGTTGAGATCATGAAAAGGAAACCCACAGATATAGATGGCCCAAGATCGAGATTGTGGGAGCTCCTGGACTCTAGACCTACAGCTGGGGAGCCTGTATGGGACTGACCTAGGCCCTCTGTATGAGGGTGACAGTTGTGTAGGTTGTTCTGTTTATGGAGCCCCTATCAGTGGGACCAGGACCTGTCCCTGACACATGAGCTGGCTTTTTGGAACATATTCCCTTTGGTGGAATGTCTTGCTCATTCTTTTTTTTTTTATTTTTTATTTTTTATTTTATTTTATAATACTATTCAGTTCTACATTACTATTCAGTTCTACATAACAGCCACAGATTCCCTTGTTCTCCCCCTTCCTGCCCCCTCCCCTTCCCCCCAGCCCACCTCCCATTCCCACCAACTCCAGATCAAGGCCACCCCTGAGGACTGAGATCGACCTGATAGACTCAGTCCAGGCAGGTCCAGGCCCTCCTCCCAGATTGAGCCAAGCGTCCCTGTATAAGTCCCAGGTTTCAAACAGCTATCTCATGCAGTAAGCCCAGGACCTGGTACCACTGCCTAGATAGATCCATATCTGTCACCGTGCACAAAACATAAGTCCAAGTGGATCAAGGACCTCAACATAAATCCAGCTACTCTGGACCTGCTAGAAGAGAAAGTAGGAAGTAGTCTTGAACGCATTGGCATAGGAGATCACTTCCTAAATATAACACTAGTAGCATAGGCACTGAGAGAAACAATCAATCAATGGGACCTCTTGAAACTGAGAAGCTTTTGTAGAGCAAAGGATACAGTCAACAAGGCAAAGCGACAGCCTACAGAATGGGAAAAGATCTTCACCAACCCCACATCTGACAGAGGACTGATATCCAGAATATATAAGGAACTCAAGAAACTAGACATCAAAACGACCAACAGTCCAATTGAGAAATGGGCTTTAGAACTAAACAGAGAATTCTCAACAGAGGAAACTCAAATGGCTGAAAGACATTTAAGGAATTGCTCAACATCCCTAATCATCAGGGAAATGCAAATCAAAACAACTCTGAGATACCACCTTATGCCTGTCAGAATGGCTAAGATCAAAAACACTGAGGACCCTTTATGCTGGAGAGGATGTGGAACTCCGGGAACTCTCCTCCACTGCTGGTGGGAATGCAAGTTTGTACAACCATTTTGGAAATCAATATGGCGCTTTCTTAGAAAATTGGGAATCAATCTCCCCAAGATCCAGCTATACCACTCCTGGGCATATACCCAAGAAATACTCATTCATACCACAAGAGCACTTGCTCAGCTATGTTTATATCAGCATTGTTTGTAATAGCCAAAGCCTTGCTCATTCTTAATGCAGGGGAGAGCAGCTTAATCCTTCCCAACTTGATATTCCATGCTTTGTTGACTCCCATGGAAGGCCTTACCCTTTCTGAATGGAGACAGAGGAGTGGATGGGGGTGGGGTATAAGCGAGGCTTGGAGAAGGAATTGGAGAAGAGGAAGGGGGGGGAAATTGTGGTTTGTATGTAAAATAAATATATTTAACAAAATAAAAATTAAAAAACATAAAAATAATTGCTGTATATTTTCATATTAGCTTTCATTTCAGAATGCAATTTTTAAACATAGATCCTATGATAGATCTTCCTAGGCTCCAGCACTATGCTTCTTAGAAGATAGGTAATCTGCTTAAATTATGCTTGCACAGAAACACACACACACACACACACACACACACACACACTTTACAAATGGATGAATGATAGAATATGAGCATTTTCTGTCATTTCTATCTTCAATTCTATTTATAAAAATTTCACAAATGAGTATGTATTTACAAATCCATAGAGCAAATATTAGGAATATTGATAAGAAAATAGACATTTAAAAATTTTCAGATTGAGGCAGCTGGATCTCTGTGAGTTCAAGGTCAGCCTGGTCTACAGAGCTAGCTCCAGGACAGCCAGGTCTACACAAAGTAATCCTGTATCAAAAAAATAAAATTGTTCAAGCCATTTGAAAGATTAGTGATAATATAATAAATCAGATTTGCTTGCTTATTCACCTAAACATTTATCATATTTTTCTTCCGAACAAGCTCTGTGTATTTATTTGTCTGTTATTTAACTTGTTTCAAATTATGTGTGTTGTTCTAACTAGCACAAACACTGTCATTTTAGTGTTCTTATTTGATACTCTCCCTTATAGTAACATTAGTAAGAACAGGCAGAAATAAATAAACCTTGAAATAATATTCCCTTCAAACTAAAACTTGGTCTCTTCTGGCCATTTTTACTAGAAAAAGTAAATCAATTCACACTATCAGTTGACTGCACAAATAGTTGTGTGAAATAAGTATCTCAACAGGGATGCTTTCATTTTATTTATATTATCACCAAACAAGCCATTTATTAAGCAAAATTCCTATTCTACTTGCACACAGAGAGAACAAGCAGATGTCATTGGCCATAGGTCTTTGAAAGACAAGTTGTATATTGATGTTTATATGGAACACTATTCTACTATCTAATGAAATTTCATTTTTAGTTCTGTTATTACCTAGGTTTGTTTTGTCCATTATGTATAACATTTTATTTCTATAAACTACAAACATTAATTTTAGCTATGAGCATCTTTCATATGAGACTGCCGCTATTCCTTCATGTGTCAATATCAAATGGATACTGCCCAAGTGATCATTTATAATATGAAAGGGAAGAAAGTTTTCATGTAAAATTTCTTTCTACATCACTGTTATCCAAATAAAGATTATCACAGCATTATTTAGGACTTTCAGTTCAGTTCCATACAGAATATAGTGTAGTCAAAATGCAAGATTGAAAATAATCCACACCAGGTGAGTATTATTTTGCTGTGACATCCCATGTTTAAATTGAAAAGTGAAAGGGAAATAGCTAGAAGGGGTCAAACTGATACATTCTGTAAGGGACTCACCAATACATCTACCTTAGTCAATGTTCTATTGCTTTGAAGAGACACTATAACCACAGCAACTCTGATAAAAGAAAGTATTTACTTGAAGGCTTAGTTACAGTTTTAGTTTCATACTTTTATGTGCACAGATGGAAATAATAAGTAGGAATAAGGAAAGTTAGTCCATCATCATTGTGTTAGTTTGAATGTAATTGGCCCCCATAAGCTCATAGGGAGTGGGACTATTGGGAGTTATGGCCTTGTTGAAGTAGGTGTGGCCTTGAGGAAGGAAGTGTGTCACTGTGAGGGCTGGCTTGGAGGTCTCTTGCTTGAGCTTCACTCAGTGTCACAGTTCATTTCCTCTTGCCTTCAGATCAAGATGTAGCCATCGCCATGTCTGCCTGCATGTTGCCATACTCCCCACCGTGATGATAATAGATTAAACTTCTGAAACTGGAAGCTACCTCAATTAAATGTTTTCATTTATAAGAGGTACCATGGTTATGGTGTCTCTTCACAGCAATAGAAACCATAAGACAATCATCACAGGAATGATACTGGCATGCAGGCAAGGCATAGCCCTGTAGCTGAGAGATTTACATCCTGATCCATAGATAACAGGGAGTAATACTGAGCCTTGCATGCCCTTTTGGAACGTCAAAGCCCACCCCCAGTGACACACTTCCTCCAAAAAGCCCACACCTCCTAGTCCTTTAAACCTTACCAAACATATTTACTCCCTGGTGACTAAGAATTCAAATACATGAGCCTATTGGACTCATTCTTATTCAAAACACAACAGCATTGGTAAGTGTTACATGTTTTGTTTTGTTTGAAATGAATTCATTAATTCTTTAATAATTTCAAACCACTTTGCATCCCTTTTTTAAATTTAATAATCCAATAGCTCTGTGTGGACCCATTCACTGGAACATGGTTGACTTATCAGAAGTCACACCATTAAAGAAAACTGACTCTCCCTCTCCCACAAGTCATTTTCTGTCCATTAAAGCCCATAGCTCCTCAATTCTTGACTGTAGCTCCTGAATCCCTTCTTTCCATGAGAGAATGTTGGCTGGGTTCATTATGTGTACAAAATCACAGACACTGTGTTTTTGAGTGCAAAGGTCCTGACATTCAGTAGATACTGCTTTGCTCCTGTGATCTCTTACCTAGGCAACGTCTTATAATTTTTCCATCCCATCCTCCATGGTTATGCCTAAATCCTGAGGAGGTAGTATGACATAGATGTCACAATTGTGGTTGAACATTCCAGCTTTAATAATTCTGTGCACTTTGACCAGTTGTTAATTTTTGGCTTAACCACTATAATGGTTTGAATGAAAAATGTTCCCCATAGGATCTGGCATTTGAACTCTTAGTTTCAAGTTGGTGGTACCATGTGGGGAAGCCTAGGATTTGCATTCTTGCCATTTGTAACTAGGGATATACCATCCCCCGTTTGCTAATTTATTCCTCCTCTAACACTCTGCTTTATACTTTTAGTTCAAGGTGTGAGCTCAGTTTCTTGTTGTATATGTTGTTTATTGCCACTTGCCACTCCACAATCATTATCTTATCCCTCTGGAACTGTGAGCACAAATAAACTCTCTTCTTAAGTTCTCTTTGTTCATGGTGTTTTATCATAGGAACAGAAAAGTAATGAATACAACCACCTTCCACTGTACAGAGAAACTTTGAAGTCTGAAAGGTACACTAGTCTACAAGGACTACATAACTATTTAAATTCATTTCAAATACTGTTTGTGCATTTCAAATACTGATGGGAACAAGAACAGGGAGAGAAGTGAATAATGCTATTAATTTAAGATTAATAAATGCTTTTAGAACCATATATACATTGACAGTCTTAAAAATTTTCCTAAGTCTGTAATAGCAAATATGTTCAATCTTTGACATAAAAGTACAACATTGACATCTACCTATTCATACTTGCTTATGCCCAATAGAATTTTTAAAAATCACAAAACTCATAAGGTTTCAAGTAAGTTTATAATTTTGTGTTAGACCACATTCCTTGATATTTTAGGGTACACACACTGTAGGCAGCAAGTCTAGAGACTTGGAAGCATATCCTAGCAAAGATAGCAAAGAAAATCTTAACACCTTTCAAAAGCAAATGTTTAATAGACCACATTTACTGATTATAATTAGCTATTAGAAGAATGTAATTAAAAATTATCAAACCAAATCTTTAATTCCTTATTGGAAATTGAAAGAAACAAAGTGCAAGAAACAAGCTGTGCATGACAATGTTTGAAAATGAATATATCAAATCCATTCAAATTAATGTAAAGGAGAACATTTCCCCTTATAACTTGTATTAGCAGCAATATCATACCTTAACTGACTTTATTATTGAAGAAGAAATACATGAAAGAATCAGGTATGCTTTTCTCCTGCTTTATGTGGTATATCATACTAGTGCCCTCCTTACAAATATATCCAAATATATATATTTATAATTAGCCAACAATATCCCAATTACATTCTTTCACCCCCTTGTGATCCTGTGAGATTGTTTCCAATTCTATCAATTCTATGTAAATGAATACAATCCTTATCTTTCCTAGAATAAGGCCAATTTTCCAAAAGTTTCAAAAGACTTTGCACTGTACTAATTTTATAAACTCATATTGTCATTGAGTTTTTGATAATTAACTGAAATTACTAACCAATGCATAGCCAATGATGCCTCAGCCATCTTATGCTCATACTATAGACATCCATTTCAAATAAACTCTGATTTTTAGCAAACAGCTTTGTTTGTTGAAATCCAGTCTTTTTTTTTTCTAATATCTGGTTCTTGTAGGAAATAGAACAGTGTTAAGATCACAAACAAAATCAACTCTATGACTGAGGCTGTAGCTTGGGGCTAGAGTACTTACCTAACAAGTATGGGTTCAACTTCTAGCATGACATAAAAAATGATCTTTAATTGTAAAATTTCTCATATCTGATAGAATTTTTATAGAATCACATTACAACAGTTCTAGGTTTAATTTATTTTTGACCCTCCATTTCCCTGAACATACAGCTCAACTATTACATACTGTCAGTTCTTTTTTTTTTTTTTTGGTTTTTCGAGACAGGGTTTCTCTGTGTAGCTTTGCGCCTTTCCTGGGACTCACTTGGTAGTCCAGGCTGGCCTCGAACTCACAGAGATCCGCTTGGCTCTGCCTCCCGAGTGCTGGGATTAAAGACATGCGCCACCACCGCCCGGCCATACTGTCAGTTCTTTTAAGCAAAGGAGACAGTGAAATGTGCCATTTAATTTTATGCCAACTTGGAGGAATTCTTTTCCCTAGTGTCCAAGGCAACACTGTAGTAGGAATACAGTGGCAGAATAATGTACCCTATTTGAAGCCTATTGTTTATTGCTATTTATAAACAGGACTTGAATGTTTTCTTATGTGTTTAATTATCCTTTGAAATCTTACTATAGGTCATACAAGTAGATAGAATTATGGTAGTATCAAAGCAAGTTTATACATACTGTGGGTGCGACCGTACCTCTTGTATACTGATATTTTCTGAAACAGCTTTATGTGTAATTCATATATAATTTATTATATATATATATAGATATATACGGGCATACATATAAACATATACATGTCGTATATTAATTTTTCTTTCAGAACCACCTTTATATATAATTTATTATATTAATTATATATAATCATCTATATCATTTATGTGTGCATGCACATATGCACATTTATGTGTATCATATACACATAAAGTACATATATATTATATTTTATATACATACATATTTGTAGATCCTGGTGGATTGTATGGATTATATTAATTACTTAATATTCTGTATCTATTCATTTATTATTTCTCATGGACTTGTAACAAGACAAACAGATTCTCAAAAGATAAATGATTATATGTAAAAATAGGATGTGGCTTTTTGCCACAAACTCTAGGTATTTGAGATATACTTTCCTTATTAATAATATCACATAAACATATAAGTGTTTGTGTCTGCACAAGTTTCTTGATTAGCATCAAATTTGCTTGGACAAACAGATTATGGGCAGAGCTATTTACTTACATTAAATTTAGACCAGCCAAAAGCTGTCCTTTCACTGCTCACCAGCCAAAGTGACTGGTATACAGTACTGCAGCACAGTTTTACAGAGCACAACAACTTGAATTTCTGAGTCAGAGTACTATCTTTCTAGATTTTAATTTATTTAAAATTTTAATACTCAATATTTCCTCACTCATGATCATGCCAAATATATGTATTCTAAGAAAAAATATTTATATCTGGAAAGATGGGTCAGCAGTTAATAACAACTGCTACTCTTGCAGAAGACTTAGGTCTGACAACCAGCACCCATATTATGGCTTGTAACTATGATTAAACCCAGTTCCAGGAGATCTAGTTTACTCTTCTGGGATTCATGGATACCTGGCACACAAATATTTTACCAACTCACATGCCATGCAAAACACCCATATACATTGGGGAAAAAAAGAGGAAAGGAAAATACTTGACATGTGAGAAAATAATCATGATAGCTTTTGAGGTTGCAAAATGTACATGAAAATATTCAGACAACTCTGGAACTCACAGGACAGCCTCAAGTGGAGTTTTGTATCCCAAATATTATTTTCTCTCTTTAGAGTCAGTCTTTAAACATAACTAAAAGATCATGTGTTTTTTTCCTGAACCTAGATCCAATTAACTCCAGTACCCATCCTGATGTTCTTACAGAGAAGACTGGGATGAAACACCAAAGTATGTTTATCTAATAATATTTAAAATGCTTATTTCTTCATTCAAGTGGCTGCATTGCTGAAGTGGCCCAATTGTGGTATATTGGCTGGTTCATATGGTAGATTTATTTGTAGTTTTTTTGGTAATTATCCATTCTGATTTTAAAAGTGGCTGCAATAGTTTGTAATCCCACAAAGAGTCAATAATGATTCTTCTTTTTCCACATTCATGCCAGCATTTGTTGCAATTCGTTTTCTTGATCTGAGCCATGCCACCTGGATAAGATGAAATATCAAACTAGTTTTAATTTGCATTTCCCTAAATGCTAAGGATGTTTAACAGTTTTTAAAATGCCTCTTGGCAGTTTTTATATCTTCTGTTGAGGACCTTAGCTGGAAGTTTTCCTCTGTCCTGTCTGGTCCCTCAGCCGCTCAGACCCAAATAAACACAAAAAGACTTATATTAATTACAAACTGTATGGTCATGGCCTATGGCTCAAGCTTCTTGCTAGCTAGGTCTTATAACTAAATTCAGCCTGTTTCTAGTAATCTATGTGTCGCCATGTGTTCTGTGGCTTTACCACTGTGCCATTACACGCTGCTTTCTGGATGGTGGGATGGTGTCTCCTCTGCCTCTCTGCCTTTCTTCTTCCTGTCTTTTCACTGGATTTCCTGCCTGTTTTAAGCTGCCTTGCCATAGGCCAACCAGCTTTATTTATCAACCAATCAGAGCAACACATATTCACAGCATAAAGAAAGATATCCCACAGCAGAGAAGTCTCTGTTCATACTCCATTTAAGTATTTTCATTTATTTTTGAAAATTTAAGACAATATATTTTGATCATATTCTAACACCTCTCCCAACTCCTTCAGATCCTCCACCTCCCTACACACCTATCTTAGTTATGGTTGCTATTGTTGTGATAAAATGTAATAACCAAAAGGAACTTGGTTAGGAAAAGATTTATTTCAAAATGTGCTCCCAGATAACAGTATGGCACTGAGGGAATTCAGGTTGGGAACTCAAGGCAGAATCCTTGAACCAGAATCAGGAATTAAAACAGGAGCTAGAGATGACTCTTACTAGCTTGCTACTCACGACTTACTCAGCCTGCTTTCTTATGAAATCCAGGATCTCCTGCCCAGGGGTAGCACCACCACAGTGAGCTAGACCCTCCCATATCAATCATTAACTGAGAAAATACCTATACAGATTAGTCTATAGGCATTTCTCAATTGAGGTTTCACTTCCCAGATAACTCTAGCTAGTGTCAAGTTGCCAATAATAATAATAATAATAATAATAATAATAATAATAATTGACCTCATGTCACCTTGACACACTAATACATCACTATTAAATAATAACTTACCTTTCTTTCTTGATGTCACCAAGATGTCATGTTAATATTAATATGGCAATATAAACCTTTCCATTTTTGTAAGTCCTACAATCTTTAAAATTACCAATGCTTGAAAGTCCAAAGTCTCTTCCAAAATATTCAAAGTCTTTCTAAAAAATCCAAAGTCTCGTAACTGAGGGCTTTTGTCAAATCAAAAATATGTTGCATACTTTGTTATTTGAAGAGGAAAGAACAAAAACAAAGTTATATTAAAAAAATTCAAAACTAAAATCCAACAGTGTAGAGATCAATGTCACATGTCTCAGACGCAAGGTCTTCTGGGATCCAAAGGGCTTGAACAGCTCCACTTCTCTGACTCTGGCACCCATATCACACAGAGCTTGCTTCATCCAGAGATGCTACTGTCCTTGGTGGTCATTCCACAATACTGGCACCGCCAAAATGCTGGGGTCTTTATCTCAACTGGGCTTCACTCTCACTGATAGCATCTCTTGGCTTCTCTTCAGAGATATAGACCCTGCCACATGATGACAAGCCTCAATTTTTCTCCATGATTTGTTCAATCCTAGGGCTTCTACTACAAGTGAGGCTACATCTTCACTAATGGCAACTTCTGGCTTCTTACAGTGCCAAGTCTCAGATGTTCTTCATGACCCCTTTATGTCTTCAAAACCAATTCCACCTAGAAGACACTTGCATATTATCAAATTCAGCTGTTTCCACACAGCACAGAATCAGCACCGACTGGACTGCAGCTTCTCTGTGCTAACCTGAGAAAACACTTCCCTAAAGATTATGTCCCAATGATGCTGGCCTCCTCTTAATCACAGCTGATTGTTCATTCCCACCTGGCTAGGCTCAATTGTCCCCGAAAAGCAAAGCTTTCACTTTATGCATTCTGGTCTCTTGTAAGTCACAGCAATTTTTCAGTGCCAACTGGCCAGAACCACTGGTTCTAATTTCAAATTATATAATCCCCCAATAGAGTCTTTACAGAATTCTCAAAGTTCCCTCTGACACTTCACAAGCCAGTTCTCCATTATCTGATTTGCTCTCAGCATTATCTTCTATGTTCCCCAAATCACTCATTAATCTCCCAGTTTCTAGCCAAAAGTTCCAAAGTCTATTCTTTCATGCTCCACCCAAAACCAACATGGTCAGTTCAATTATGGCTATATCCAGTAAACCTGGCTCCAATTTCTGTCTTTGTTAGGTTTATTTTGTTGTAATAGAACATCATGACCAATCAACCAATCAACCAACAAACAAAAACTTAGGGAGGTAAGGGTTTAATTCATCTTCTGTTTTCAAATAAAAGTCCATTATTGAGAGAATTCAAGGTAGAAACTTAAGGCAGGACTAAAACAGGTTATGTAGGAATGTGTCTGACTGGTTTGGTACTCCTGGCTTTTTTAGCCTGCTATTTAAATAACACATAGGATCACCTGCCCCAAAGACGTACCACTCTAAAGTGAGCTGGACTCTTCCACAACAATCATTAATCCAAAAAATATCCAGCAGGCTTATCTACAAGCAATCTGAAGCAGGCATTTTCTCAGTTGAGGTTTCTCTTCCTAGATCATTCTAGCTTGTACCAAATTAACAACCACAAAACAAACAAATAGCCAGCTACCACTCAACTGCATCAATGTATATCCCTCTCTTAAAAAAGCAAAACCAAAACAAAAAAAAAAGTGCAAATAAACCATGGAGGCCAATATGTGCCAGCCAATGTTCCTGAGAAAGAGACCTGATCTGTAGTATGGTTGATTTGCCCAGTGTCACTCCATTAAAGAAAACTGATGTTCCTGTTCTGAGTAGCTATGAATTGCAAGCAGTTTCTTGGCTTGTAGTGTGAATCTATGCCCAATTACCCTTCTCCATGCGGCAAGCTCCTCGACCAGTGAGGAAGAACGACCACTACTTGAGGATTCTTCTCAGATCACACTTTATTGGAGCGCCTCTTGATTAAGGGAGAGCAGGAGGTGAGGGGCCCCGAGGACTAAAATGCAGTTGCTTATATGAGGACTCAAGCACACAGGTCAGTCCATGATTGGATCCTGCCAGAATGCTAGCACGGGGAGTCACGGGATAGGCTGAGGACATAGAGCCAATTACCATATACGCACATGCGCAGGCCTCGGGACATGTAGTCCTAGGAGCATAGCCAAATATGGAGTGTTTAGAGCTGGGCTACCAGGAAGTCAGCGCCATCTTAGAATGGCGGCTACCTACATCTCCCCACTCTTTATTACTTAAGCAGCAGGAGAGAGTATAGGTCTGATTTCTGCAACACAAGTATTTCATCCAATCAGGTCCCCAACTTATGATGTGTTGACCGATCGAAGGTGAGTAACTGTGATAATTGTCCACATACCTTCCCAAATGCAATGGACTAACCAGTCCTAAGGGTGCAAAGGCTATGTGAACCCATATGCAGTCAGACTTGCTCTCCTTGAAGGAAGAAAAATGTCCTACACTTCAAGTGCAGTGCACGAGCCTGGCATCCTGTGCTCAATACAAGTATGTGAAAGCTGTCCACATACCTTCCCGAGTGCAATGGACTGCCAGTCCCAGGGGTGCAAAGGCTATGTGGATATTAGTTGTTCTTTAAGGCAGAAAGCCAGATTTGAGGGGAGGAGCCACACTCCAGAGCAGCTAATGCTTGAGTGATAATGACCTCATCATTTTTTTGTACGTGCTCACAAACGGCAGACCAACCACAGACAAAACACGCATCCTCCAAGGTAGCATGCCAAAAATATACCCACCCCCACCCATTCTTTAAACAGGGAGAAGGTAGAAGCAATCCAGGAGGACAGTCCCTCCACCAGGCTGATATCCACTTGTGTGGAGTTGATGGTCACCACTGCCACTCTCAGTTTTTCCAGAGTTTCTTCAAATTCTCCAGACCAATTTCCTATAAGATAACTGGACAATTGTTTAGACAAATTTGCTGCTCGGGAACCATTCTTTAACTGCACACTAGTGACACATAAACCAGGCATTCTCCACTCACAGCCCAATTGGGCCAGCTGCCAAAGGATGTCAACTTGTTCTTGTACCAAGTCAATGCGCTGGTTAAGCACCATAATGCCGCCTTTCAACTGTGCATTTAGAGAAGTAGAGGTATGAAGGATGGTTTGGAGCCATTAACTCCTTCCACCTGAAGAGGCTGAAATGGCCAAGCCTGCATCTCTGGAAACAGGGATCAGCTGCAGCAGTTTAAACCTCCACTGCAAAGGTGATGCCTAGCACCTGGCCCCCAGCCAGCACAAGGATTCCCCATAACCTCTCTGAGAATGATTAGAATAACAAGTAAATGTGTGGAGCATAATTAAAGGAGCTACGTCAGAGCAGCTATCCTTACGAGTGTCCTGGAGGAAGAGTAGCATAGGAAATTGTTTTCTTATAAGTTGTAGGGCCATGTCAACATACAGTTGACACATAGTGGGGCTATTAGCCATTCCTTGGGGGAGGACCCTCCATTGGTAATGCTCATCAGGTTGCTCATGATTGACAGATGGTAAGGTAAATGCGA
This sequence comes from Peromyscus leucopus, assembly GCF_004664715.2. Taxonomy (NCBI): domain Eukaryota; kingdom Metazoa; phylum Chordata; class Mammalia; order Rodentia; family Cricetidae; genus Peromyscus; species Peromyscus leucopus. Next base: position 72,560,851 of record NC_051083.1, read on the forward strand.
ATCTCTCTCTATCATTAGGATGTAACGGAATAGAAAAGAAACTGTAGTGGGTAGCTATTCCAGCTTGGCTCTGGGCGCCATTTGTTGCTGGAGGGCTTCTCTCCAGGTTCCCCAAGCCCCACAGTCCCACAATCCACTTATAAAATAATCACTCAGATGCTTATATCACTTATAAACTGTATGGCCATGGCAGGCTTCTTGCTAACTGTTCTTTTATCTTAAATTAACCCATTTTTATAAATCTATACCTTGCCACGTGGCTGGTGGCTTACCAGAGTCTTTACATGCTGCTTGTCCTGGCAGTAGCTGCAGTGTCTCCCCCCTCAGCCTTCTGCTTCCCAGAATTCTCCTCTCTCCTTGTCCCACCTACTTCCTGCCTGGCCACCTACTTCCTGCCTGGTCACTGGCCATCAGTGTTTTATTTATATAGAACGATATCCACAGCAGAAACAATCCTTAATATCTAATACCATAATGGGCCATGCCCGGGGAAGAGCGGACAACAGAGGTAGTCCCCTCTGTATGGCTCCCATAACTTGCATTTGATTATTCACTGCTCTTAAATCATGTAGTAACCTCCATTTTCCTGATTTCTTCTTGGTAATAAATATAGGAGTATTCCATGGGGATATAGAGGGCTCCACATGTCCTAAATTCAACTGTTCTGACACTAACTGTTTAGCTGCTCCCAATTTTTTTTTTTTTTTGTGATAAGGGCCACTGTCTCTTAAAGTTTCCCTTTTTGCCCGCAGTGAAAACATCCTTCATTCTTTCTCCCTTGCGCAGCTTGTGTGTCTGTAAGGACTGCTGCCGCTAGGCCAGCATCACTTAGCGGTCCCCCAATTTCTCGGCAGGCTTTTAGCCAAGCTTCTAATCCCTTTCCTTTCCACGGGGTAATAGCTCTTCTACATTCTTTTGTGCTTTGCTCATATACTAATTGTTGAACCAAAGGCATAGCTGTTTCTACATCTCCAAATATCTTTCTTGCTGCCTCCATCATTCTAGCTACGAAATCTGAAAAAGGTTCATTAGGTCCCTGAATGATCTTACTCAAATTCCATGAAACTTTTCCTTTATTTGGTAATGATTTCCATGCTTTAGAATAAATCTCATTTATCTGTTGATAAACCTCAATAGGATATGCCGTCTGATTTACGGTCCATTGTCCTTGACCCAGTAGCATGTCAGCCGTCCACTGTGGTCGATTATTCTGAAGGTTAATTCTAGCTTGTACCTGAGCTCTATCTGTAACTATAGATTTAAAATCCAAGTACTGTCCTGTAGTTAAACATGCTCTGGCTACTTCAAACCAATAAGTTGGGGTCATAGCCTGAGTAGTAAGCAAAGTCAATAATGTTAAGGTATAACTGGCTGTTACTCCGTAGGCTTGAGCAGCCTCTACCAGGTCTTTTAATTGTTTATAAGGCACAGGTTCATGATATCTGTGGTTTGTTTGTGGGTCTTCAAAGACTGGAAACGCGGACGCTAGCCGCGCCCAGGTTGTCTCTCCTGATAAAATGACAACCTCCACCTGTTTGCAGATTCGAAGGTGGTGCCGGGGGTGGATGTGGTCCCGAAGGCGCCGTTGGTTCCACATTCACCCCAGCAGAAACATCATAAGGAGGAGGTCACCGCCACCCATATCTCTCTTCCTCATATTCATCGGCGGCTTTTTCTAAATCTTCCTCCTCATCAAGGTCTGACTCATTGTCAGAAAAATCAAGTTTTGCAAATTCCTCTAACACTGGATATAAAGGGTCCCTTTTCTTTTCTGAATTTTCTTCCTTCTCTGGTTTACTTTCTTTATTTTCCTTTTCTCTATTCTTTTCCTTCTTTCTTTTAGGCCTACTTAAGTTCTCCCCTTTAGAGTCTGATTCTGATAGACTATCCTGGTGTTTGCTTAATGCTTTGCATCCCTCTCTAATAATCATAAGAAGGAACACGAAAGCAAACACAAGCGGATTAATCCCAGCAATCAGCATACCTGGAGGAATTTACTGACGTCGCCGCTACCTGGAGAACTTACCGACGTTACCACTCCATGTGTTGATTTCTGAATCCTCTTCGACCCCTCACCTGGTGTCCGAAGTGTCCCGGGTTTTGGCACCAGTTGCGGCGAGCTCCTCGACCAGCGAGGAAGAACGACCACTACTCGAGGATTCTTCTTAGATCACACTTTATTGGAGTGCCTCTTGATTAAGGGAGAGCAGGAGGTGAGGGGCCCCGAGGACTAAAATGCAGCTGCTTATATAGGGAATCAGGCAAATGTGCCGTACTGTGATTGGGTCCCGCCAGAATGCAAGCACGGGGAGCCACGGGAAAGGCTGAGGACATAGAGCCAATTACCATATACGCACATGCGCAGGCCTCAGGACACAATGTAGTCCTAGGAGCATAGCCAAATATGGAGTTGTTTACAGCTGGGCTACCAGGAAGTCAGCGCCATCTTAGAATGGCGGCTACCTACATCTCCATGATGGGATTATGACTGGATTGATATCTTGCATGTCTTATGCATGCTGCCAGTCTCTATTAGTTCATATATGAATAAGTTCTCTTGTGTCTGTAAAACACTGTTCCTTGATATTGTCCACTACCTCTGGCTCTGCATATATACTTCTGAGCTTTAAGGGGAGTGGTGTGATAATGACTGTCTATTGAAGACTGAATGCTCTAAAGTCTCTCACTATCAGCAAAATTCCCAGCTCTGGGTCTCTGTTATTTACTGTCTACTGCAAGAAGAAGCTTCTCTAATGAGAGATGAGTGGTGCATGTCATTGGCAGTCATTTTATTTCTATGTTCATTTGAAAAATAATGGTGGTAGGTTTAACCCTAGGGTCCATAGCTTGTCTTGTTTCAGCTTCATGACCTCGTTAACAGTGTCAGGTATGAGTTACATTTCAGGGATCATGCCTTAAATCCCATGAAAAAACACTTGGTTACTCTCACTACATGTGTGCCCCTATTGAATTAGTGAAAATATCTTACAGGCAAGACGTTGTTGTATGTCTGACAAAACTTTGTTATGGAGGCGATGTACTGGCATTGTCCCTTTAAAGTATAATGTCACAGGGACATATCAATATGTTCTTGACTGGTCTGGAAATCAAGATGATTATAATGACTCTTATCCTGTGTCTGCAGCTGAATCTTGGGACCAAGCCAAACCAGTGGGAACTTATGAACTTTAGACCAACAGCTGTGGAATCTTCATGGGACTGGATTAGGCCCTCTGTATAATCAAGACAGTTGTGTAGCTTAGTCTGTTTGAGGGGCCTCTGGTAATATGATCAGAATCCACACCTGTTGCATTAGCTGGCTTTTTCGAGCCCACTACCTATGGTGGGACACCTTGCACAGCCTTGATGCAGGGGGAGGGACTTAGACCTGCCTCTACTGAGTGTATCAGGCTCTACGGACTCCCCATGAGAGACCTTGCCTTTTTGGAGGAGGGAATGGGGGGAAAGTGGGAGGGGGTGGGAAAAGGGAGGAGAGGGGGATCTGTGATGGGCATGTAAAATGAATTAAAGAATTCTTAATAAAAAAAGATGCTATTGTAGCTTACAGGTCTGATATTCTCACATGGGTGAGACTGATGATCACTTTTCTCCTCCAGCAGCATGCATGATACCTTCTAGCACTATGAATACTAGTCAGTATCATTGCCTCAGGGGCAACTCTCCAGCAGATCTGGGCTCAAACGGAATTCAGAGTTGGCACCTACTAGGACTCTTTTATCTGAGAGTTTTAAGGGAAAAGACACTTACACACTCTTGATGGTTTCCTTCAGACCTCTTTATTCTTCTTTTGTATTCTCTATTTTTTATTTTTATCTCTATCCAGAAATGCCCCTTCTGTCTCTCTTGATGTTTTCCTTCTAACTCTCTTGATGATTTCCTCCTAATTCTTAATATTTTCCTTCTTTTTTTAACTTCTTTTTTAAAAATTTTACAATATAATTTAATTCTACATATCAGCCACGGATTCCCTTGTTCTCCCCCCTCCCCCTCCTCCCGCCCCCCCACCGCCTTCCCCACAGCCCACCCCCTATTCCCATCTCCTCCAGGACAAAGACTCCCCTGAGGATTGAGATCAACCTGGTAGACTCAGTCCAGGCAGGTCCAGTCCCCTCCTCCCAGACTGAGCCAAGCATCCCTGCATAAGTCCCAGGTTTCAAACAGCCAACTCATGCACTGAGCACAGGACCTGGTCCCACCGCCTGGATGCCTCCCAAACAGATCAAGCCAATCAACTAACCATCTCACCTATTCAGAGGGCCTGATTCAGTTGGGGGCCCCTCAGCCATTGGATGTTTTCCTTCTAACTCTCTCATTCTGATATTTTCCTTCTAGCCCATACAGGTTATATATCCCAGAAAAATCTTTCAGGCAACTTAAAATTACAATGCAGTTACATTATGTTTTTCAAGTGAACGATTATAATGAATACAAATAAAAAACAGCATGTTTTCCACATCCCTTATATGATTAAACATTATATATATTACAGGTGAGAAACAAATTATCCCAAGAACCCACATACATTCATACCCAAGCAACTTGTTATAGAATAATTATGTAGGCAAGAACAATATCCTTCTCAGTCAGGTCCTTTACTGGCATGCTGCATTTTGCAGTTACCAAAAAAAAGGCCAATTACTTTATTACTTAACTTGAAAGTTAATTTTCTAAGAAATCTTAAAGGAATCATAAACCTAAACTTTTATACATGAAAAAGAAACAGTCAGCTCTAATTTAAACTTTAGATCTTTAGGGTGCATACCTATTCATCAGGAGACTGAGGGCAGAAATGGGTCTAAAAATTAATCATCACCTATGGTCATCAACTAGTCCTATCAAAAAAGGCACAGCAGCCAATGATAATTGGACTGCTTTGTTCTTGTTCCCTGTCCTTAATGAGTTCCTCATTCAACTATGTGCCTTTCTAAAACTTTATATTGTCCTGAGTTTTTCACCTCAAAGCTATTTAACAAAAACAACTTAGTCTAACTTTAAATTATTTTCAAAACTTTGTTTCAGCTATGTTGCACCCCAAAACCTGTGAACATATCTCCCAACATTAAGATTAGAATTTAAACCAGCTGTGCTGCTGGGACTCAGTTGTTTTTCTTATTGTTAACCTAAGCTACAGTCTATACAGCTCCTCAGTAGAATCTCATGTGTTCTAGCTATGTGACTTCCTTGTTTATATTTTTATTATCAAAACTCTATTTAAACTAACATTATAATTATCAATTAGACAGTACAGCATAAGAAGAAATCATCTTCATAGTAATCCACTGGTTAAAATGCCCAGGAGAATCGGATGTTTATATGAGATAAACACAGTACCTTACAGGCAGTGAGGATATCCCCACACCCATTCACAGCATGCCAGATACCAGAGAAAGATGGCAGCAGCAAACATATAAAGGCACAGCAGAAATAAAAGATATTCTGGCTCTTCTCTCTTCTCTCCTCTCTTCTCCACGCACATGTCTCTCCCACAGTCCTGTGCGCTCTGTCCCTTTAACTCTAATAAACTCTTATAAGCGGATTCTGTCGTGTTTCGTGACACTTCCTTGCAGGGTAAGAACACAACGCAGCTAAATAACTAACATTTTGGTGTTGAAACCGAGCGGGTGCTCCCGGGCGTTTTGTGCCTGGCAGCCCGCGAACCGGGGAATCTGCTCCGTATGTGACAGACCGCTCTCCATTTGCCTGAACCACATCCAAATTGCATCCAACACCGCTTTCTTGGATTGGTGAGTCCCCCCATTTTTCGGCCAGCGTAAATGGTTTCCTGAATCTATGAGAATGACCGTTGATCGTCTGGCGCCTCACACGTGTTCTTGAGACGAGGGAACCCCCGACCACGGTCTTCATTGGCTACGGTCGGCCCCTATCGCAGGCCTAACTTTCTAGCCGTCTCCCACGTCTGCAGCCTGAGATATTTCTCGAGTTAGGGCCACCACCGTTGGTGAGTGCTGGGAGCCACGTGAGGCCGGCACGTCCATCTCCTTGACGAAGGGGCAAACGTTGTCTGGATTCCCGGGGAATCCTTTCCTCACCGTGGAGGGGGCCCCTGCTTCTGTGGCTGACGAGTCAAGGAGCAGCCTGCGCCCGGTATCCGCCCTTGGCCTTGGGGACGCCTGGGGCCTTGGCTCCGGATCACGTTTATTTTTTATTTTTCTGCCTCCACTGCAGACATGGGAAACAAGGCTTCTAACCCTGTTAGTCCTTCCTCTCCGTTAGGCTGTCTTGTTGAAGCTTTAAAACCTCTCAGTTTAATGCCTTACATAAAGATTTCTAAGCTAACTCGTTTATGTTCAAAAAGTGGCCAAAGTATGCTTTAAAAAATAACAAAAAGGGCCGCCAAGCGGCTCCTTGGATCCCGATATTTCATGGGAGCTATCCAATCACTGTCGGCGTTCAGGCAAATGGAAAGAGTTGCTCTCTTCTTTCTCAATGCTAAACTGTCTCTTCTCATTTCCTTCTCTCCTGCTCATATGCTCCTAGCTATACGTAAACCAGAGGATTCTCTGACTCCGGAATCTCTGACTCTAGATCTTGCTAAGGAACCAATAATTAAAATTCATGTTCCATCCTCTCTCTCTAACAGAACTCTCTCAGATACAAAGTAAGCTGGGTTCTTATACATCTAATTCTGCTTCCTTTATTAAACAGTTTCAATATATAACTCACTCTTATAGTCTCACCTTTCATGACTTCCTGAGGAGCTCAGGTGTGTATGGGAGCAGGCTAGGATTCACGCAGACGAAATTCATCAAATTAACTTTTCACACCCCCCAGGAGCTGAGGCGGTTCCTGACTGAGAGCCACACTGGGACTACAACACCCAGAGTGGCTGTCTAGCCAGAGATAGGTTTATTACCTGTCTCCTGACAGGCCTCCGTAAGGCTGCCCTAAAACCAGTAAATAGTTCAGGATAAATACCAAAATCTGTCTCTTGTTCCCCAGACCTTCCCAACTAAAACTTAAGTATCTGGAGAGCAAGGCTCCTGACCCCACAGGCAAAAGAATGACCTGTGGCATTTAAGGTGTGCCAGGGAAGAGATAAAAGCCCGAAAACAAAATTGCCAAGTGCTGGCACTTGCTGACTTCCAAAAGCTGTTGGGTCCCTGTTTTTAAGTGAGGAAAAGGCCACGGGCTACCAAATGCCCTGCCAGGCCATCAACAGCCTTGTTAAAAGTGCCTCCTAGAAAGACAGAGTCAGCTGACTGCCCCCAGGCACCAAGATGTATGGGTACATCAAGCTAAGACCTCCAAAAGACCTAGGCTTGGCTACAGACATGGCAGGGAACCCAGAACGCAGCAGGGAAGCGATCTGTTTCTTTCCTTCTGGACACCAGAGCCATTGACTCAGTCCTGGGAGTTTTGGGATGCCACTTCCTTTATTGTCGGGGTTGGGGGACAGCCTTATCTACCTCAGCAGACACCGCCATTTAATTGTATTTTCAGAGGCATCCCTCTCACACATACATTCTTAGTGGTGCCAAGTTGCCCTGTACCTTTAATGGGGAGGGGTCTCCTAGCTAAGGTAGGAGCGTCCATTTCTTTTCACTCCACACATTTGCCTCCTCCCAGACATGCCAGCAGCTCTCTTACTTCTTCTCCTAGCCACTAACTCTACAGACTCCAAATATGCTTTTCATATCCTCCTGTCCCACGCTGCTATTTGGAGGGAACGTGGACTTCTCACAGCAAAAGGAGGATCCGTGTCTAACTCAAGCCATATAATGGCCATGTTGGAGGCTTCCCACCTCTCCAGGGCTACAGCTCGATTTTACCCATATGCCCACCATCAGGAAAAGTTAAATATCTCCTCAGACCAGTTCTAACACCAGGTCTTTTTTCCAAGCCTCCAACTCTTCTAGAAAAATCTCTCTTCATATACAGTGAAACAAACAGGGCCTCTCGCTCTCAAGCTCCAGAGGACATCAGGATCCACTGCTTTGTCGCCAATTCCAGAGGAATAAGGTACCACCCCTTCCTTTTCCAACCAGGGCCACACAGAGCCAGAGGCAAAAGGACCATCAAAAATATCCAGGCAGTAAGGAATAATGTAATACAACAATTTATCATTGTTCAATACTCAGCAACTGATCACCTGCGTTTCCTAAATGCTAACTTAATAAGGGAAACAGGTGCCTTAAATGAACTACCTCTAATGAGGCTTGTCTCAGATAGAAATTAAGCAGAGTACTAAGGCCAGATCTACCTCAGGTAAATGTCACATGCCTCTATCTGGGCAGGCCAAATCTACCTCAGACAAATGCCAACTCCAAAATAAAATAATAACGATTCTTTCTCTCTAAGCTCTTTCTATGTCAACAGTATCTTGTTAAATGGGAGGTCCCCAGCAGCAGCACGGATGGACAGCCGCAGAACGAGGAGACGGCAGAACGAGGAGACGGCAGAACGTCATTCCAGGACCTCCACCATCATCCCCGGACTTCACAAGATACCCCTCACACCCCCCCCAAGAGCCAACCAACGCCCACTATTCAGCTGGAAGCAGTCTTTGAGAAAAACGTCGCCCCCATACCCAGTCAACCACAATTTTTTCTTTTTTAAAAAATAAAAGAGTCGGGAATGAAGGGTTCACAACACGCCCCCACGGTCGCATATACCGGGTGGACACTTCCGCCTAGCCAATTCCGGTCAGGCTGGACACCTCCACCTAGCAAGTTCCAGCCAAGGCATCTCGCGTGACCAGAATCCGTGACGTTACATGGCTACGTAAGCGCGCAACGTGACCATGTGATCTACGCACACACGTGGAGTAGTGACGTGACCTGGCCACGCCCCCAGCCGGTTTTTAAAGCGGAGCGCCATATTCCCGGTTCTCTTCTCTCTTCTCTCCTCTCTTCTCCACGTACGTGTCTTTCCCACAGGCCTGCGCACTCTGTCCCTTTAACTCTAATAAACTCTTATAAGCGGGGAAAAAAAGAAAAAAAAAGAATAAAAAAGAAATAAAAGATATTCTGGAGTCTATGGTCTTGGGACCTTGCCTATCCAAGATTCTTCCATCAGGAATTCACCCATGGTGCCCTGACACCCTAATGCATTCTCATCTGCTGCTCCTCTGACATGGCCACTGGCATGTCAGTAGGTGTTTAGTTTCCAGTTGAACACCAACTAGATTTCTTCTTAGTAATATCATGAGTATGTGGAATCTCTAGCATTTGAGTCTTATCATCAGGTTGTAGATGGTAAACAATAGCACTGGCAGTAGCCTGTGAACTTTAGGAGATCTATAGGAGCCCTTTGGCCAACAACCCAAAAAAACACAATGCATTCCTGGTACTAGAGGTTTTATTACATACAGTATAATATCTAATTGGTTTGTTTTTTCCTCCATTATAAGATAACTCCTTTTAAAATTATTATTATTATTATTTTTGGTTTTTCAAGACAGGGTTTCTCTGTGTAGCTTTGAGCTTTTCCTGGATCTTGCTCTGTAGACCAGGCTGGCCTCGAACTCACAAAGATCTGCCTGCCTCTGTTTTCCAAATGCTGGGATTAAAGGCATGCATCACCCCTGCCCGACTAAAATTATTTTTATGTGTATACATTTTAGGAAGCTTCTACAGTAGTAGATTTCCATATCTATAATCAATTTTTAAATTAGGTTATTTTTTCTTGACTCTGTTTTCTGGGTTCTTTGTATATTCCAGATAGTCATCCTTTATCAGATGTAAACTGGAACAGATTATCCCCATCCTGTGAGATTCTTTTTCACTCACATAATCAGTTTCTGGGCTGCACAGAAACTTACAAAGTCTCATTGATAATTGTTGGTCATAATTTCTGGACAAATAAAGTATTCTGAAAATACTTTCCTTAGTTTAAATGATTTGTCTATTTATTTAATTTTTATTTATCTGAACATTTTGCCTATGTGCATGTGATTTCACCACATGTGACAGATGGCTAAAGAAAGCATTGGGTCCATTGGAATTTGAGTTATTGGCAGTTATGAGCTGCAAATGAGTGCCCAGAATCAAACCCAGGTTCTTTGGAAGACCAGACAGCACTCATAACTGTGGAGCCATTTCTCTAATGCCTATATCTTGGGAGGTACTGTCTATGCTTTGTTCCTGTAGTTTCAATGTTTTGGTTTTTCACAATGAACTCCTTAACACATTTGTAGGTGACTTTTGTGTAGGGTGATAGATATGGGTCAAATTCTATGCTTCTGCATGTGGACATCCAGTTTTCCAAGCACCATTTGTTGAAGATTATGTCTTTTCTCCAGTGTATAATTTTTGCCATCTTTAACAAATACAAAATGACTGTAATTATTTTTATTCATATTTTGGCTATTTTGTTCCATTGATCTGAGTCTGTTTTTATATCAGATTCATGCTGTTTTTTAAATTATCACTCTACAATATATATCTTGATACCTAAAATAGTAATCGTTCAAGATTTGTTCTTTTTGCTCAGTATTGTTATGGCTGTCTAAGTTTTTGTGGTTTTGTGTAAATTTTTTTGTGATTTATTCTCTTTCTGTGAAGACTGTTGTGGAGACATTGATAGTGGATTGAATCTGCAAACTGGTTTCGGTGAAATGGTCATTTTGTTGCATTTTGATAATCAAAGTGTTATATATTTTATATTAGCATATATTAGTTTTACAATGTAAAGTGGTTCATTCTTTTTTAGATTTCTTTTTATTTATGTGTATATGTCTGTATCTTTCCCTCTCTTTTTTTCTTTGTGTGAAGATGCCTATGGAGACTAGGAGTTGGATATATAGGAGCTGAATTTACAGCTGAATGTGAGCACCTATAATGGGTTCTGGGGACCAAACTTGAACCAAAGCTCCAAACTGCTGAGCCATCCTTCCAGACTTAAATTATGTATTTCAAAAGGATATTTTCATATATATCCTTGATTAATTTCCTCTCTATTACTTGTAACTATCACCTACTCTTCCTCTAACTAATCACTTATTTCCTTATGACCACTATTTATATTATGTTATAATTTCTCTTTAGTTTCAACTTAAGAGCAAAAACAAGTGATACTTTCATCTTTTCAGTTGACTTGTTTTACTTAAAATGGTGACTTCTATTTCCATTCATTTTGCAACAAGTGTAATAAATTTATTCACTTCAGTACATCATGTGGAAATATCAAATTTTCTTTCTTTTTTTTTTCTTTTTTGGTTTTTCAAGACAGGGTTTCTCCGTGTAGCTTTGTGCCTTTCCTGGAACTCACTTGGTAGCCCAGGCTGGCCTCGAACTCACAGAGATCTGCCTGCTTCTGCCTCCCGAGTGCTGGGATTAAAGGCGTGCGCCACCACCACCCAGCTTCAAATTTTCTTTATCCATGCAGTTGTCTCTCTATGTTCACCATGACTTGCTTATTGTGAATAGTGCTACAAAAATCATAGAGGTGCAGGGTATCTCCATTGAGCACTGACTTTAATTCTGTCAGTCATATACTGAACAGTGGTGCTCTATATGGTCCAGAGAATGATCTATGATATCTGGTTTTGGGATTTGAATGAGTTTATAAAGTAAATAGCAAACAGAATAAATAACAGTACCAGGTAGAGAACAGCAACAGATGGTTAGTAAAACATCATAAAATCAGAGGCTTACAAACATCCATCAGAAATTGGTTCAAGAAGCCTTGTTGATGAGGTCAGCTGCAGTTCCTGATGGAGAGAAGTCCAGGGTAGTTCAGAATGTCCCCTGGGGTGAGACTTTCTATGTAAAAGAGCAAATAGTAGCAGATTGACAGTGTCATTAAATCAAGTGTTTATAGCATCCAGCAGAAACCATTTGGCAAAGTTGAGGCAGTCATTTTGAGTTGCCCGTTAAGCTTTGTCTCCAAGGATGAACTTTCCATGATTGAATTTCTGGTTTCTGTTTCCATCTGTAATCATATTATGTATGAGATAACAATATCTGTAGTAATATCTGTTGGTAATAGTTTGCCTTCTAGCAGTTCTCAAAGACACAATGTTTGTAAACACCCTTAGAGGCTTGTTATTTTCCATCTTCTGGCTACAGAGCCCTGATGTCTGCCTGGCACAGCACAGGAGTTGATAAAAGAGTGAATAACTCTACTTCCAGAGTTGGATTCTCAGTGAGTTAAAATTGTACAAATAATTTATATCATAGTCTTATGTCTAGTTTCTTGAAAAATATCCACAATGATGTTTATGGTGATTATAATCATGTACCTTAATATCAGCAACATGGAAGAGTCTCATTTGCTCTCCATTCTCTCTAGAATTTGTGGTTGCTTGTTTTCTTAATAGTGGCCATTCTAACTGGAGTGAGATGGAATCAAACAATTTTAATCTTAATTTTTAATGGAAAAGAAGGTTGAATATTTTTCAGGACATTTAATAACCTTTTAAACTTCTTTATTTAAACCCTTGTCTGTTGTAAAACAAAGACATTTTAGATTGCTAAACAATATCCTTTGAAAAAGTGTATATCTAGGTGATAATTATAATGTATAAAAGTATGAAATAAAACATTAAATTAGTAGTTTGGCAACTTTGTTTCTATGCCTAATGAAGAAAATCTCTGTAGTTTAAGGGTAGCTTATCTCAGAATTTCATTTCCTAAGGAGTATAGAAAATTTAATAATATCTTCTTGCCATTTTTTGAATATTGTCAAACAATCTATCTTAACTATGATCCTTTAATTTTCCTGCACTGCATAATATTCTATGGTATCAAAAAGGTTTTCAGTTGATGGAAGCCTCATTTCCTTTGAATATGGGTGATAAATCACCTGCATTATCCCTATGCATCTTGGTGTACCATGTTTTATACATGGATAAAACTGCTACTTTTTCAGTGTAGTCAGCCTCACAAGAATTCATTTCCTTTCTTTGATTTTCTGTTTTCTACCCTCCACCTCTTTCTGATACTTAGTTATCAGTCATATATTTGATTTGCACCACAAAATTCATTTTTACTAATTTTCACTGTAACAAGGGTTAATGGAAATTCATTTTAGAACCCAATAATCCTTAGAAGACTTGAGATCTAAGTTTGGAGAATTGTGTGTGTGTGTGTAGAGAGAGAGAGAGAGTGAGAGAGACAGAGAGACAAAGACAGAGAGACAGAGAGACAGAGAGAAAGAAAGATGGAGAGAGAGACAAGGATAGAGACAGAGATAGAGAGGAGATAGGGAGAAATAGCAATATAAATCATGTGTCATGTGAATTTTCCTGGGGAGACATGGAAAAATACTTTCCCCTCTAATGAGGAGCCAATGGCAAACCTAAGTAATGACTTAATACAATGTAATGAACATGTAAATTTAGTTGGATTACCCCGAAGAGAATGAGTAAATCAACAACAACAGTGACAGTATAATCTCCAACCTAGCATGAGTAACACACAAGTCAAAAAAGTTACATCCCTGAAACTTACTGTGTATCTTGCATGTTAGCTAGTCTCAACTTAAAAGTTAATCTTCCAAGAGTTACCTGTCTTTTTCTTCTTTCTTCCTTTTCTTTCTTTCTTTCTTTCTTTCTTTCTTTCTTTCTTTCTTTCTTTCTTTCTTTCTCTCTCTCTCTCTCTCTCTCTCTCTCTCTCTCTCTCTCTCTCTCTCTCTTTCTTTCTTTTTCTTTTTTTTGAAATTCAAGGGTTTCTCTTTGTAATTTTGTTGCCTGTCCTGGAGCTCACTCTGTAGACCAGGCTGGCCTAGAACTCACAAAGATCCATCTGGCTCTGCCTCCCGAGTGCTGGGATTAAAGGTGTGTGCCACCTCCACCTGGCTACCTAAGTCTTTTAAATTTTGTATATTTCTTGATGCTTGCAAGTTTTATTTCCTAGTTCTCATGAAAAAGTTTCTATTTGAACAAAATAGTTATAATACATTTTGTTAGAAACTTTCTACTGAGTGTAACACTAAAGTCACTTAATGTTATTCACACTGAATTCAATGCAATTGAGATAATCATGAACAACTTCTTAATTAACCCTGACTTTGCATTACTCCTTGGGACAACTGATTATGGTAGGGAAAGAATAGCGAATTGTATGAGCATAGATAATACGTGTGTACTCTAGATAAAAGTTATTAAATGGACAAGTTAACTCTGTCATGAAAAGCTGTGTCTTATACCTACTAAGGCCCATGTAATGTTCTTTACTTCAAAACTGGAAGTTGATTTGGATCCTGGACTTTTAAGGGGGAAAACACAGTAAGGATTCATCCAAGTTAATTGATGAGTAAATCAATTAAATAAAATCTAATACAAATTAGAATTCACAAGAGTTTTATAATGTAATATTTATTTTTTCTGTTTAAAAATTCAGTTTATGGGCTGGAGAGATGGCTCAGAGGTTAAGAGCACTGCTTGTGCTTCCAAAGGTCCTGAGTTCAATTCCCAGCAACCACATGGTGGCTCACAACCATCTGTAATGAGATCTGGTGCCCTCTTCTGGCCTGCGGGGATATGTGCAAACAGAACACTGTATGCATAATAAATAAATAAATAAATAAATCTTTTGTATAAAAGAAAGAAAACATTCAGTTTATTACAAATTATTTTAAACTTATATAAAACCTCCAAATCTTGTCACAATTAACTTTAATAACTTGAAAGCAAAGAAATTGTAATTCTCATTAGTAGTCATTATTTATTTAGATAGCCAGAGAAATTACTTAGCTCAGCAAATGGACAGAATGTATTTAATGAAACATACACATTCTTTTTCAGTTTATTGAATATTGTACACCTGGGTACTGGGGCCAAGAAAGTACTAAGATATATCTCATAATAACTATGGCAGAGAATAAGACATCCCTTATAAAAATACTTTATCAGGAAAGACTGGATCTTTACTAAGAGTTGTGAATTTGGTATAGGATGATAACGATATCATATATTAATGCTATTACAGTTACTCAAACTTTCCTTTGGTGTGTGTGTGTGTGTGTGTGTGTGTGTGTGTGTGTGTGTGTGTGTCTGTGGTGTGTACTTATATCCATATTAGATCTCTTATGTAGTCTGGATAAATACCTCCTAAAGCCCATGTGTTAAAAGCTTGTCGCTTAGCAAATGACACTAGTAGGAGATGGTAGAAACTTTTAGAGCTGAGTGATAGGTTTTAATTCATTTGCCATAATTCTCAATTCATCAAATCATCTTATTTATAAACATATATATGAATTCTAGGACATCTTCCAAATATCAGAGAAAACAGGAGTGAATATGACTAACTCAAGATAATAACAGTTTTGGAAACTAAGTAATTTTAAGTTTCTTGACACTGCCTCAACTCTCAACATTCTTAGGAGTCTTGAGGCTTTCCTCTCACTTACTTTTCATCCTTTCATATGTGAACTCTTTTTTAATTTGCTTGCATCAA
Organism: Peromyscus leucopus; assembly: GCF_004664715.2. Taxonomy (NCBI): domain Eukaryota; kingdom Metazoa; phylum Chordata; class Mammalia; order Rodentia; family Cricetidae; genus Peromyscus; species Peromyscus leucopus. The sequence continues at coordinate 72,576,231 of NC_051083.1, forward strand.
GTTTTAAATTAAAAATAATAGAATTTTCTTGAAACTATTAAGCAAAATGAACTATTCAACAATTGTAACACAACATGACAAAACACTAGGTAGGAAAATACTATCATACTATAATAACTTAAATTTAACTGTGAATAAATCATAGTTTATTATGATGAGAATAGTTGTGATTATAAAAAGGACTTATTTATCTAGTATAAATACTTTAAATTTTCACTATACTATAGTAAATATATAATATTTTAGGAAAAAACTGTTTTGTAGAAAACAGAGCAAGTAACATTGGCTATTTAATTATAAACACACTTCTTTGTTGTTTCATATGTTTGTTCTCTTAACTTTTTTATTTATAGCAGAGAGCATGAACAAAAGAAAAAGACAATTACTAGTTTTAAATACTTTACATTGGATTGAATTGTTTTATATTGTATACAAATTTGAAACTGATATTGTTAGAAAATGCTATATGTATATTTCTAATTGTATTCATACCATTCATTTAACAATGTAATACAATTTTCTGATCCTTGAATGTTATTATTACCAACTGTTATGATATAAAGAAATGAAAGTTAGTAGTTAGACATTACAATAGAACTTGTAGTCATATTAGATATGTTTTAAAAATTGAGCAGATATGTTTAGACAGGTCATCTTCAAACCTTTCAGAGATCTACAGAATATGACATTTAAAATGTTTCAATAACTTAGAAAAATTTTCTATTTTGAGACATGTCGGCTCCTGGCAGTACCAATCTACTTCAGAGAAAATATGGGCATTGAAGAAACTGCATATGGAGTCAACTTTCATTGTGGCAAAATAGCCACTGGACAACAAAGTATCCTCGAATCAACAGCACAAAATGGACAGACAGAACACGAAACAAGGGACTACTGATTCTTGCCAAAACAAGTGTGGTTATGGCTTTATCAAAAGGCATCTTCTGAGGCCAGGACAATATGGCCCCATCCCTGAAGTGGCCTTCACAATCCAGAAAAGGTACAGTGCCCTTTTCTTCGAAGGCAGCTTAACAGGCAGTGGGCCGATGGCTTCTGTTGTGCAATGGAACAGCAGCTGAAAGCTCACACCTCTCGATAGTAGACTGGCATTTAATAGAGGCATGTGGAGAAAAGGGGGATGCTGAGATGAAGCCATATATACACAGCCAAGAAGAATGGACAGCTGAATTCAAAAACTGTCAACAATTTCCAGAATTTAAAATCTTGAATCCTGACATGACACTAGTGGAATTCAGGTGTTTCTGGTACGTGGACTGCTCTCACCCAATGTGAGGTTGAACTGTTGACTTTGTGTACATCCTACTTCACAAATGAGTCTGCCAGATACACTAAGCCTATAGGCTGAAGATGATGCCCCAACACTGTGGGAACCTCAGGTGACTGTCCAGGCAGCTGGCTGTTTCTGTCAACTCACAATTTTTTTGGAAGTTGTTTGCATGCACTTCCTGTTTTTATTTTTGTTAGCTAATATTATTCCCTTCTTGGGTCTCTGAGGGAGTTGAAGATTAGTTAGTTATGGTTGAAGATTAGTTAGTTATAGTTGAAAATTAATTAGGGTAGAAAGTGCATTAGATACATCTTGGATTGACCAAAATAGGATAGATAATGGAATTATTTTCTCTGATTTGTCAAATACCTGTTTAGGTATTTATTACTTATATACATTGTATATAGTTATTGTACTTTTGTATATAGTTTTTTATGTTAGTTATAACCTTTTGCATTTTTTTCTTTTTATTAAAATAGAAAAGGGGAAGTGTGGTGGTATTCTAATTGTGCTGAAATGTGATTTTGATTGTATGTTAGTAAATAAAGTTGCCTGGGGGTCAGAGCTATTAGAGCCATAGACAGAGTGTGGCGGTGGTGGCGCACGCCTTTAATCCCATAGATCTCTGTGTGTTCAGGGATACAGCCAGCATTGGAGACATATGTCTTTAAGACCTGGGGGGGCTGTACATACAGACAGTGACGAGGCAGTCACGTGTTTGTGTTTACAACCAATGAGAAGGCAGAACAAAAAACTATGAAATGATGGACAGACAGGAAATAGGTCTCTTTCGGGAAGCTAGGAGCTCGCAGGAGGAAGGATAAGATTTTAGCTCTGAGCTCTGACCTCTCGGCTTTCTCTTTTACATTGGTTCTGTGTTTCTTATTTAATAAGACGGTTGCTTACATCTACAGTCTTTGTGAATTTTTTTTTTTTTTTTTTTTTTGGCTTTTTCGAGGCAGGGTTTCTCTGTGTAGCTTTGCACCTTTCCTGGAACTCACTCTGTAGCCCAGGCTGGCCTCGAACTTGCAGAGATCCGCCTTCCTTTGCCTCCCAAGTGCTGGGATTAAAGGCATGCACCACCACCGCCTGGCGACTTTGTGAATTCGTATGTGTATTGGTCACACTGTTTTTAGAAGGCTTTGTCTCTTTGTGTCCTCATCCATTTTGGCTCTTACAATCTTTTCACTTCCTCTTCAGCAGGGTTCCCTGACGTCAAAAGCAAGAAGATTAATACAGACATCCCATTTAGAACAAAGTGGTCCAGGATATCTCACGCTCTGAACATTTTCCAGTCTCTGTATTTATTCACATATAATGCATGGACATGTTTCTCTAATGATGGTTGAGTCAAACACTGATGTATGAGTAGAGCAAAATATTGTTAGGAGTCATTTTATTGCTATATTCCTTTAGCAGATCAATCAGTAGTATTTGATTTTTCCATTGGTGTGTGGTCTATCTTCTCTCATCAGGGATGTCTCCATCAAGTCATTACCCTCAGGGCTCAGGGAACCTCTGGAAGAGGAGGCAAAAAAAAATGTAAGTGCCAGAGAGAATGGAGGACATCATGAAAACATGGTCATCTAAATGAACATGATCAACATGCATGTGAACTCACAGAGACTGTGTAGCAACATACACAGGGACTGCACTGGTTTGCACCAGATAGTTCTAGAATTGAAAGGAATGGACACAAGACCCTATCCCTAAGCCAGAAACTTTCTCCAATAAATACCCACTTGCAAAGAAAATTTAGTTTCTTCTAAAGAAGTATCACTAGGGAAACAAAATACTCTTAAGGGTAGGCTGTATGCCCAGTAGTAGAAAAGAAATTCAAGGGCACCTTTGGAGGGTCCTTGTCTCATAATATGATCAGGATTCATTTTTTAAAATTACTCTAATTATTTCTATTTTTACTTTTTTATAATGAGGACTTCAGTTTAGTTTTCCACAGTCTGAGCTCTGTTGCTTCTTCCAGGGTACTCTTAAAACCTGGTTATGTGCATATGGAGCTGGTCATTTTAATCACTGAGCTCATTGTTGTCCTTTGTAACTATGTCCTGAGATTCTAGAAGTTGATTGATTTTGTCATGGGGTTCATTATTTTACTTCAATTTATACAGAGATGTTTGGAGCAACCAAACACCATTATTTTCCTTTTCTACAAATTTTCAAAAGTTTATATATATATATACATATAATCATCAAATTCTCTACCTCTTACAACTGGTGAATCAAGATGACAAATTAATTTGTCTTGATACATTAGTAAAATAGTTCATAGCATGTGATTAAAATATTTCTGGAAAGCAGAACGTTTACTTCCACCCCTACCCCTGAAATATTGCTTTTTCTACTTTTGACTAATGAAATCAATGCCTCATTGTCTGCTAAACCATCCATGACTTTCCCTGAAGGAGATGCCAGGCAAGACAATGCTGATGGCTCTTGGATTCTACTAATAGTTACCTCTAGACCTATAAGCAGACTCAAGTGCAAAGCAGGATCCTAAAGGTGAGATAGGAAGTATAGTCCATGAGGATGTTCACTATACTACTAAAGAGCTTAATGAGTTTACTAATTTATTCAAGCTGGAGTCTGGGGAATATGTTTAGGAGTGGATTTTAAGAGTGTGGGATAATGGTAGAAAGAAGGAACATAAAATCAGATCGGGCTGAGATTATTGATATGGGTTCTCTGAGTGGATATTCTAAGTTTCATATGGAAGCTTATACAGTTAAAAAAGATGTCAAAAGTTTGAATTGTTGGCTGAATCTTTTGTAAAAAGATGTTCTTTTGAGAAAGAGTTGCTTGGATATGCCTAATATCTCCTGGCTTGTGTTGATAAGGAGATTTTTTTTACGGCTCAGAGAAATTGCAATGCTAGAGTAGTACACGGTAAAACCTAATCCTCCACAATTGGAAAGTGTAGAAGACCTGCCCTTCACTGATTCTATAAGATGTAAAATCCATTATCAAATCAAAGTGGTATATACATGATCAGGCCTGAGCAGGTCCTGAAGGAATAAACAAGGTATATGAAGAAGCTGCCTAAATGCCTATGCTTTTTACATCCAGTACAGTGCTAAATGTTTCCAATAATGCACCTATAGTTTCACAAGGTATACCCCTATGTTTGAATGAAGAAGAGGAAACTAGGACCAGGTTTACTAATTTTTCTACAAGTTATGCAGACAGTCCCAGAAGTGGAGAGCCACCTTTCGGGGACAACTCTGAAAGATACTGGTAAAAAGAAATTTTACAGTTATCAGAACTTTGGACATTTTATTTGGAAGGAGAAAAGTTCAGATGTGCAATGGTTAACTGATTCATGGATTGATTGGGTAGTCAGAGACTTGAAAAGAGAATGATTGTAAAATTAGAAAGACGTCTGGGAAAGAAGTATGTGAGTAGATCACTTTGATTTGGCAAAGAATATGATGATACTTTCATCTCAAGCAAATGTTCATCAAAAGGTGACCAGAAGAATTCAGTAATCAAGTCAATAAGATAACCCATTCTGTGTACACTCAACTGCTTTCCCTAGCCATCCCTGCTATTGCCCATTGGCCCATGAACAAAATATCCATGTTGGCAGAGATAGAGGATATATATGCTGGAGAACATGAACTACCAGTCACTAATGTTTACCTGGCTATTGCTGAAACTGAGTACCAGATCTTCCAAAGCAAAGAATGAATACTGAACTCAAGATGTTCCCCTTTCTCTAGGGTGACCAGCCAGTGACCTAGTGGCAGGTTGACAACATTAGACCATTTCATCTATGGAAAGGACAACACATTGCCCTAACTGAAGTAGCTCCTTATTCTGGTTATAGATTTGATTTTGCTGCATGTAATGCTTCTTGCTAAAACTACCATCTGTGCACTTACAGCATGTCTTATAGACCATCATGATATTCCACACATTATTGCTTCTGACTAAGAACCCACTTCACAATCGAAGAAGTGTGAGAGTTGGCCAATGTTCATGGAATCTACCAGTCTTACTGTTGCACAGTAAGCACCAGAGAACATACCCAAACATGTTTAAAACTGAATAGAAAATCATTATTGGCCAGCTGGCAGCTGCATGGTGCTGTGGGATGTTCTTTATGTCCTGTAGGAGTCCGTTCTCGGATTCCTCATGGCTTTACCCAGCAGGTCCGCATAGAGGATGATTAGGACCACGGGCCTGAGTGCAGGTGTCTGAGATGGTCTGCACTTGGCTGTGCTGGGGAATGGTCTGTATGTCAAGTTGCTCTGATTGGTCAATAAATAAAACACTGATTGGCCCGTGGCTCGGCAGGAAGTATAGGCGGGACTAACAGAGAGGAGAAATAAAAGAACAAGAAGGGAGAAGGAGTCACTGCTTGGAGCCGCCGCCAGGACAAGGAAGATGTAAAGTACCAGTAAGCCACGAGCCACATGCCATGTATAGATTTTTAGAAATTGATAATTTTAGCTATAAGAACAGTTAGTAAGAAGCCTGCCATGGCCATACAGTTTGAAGCAATACAAGTCTCTGTGTTTACTTGGTTGGGTCTGAGCAGCTGTGGGACTGGCAGGTGACAAAGATTTGTCCTGACTGTGGGCAAGGCAGGAAAACTCTAGCTACAGCATGGGGAACTTCTCCAAATGATGCAGTTTTGAGTCTCATTGCTCTTGACTTTTAAACACAAAAAAACATATCTTGGACACATCAGGTAAGCAAGAAGAGTAGCAAGAAGCATAGTTACAGATGTGAAAAAGCGAGATTAGTACATTTAGGGACTTTCCCAGATACATCCTAGAACCATTTACATTGCCTATGTTGTATTCTAGCAGGTATTGCTGCCAACATGCTAGATTCCAAGTCCAGAATGGTGTTTCTATCATGATGTCAGTTGTGCTGAGGTCTGGGGTCCTAATTGGATCTGGGGGCCTGTTACATTGCCATGTTTCCCAGTATCTTGAAGCAGCCAGCCTTATAAAACTATGGAATGGTAATTTGAAGACAGTTACAGTGCCAGTTAGGTGTCAGTAGCCTAGAGGGCAGGGGCAGGGTTCTTTAGCAGGCACTACATCTTCCAATATATGGCTCAATTTTCTCCATAGCTAGGATCCAATGATCTAGCAATCAAGGGTTGAAAAAGAATGGTTCCACTCACTATTTATTCTCTCCAATGGAGGGTAGAAAGATTATATCTGGAGTGCAGGAGATCCTTTGGGTCATCCCTTGGTACTACCATGTCCTGTGATTAAATTTAAAGGGAAACTACAACAACCAAACTCAAGTAGAGTGACAGAGAGCACAGACTCTTCAGGAATGAAGATATGGGTCACTTCTCCAGCAAAGAGCCAAGACCTGCTGAGGTTCTTGCTGAGGGTGGTGGGAATACAGAATAAGTAATAAAAGAAGGTAGGTATAAATACCACCTACATCACTGGTTCTCAGCCTTCCTAAAGCTGCAACCCTTTAACAGAATTCCTCATGTTGTGGTGACTCTCAACCATAAAATTATTTTGTTGTTACTTTATAACTGTGATTTTGCCACTGTTATGAATCATAATATAAATATCTGATATGAAAGGATTTTTTGATACCCAAAGTGGTCATGGCCGACAGGTTGAGAACCACTGACCTAAGGCCATATGACTAGTTGAAACAAGTATTATAATTGGCATGAGTGTTTCTGTCATATTTTGTTAAGGATGTGCTTGTTCAGATGTTCATAGTTTTTCTTTGATTTCTTTATCATATAATATAATATCAACTAACAGAATACCAATGATTATCATATTTAAGTTTTTATATACTAAAAGAAAGTCCCTCAAGGGACATTGTTACCTATTATAAAATTTATAATTCATTCTCAGTAGTATGTGGGGTAATTATATACTGTTAGCTGTGATTATGACCTGATTATTGTTTTTATTTTAAAATTAAGAATTATATAAAGAGATATGATTGTCAAGTTTACAAGGGGTGAACATGTGATGCTATTCCTGTTGTTAACTTGACTACATTTGAAATTCACTAAAACCCAAAAGGCTGATTATATTTGTAATTTAATTTTTCTTAATTAAAACATTTGAAGTGGAATGATCCACCTTTAATCTAGACCATACCTTCTTATGGCATTCTACATGGAGAACATGGAAGGAAAAAGCTCTTGCTCTTTGATGACTTGCCCTCACCCTCACTGGCAAGTCTTTTCACTGGCACTACATCCTATTTCTTTGGGAATCTGGCTTACACTGAAGACCACCTGAGACATCCAACTATGTGGACTGAACAACACTAGATTCTTGGACTTTCTGTTGGTAAACAGCATTTGTTGAACCATAGACTTTGGACCACAGACTGTAAGCTATTTTAAAAAATCATACACCCCCACACACCCACACACACGCCCCCACACACACATGTTCCTCCAGAGAACACTGACTAATATAGTTGGTGTTAACCTTCCTCATCTGATAGCATGAAAATTTTTTTTTCATTTTATTTTCCCCCTTTTGTTAGAAATAGATTATTTTCTCATACAATATATTCTGATGACAGTTTCCCCCTCCCACTATTGCTCCTAGTTCCTCCCCACCCACACCCCCACCGGCATCTACTCCCTTTCTGTATCTTATTAAAAAGAACGGGCTTCTAAGAGGTAAAACAACAAAATAAAATATGATTTGCTAAAATAAAAATTATCACATTAAAGTTGAACAAGACAAACCAAAAGAAGGAAAAGAGACCCCAAGAGAAGGCATAAGAATCAGAGACCCACTCATTCATTCAATCAAGAGACCCATAAAAATATTAAACTGAAAGCTATAATATATATGCAGAGGACCTGGTGCAGAGCTGTCAGCCCTGTGCTTGCTGCTTTAGTCTCTGTGAGTTCATATGACCTTTGCCCTGTTGATTTAGAGGACCTTGTTCTCTTGGTGTCCTCCATCTGCTGTAGCTCTTGCATTCTTTCTGCTTCTTCTTCCATGGGTTTCCCTGAGCTCTGAAGAGTGGGATTTAATGGAGACATCCCATTTAGATCTGTGGGTTCTAAGGTCTTTCTCTGTCTCTCTCTCATGTCTGGCTGTGGGTCTCTTATTTGTTCCCATCTGCTACAATCTCTGATGATAGCTAAATAAAGCATTAATTTATGAGTTTAGCAAAATATCATTGGGAGTTATTTTATTGTAACTATTGTTTAAAGCCACTAGTATTTGCTTTTCACCTAGGTCCTTGGGCTATCTAGTCTGATTCACCAAAGCAGTATCAGGGGTAGGTTCCATTTCATGGAGTTGGATGTAAGTCAAATCAAACATTGGTTGGTTTCTCCCACAAGCCTTGTGCCACCATCACCCTAGAATATTTTGCAGACAAACTGTAAATCAAAGGTTTTTTGATTGAGTTGGTGTTTATGTTTCTCTTTTGCTAGACTATAGAAGGCACTAGATTATTGGTATTTTGATGGGGATTAATCCTGCCTATCCATGAGCATGGGAGATCTTTCCATTTTCTGACATCTTCTTCAATTTCTTTTCAGGGACTTAAAGTTCTTGTCATATAGGTCCTTCACTTGCTTGGTTAGTGTTACCCCAAGGTATTTTATGTCATTTGTGGCTATTGTAAAGGGTGATGTATCTCTGATTTCCTTCTCAGCTTTTTTGTCAATTGTATGTAGGAGGGCTACTGATGTTTTTGAGTTGATCTTGTATCCTGCTATGTTGCTGAAGGTGTTTATAAGCTGTATCAGTTCTTTGGTGGAATATTTGGGGTCACTCAAGTATACTATCATGTCATCTGCAAATAGGGAAAGCTTGACTTTTTCCTTTCCAATTTGCATCCCCTTAATCTCCTTATGTTGTCTTATTGCTCTGGCTAGAACTTCAAGTACTATATTGAATAAGGATGGGGAGAGCAGAAAGCCTAGCCTCATTCCTGATTTTAGTGGAATTGCTTTGAGTTTCTCTCCATTTAATTTGATGTTGGCTGTTGGCTTGCTATAAATTGCCTTTATAATGTTTAGGTATGTTTCTTGTATTTCTGATCACTCCAAGACCTTTATCATGAAGGGGTGTTGGATTTTGTCAAATGCCTTTTCTGCATCTAGTGAGATGATCATGTGTTTTTTTTTTTCACCTAACCTCTGTGATTGTATGGATTGTTATTGTTGTAGCCTGGATAGCAAACACTTAACAGCTAACATCCATATATAAGTTAATAAATACTGTATTTGTCTTTTGGAATTGGGACTAAGTCTTTCAGGATGATTTTTTTTTTCTAGTTCCATCCATGTACCTTTGAATTTCATGGATTCATTTTTAACAGCTGAGTAGTATTCTGTTGGGTAAATGTATCACATTTTCTTTATTCATACATCCTTTGACAGACATTTAGTCTATTTTCCAATTGTTGACTGTGTTGGTTACAGTTTCTGTTGCTGTGGAGAAACACCATGACCACAGCAACCCTTACAAAGAAAAACATTTAATGGGGTGGCTTACAGTTTCAGAGGTTTAGTCGATTATCATTATAGTGGGACATGGCAGCATGCAGGCAGACATGGTGCTGGAGCTGAGAGTCCTACATCTTGATTAGCAGGCAACAGGAAATGAACTAAGACACTGAATGTGGTTTAAACATATATAAGACTTCAAAGCCCACCTCCATAGTGACACACTTCCTCCAACAAGCCCATACCTACTCCAACAAAACCACACCTTGAAAGTTCTACTCACTTTGGGGGACATTTTCTTTCAAACCATTACACTATTATGAATAAAGCAGCCAGTAACATGGCTGAGCTTTGTAGTTGAATGTACAGTCTTTGGCATATGCCTAAGAAAGGTACAGATAGATCTTAGCATATATCTGTTCCAAGCTTCCTGAGGAACTGCCACACTGATTTCCATAGTTGCTGTACATGTTTGTATTCCCACTAGCAATAGATGTGTGTTCCATTTACTCTACATCCTCACCCACATGAATTATCATTTGTTTTATTGATTTTGGCTATTATGACTGGTGTAAGATGAAACTTTAAAATAGTTTTAATTTTGATTTCCCTTATTTCAAAGGCTATTGAACATTTCTTTAAGTTTTCAGCCATTTGTGTTTCCTCCTTTGAGAGTTCTCTGTTTAGATCTGCACCCAGTTCATTAACTGTTTTATTTGTTTTCATGATGTCCAGCTTTTCAGTTTCATGAGGTCCCATTTTTAAGTTTTGTTGTTAGTGCATGTGCTATTCGTATTCTGTTCATAAAGTCTTTTCCTATGCCAATGAGTTCAGGATTATTTTCCATTTAATCGTCTATCTAAGATTCAGTGTATCTGATCTTACTTTGAGGTTTCTGACTCATTTCAATTTGAATTTTGTGCATAGTGATCATTATGGATCTATTTGCATTCTTCTATATGCAGTTATCCAGTTTGACCAGCATCACTGAAAGATTTGACTAAATTAAATTGGACAGATGTCTTTTGATCTTTTGGTATATTTGCTTCTTTATTTTTGGAAGGTTTTCTAATATTAATTGTGGAAATAAAATTTCTTCAGTTTTGACAATACCTCTTCTTGAATCTCAATAAAACAAATATTTGTTCTTTTAAAAGCATTCTAAAGATCCTATAAATTTTGTTTCTTTGACTTTAAACTTTTGTGTTTTGTTTTCCAGCTGTGCATGTTTAAGCAACCTGTCTTTCCCCTTCACTAATTCTTTCTTCAATGTGATTTATCCTCTTATTGATAACTGCTATCATATTTTTAATTCCTCTAAATTTCAGCTCAATGCTTTATATGTTTTCCTTTTTAAATTATTTCAATCTCATCAATAAGTTCCTCTGTGGTAGTATTAAAATATTTCTATGTGTTTAATTCAGGTTGGCTTAGATTCATAAGACAATTATTTTAGTATTTCCTTGAGAGTTCTTTCATGTAAATCAATGTCTATGTATTAGTTGCTCTTCAGTTGCTATGATAAAACACCATGATCAAGGCAACTTATAAAAGAAAGCATTTATTTAGACTGATGGCTCCATGGGGTTAGAGTCCATGATGGTAGATCAGAGGCAGAAGGTGGCATGGAAGAGAAGCTGAAGGATCACATAATGAACTTCAAGCACAGAACAGAGACAATAAAATTGAAATGACACGACTCTTTAAGTTTTCAAATTCTGCCTCTGGTGACATATCTCTTTCCATAATGCCATACCACATAAGCCTCTCAAAATGTTGCTATTAAATTGGGATGGAGTATTCAAATGCCAAAATCTATGGGGGAGGGGCATCTCAATCAAATCCCCAAAGTATATAGTTCCTGATACATTACTTTTGGATACTAAAGTACCATGGATTCCTGTTATCTCTTTGTAATTGTTAGCATATTATGTACTGAGGTCATAGAAATATCAGGTATTTGTTCCTAAAATAACCATGTTTAGGCTTATCTTTTTTAAAGTAAATTTTTTATTAATGCCTTGAAAATCATATAAATACATTTTGGTGATATTCTCCCTTCCAGCTCTTCACAGATCAACTTTTTCCACTCTCACTCCTTACCTACCCAAATATGGGGTTGTGTTGCCCAACTACTCTTGGAAGTGAAGCTTGCCCTGGAATCTGGTCAGCTTACCAGGAGGCACAGCATTAAAGAAACTTGACTCTCTCCCAGTAACTATAAAATGGCAATAGCTCATATTCTTTGTCTTAATTACTGTTCTGTAGTCAAATACTATAAACTTTTGTTATAAATTTTGCAGTCACCATGAATCACTAATACCTGATCCTTATCTCATACCTATAGTTATCAAAAAGCTGTTGTATTACATCTTGAGCCCATAGTCCACCAAAACCAATATAACACCAGCTTAGGAAAAATACTCACACTTATATGGGGTATTTATTACTGAGATGGTTTTGTGGCCCTAGACTTCTACAATCAGCCACAAATGATCTGATCTAGATCAGAATTCTGATACACCAGAGCTGCATGTTTCTTCTTGGCACTGAAATAGTTGTATAATAGACTGTCCACACTAAGTTGTGAGGTGGGGGCTGCTAGGTTCTACCTAATGTTAACTTTCATCAACTCAGCACTAAATTCCTTGGCAGAGTTGTATGCTTTCTGCTATGTTCTACTTCTAGCAACTGGTGTCTTGAATCATACTATGTTGCTCAAGGTTAGGAAATAATAAGCAAAACAATCTTCTGTTCATCTGCAAGAAATACCTCAGCTGAGTTTTGTCTAAATACTTCAGCTTGAAGAGCCTGCAAAATTTTATTGGTTATGTAAGTCCAATGTTCCATACCATGATAATGCCAGTGAAAAATACTAATGGATACACTGAAGCACGTATCTCTCTTTGGTCTGTGGAAGTTCTTCAGCCTTCTCTGTGTATACTAGCTTTGCAAGGAATGTACTGACAGAAGTTGAATTGATTAGTGGGGTGCCAATTAGTTAGCCACCAAAGCTAGTGCAAACCTGGATCACACCAGAGTCTCACAGCAGAAAGACAACTGTACGGTCTTAGGTGGAGTATGCACACTCCAGGCCCACAGCAAGCTGACATTGATATGGCTGAAATGAGTGTGACCTGAAGGAGCTTGATCTCTATGTAAGAGATAGCATAGAAATATTATGATTTATTGCTTATATGGAACCCTCGGGGTCTTGTTCTCACCACAATGGTTCAGAAACTAGATTCTGAACCATATCTCTATGTTATCATTCATGCTGTGCTATCTAGTGCTCTTCTAAATGAGATTGGAGAAAGGATTTTAGAAGTAGCTTCTTTGTCACCTGATAACCTAATTACAGAGGCTAAGGTACAATCACAGGCTGTAGATAAAGGTTTGGGGTCTTTGACAACACTGAGATTCACTATGAGTAATGATGTCCAACTTTTCTCTTTAAAACTTTGTTGTTAGATGTTTTAGAAGCCAACGTTGTTGGAGGAAGTTCAATGGACTAAATTTTGTGTCTTGTATATATATATTAGACAAGTACTTTGATAATAAACTACACCAACATTTAAAACTGTGATATTTGAGTTATACAAGGAATCTTTGAAAATTTATTCTCTAATTCAGGAAAAAACTAAAATAACAACCTTTACTCATATATTGCTATATGACAACATTATTAACCAGAGCTGTTTTGCTATCATTTAAACTAACATTATTAAGCATAATTGCTTTGCTTTGTGATCATTTAAACCTTAAACCAACAAAAACAACAAATAAATCTCATCATGCTGCACATTCCAGTATTGTAAACCTATTAATTTCATTACAGTAGATTAGCAGGCTAATTGTAATAGAATTGTTTTTGTCTGTTGGCACACTTTTCTCATTTATTTTTCACATTACTCAGAAGTGATGACTTTTCTAGTATTTAATCATTGTCCAATTTTGGAGCATTACAAAATTTCAACTACCACTAATTTTCAAAGCCAGGAAAAAGTAGTAACTTTAAAAAGTTTAATTTTACATATCAGCCATGGATTCCCCTGTCCTCCCTCCTCCCGCCCCCACCCCACCCTCCCTCCAATCCACCCCCATTCCCACCGCCTCCAAAGCAAGGACTCCCCTGGGGATTCAGCTCAGCCTGGTAGATTCAATTGAGGCAGGTCCACTCCCCTCCTCCTTTCAACTAGGCTGAGCAAAGTGTCCCAGCATAGGTCCTAGGTTCCAAAAAGCCAGCTTATGCACTAAGGACAGGTCCTGGTCCTATTGCCTGGGGGCCCCCTAAATAGTTCAAGCGAATCGACTATCCCACTTAACCAGAGGGCCTGATACAGTTCCATGGGGGATCCTCAGCTATTGGTTCATAGTTCATATATTTCCACTAGTTTGGCTATTTGTCCCTGTGCTTTTTCCAATCACAGTCTCAATATCTCTTGCTCATATAATCCCTCCTCTCTCTCACCAATTGGACTCCTGGAACTCCACCTGGGGCTTGATAACTACATCTGCTTCCATCAGTCATTGGATGAGAGTTCTAGCATGACAGTTAAGGTGTTCGGCCATCTGATCACCAGAGTAGGTCAGTTCGGGCTTTCTCTCGACCATTGCCAGTAGTCTATAGTGGAGGTATCATTGTGGATTTCTGGGGACCTATCTAGCACTTTGCTTCTTCATATTCCCATGGGGTCTTCATTTATCATGGCATCTCTTTCCCTGTTCTCCCTCTCTGTTCTTGATCCAGCTGGGATCTCCCGCTCTCCTAAGATCTCTTTCCCACTAAACTTGCCCTTCAATAGCCCCCGCCCCATGTCCAGTTTGCTCATTGTAGATCTCATCCATTTCTCTGTTGTTGGGTGATCCCTGTGTCTTTCTTAGGGTCCTCTTTACTAGGTAGCCTCCCTGGAGTTGTGAGTAGCGGTCTAGTCATCCTTTGCTTTACATCTAATATCCACCTATGAGTGAGCACATACCATCTTTGTTTTTCTGAGTCTGGGTTACCTCACTCAGGATGATTTTTCCTAGATCCATACAATTGCCTGCAAGCCTCATGATGTCCCTGAAAAAAGAAATTGAAGATGTCAGAAAATGGAAAGATCTCCCATGCTCATGGATAGGCAGGATTAACATAGTAAAAATGGCAATCTTACCAAAAACAATCTACAGATTCAATGCAATCCCCATCAAAATACCAACACAATTCTTCACAAACCTGGAAAGAATAATACTCAACTTCATATGGAAAAACAAAAAACCCAGGATAGCCAAAAGAATCCTGTACAATAAAACAACCTCTGGAGGAATCACGATCCCTGACCTCAAGCTCTACTATAGAGCTACAATAATAAAAACAGCTTGGTACTGGCATAAAAACTGACATGTGGACCAATGGAATAGAAAAGAAGACCCTGGCATTAATCTGCACACCTATGAACATAGAATTTTTTATAAAAAAGCCAAAACTGTACAATGGAAAAAGGAAAGCATCTTCAACAAATGGTGCTGGCATAATTGGATGTCAACATGTAGAAGGCTACAAATAGATCCATTATCTGTCACTGTGCACAAAAATTAAGTCCAAGTGGACCCAAGACCCCAAAATAAATCCAGTTACTCTGAACCCGATAGAAGAGAAAGTAGCAAGTAGTCTTGAATGCATTGGCACCGGAAATCACTTCCTAAATATAACACCAGGAGCACAGACACTGAATGAAACAATTAATCAATCAATGGGACCTCTTGAAACTGAGAAGCTTTTGTAGAGTAAAAGACATGGTCAACAAGACAAATCAACAGCCTACAGAATGGGAAAAGGTCTTTACGCACTCCACATTTGACAGAGGACTGATATCCAGAATATATAAAGAACTCAAAAAATTAGACATCAAAATGCCAAACAGTCCAATTAAGAAATGGGCTATAGAATTAAACAGAGAATTCTCAACAGATGAAACTCAAATGGCTGAAAGACATTTAAGGAATTGCTCAACATCCTTATTCATGAGGGAAATGAAAATCAAAACGACTCTGTGATACCACCTTATACCTGTCAGAATGGCTAAAATCAAAAACACCGAAGACAGCTTATGCTGGAGAGGATATGGAGCAAGGGGAACTCTCCTCCACTGTTGGTGGGAATGCAAGCGTATACAGCCACTTTGGAAATCAATATGGCGCTTTCTTAGAAAATTGGGAATCAGTCTCCCCCAAGACCCAGCTATACCACTCTTGGGCATATACCCAAGGAATGTTCAATCATATCACAGGGCACATGCTCAGCTATGTTCATATCAGCATGGTTCGTAATAGCCAGAACCTGTAAATGACCTAGATGCCCTTCAACAGAAGAATGGATAAATAAAATGTGGTACATATACACAATGGAATAATAACTCTTAATATGCCTAATTCTCTAACATTTTAAAATGAAGATTTGCTTTTTAATCACTTTTATTAGTACAAGAATAATATTAAAAGATTATGATGCTATTTCTAGTCATACTTAATAATAATAGTTTTTGTTGTAATTATAAATAGGTAAAATTGAATTATATATTTTATAAATTTATCAGAAGAATATTTACCATATATAAACATAAATAAATCATTTGGCCATACATTTGTTATTTTATATTTTATATATTACTTCATTCCCCCATTGGTATTTTGTGGAAGAAATAATAATATTCCAGATTTGATATAACAGAGATAAATTAAAAAATTCAAGTAATAGTTTTCATGCCATCCTTAATAGTGTTTTTATTTTTAAACAACTTATATTTAGTCAATGAAATTTGTACACATATCTCATGTACAGCTTGTTGTTTTGAACTATTTACATATTTGGTTCTCTGTAGCCATCAATTCATAGTCTTTAGACTTAGCCAAACATGAATCAAAAATAATTTTATCCATCCCTGGTACATGAGCAGGGTTTTTGGAGCACACTACCTATGATGGAACACCTTGCACAGCCTTGAGGCAAGGGCATGGGCTTGGACCTGCCTCTACTAAATGTACCAGGCTCTGCTGACTCCCCATGGGAAGACTTACCTTCTTGTAGGAGAAAATGGGGAGATAGTTTGAGGGGGGAGACTGGAGGGCTGGGAGGAGGGAGGCCAGAGATCTTTGATTGGTATGTAAAACGAATAAAATTTTTTTCTTAATAAAAAAAGAAAAAAAATTGCATTGAAAGTGATCATGTATAGCCTTTGATTTTTGGCATTATACTTTGAATTATAACTAATGAACATATAATTAGCATATGTGTACTAAGGTTAAATACAAGAACCATACCATTCTACATAAGGAATGGGGAAACTTTGTAAATATTATTTTCTATAATATACCCTAGAATCAATCAATCAATGTAGAAACTGGTAGATGATTCCATATTCTGTGATACCTAAACTATGTTATTTAATATATAGCTTACTTAATAGATATTTCATGTTGAAAACCAAATCATCTATCTTAATTTAGGAGACTTTGGATTTGCCAACTTTGTCTATTAGATGCTCTAAATTCAGCCATAAAGCTAGTTTCTTTGTAGATGCTTGCTAACTTTGCTGATTTGAATTGATATGGTATAAAGTCCAAACATATAAAGTACAACTTTCAAATTTATCCTATTATAGAGAATGACTTTATACTTACTACTCCAACTTCACTTTGATATCTCTGTGCTGATAAGATCTGCTGACATTACTTCCTAACTGACCATATCTTCAATGCATGACAAGTGTTTCAGAGAAGCTTAGAGAAAACTTCCCATGAGTTTTCATTTATCTTTAGACTTAGAAGTTTTACCCATCACCTCCCAACATAAACTAACAGTTTAATAACCATGTGTTGTGCTATTTGCATTTATCTTATTTTTTTGTGATTTCACCTTTTATTAACAACTGAATAACATTCCATTGTGTGTGTGTTTCACATTTTCTTTATCTCTATCATCTGTTTATGGCCATTTAGGTTGATTCTATTTCCTAGCTATTATGGGCAGGGCATCATTAAACAGAAATCCCAGTATCTCTGTAGTAGTAGATAAAATACTTTAGATATATGCCCAGGATTAGTATAACTGCTTCATAGGAGAAATATGTATATAGATTTTTACAAACTTCCAGACTGATGTTCAAAATGGCTGCTCTTATCTAGACTTCCATGAACATTATACATTTAGACTTCCATGAACATTATACATTTAGACTTCCATAAACAGTATACAATAATTCTCTTACCATACCTACCTGTCAAACAACATGTGTCCACTGTTGGAAACAGGACATGATTGTTTTTGGATTAACTAACTGCTTTCTAATTGTATTTGAGGCCTAATACACAGTACAGAATTCATGCTTGACAATTTAAACCCAACCAAAAACCCATGTTCAGAGAGTTGACAAGCTATTGCTCTCATGAACTCAAACAAATTTTTTATATGTAGAGGACCTACATAAGATCAAGCCAACTCAAATTTCAGCATAGATGGACTGTACACATTACATTAGAAAACTATTAAAGAAAATAAATGATACCAGTAAAGTAGCATGATATAATGCCAGCATATAACATTACTAACTTTTCTATATAAAAATAATAGGTATCCTTAGAAATAAATCACGAAAACATTTCTATTACTAATTGCCTTCAAAATCCCAAGGAATAAACTTAGGAAAGTAACTCAAATAGTTACATAATGAATGCTTTAACACACCAAAAATAGTAACCAAATACTACAGGATAATAACACTTCCCATATCTTTTGGAACTTAATTAGTATTGGTAAAATTGTCATATTACCAAAATTGATATTGAGAACCCATGTGATTTCCATCAATATTCTAATGACATTTCTTCACAAAACTAGTAAAAAAAGTACTCAAATTCATGAGCAAACGCAAAGGTTACTAAGTCCCTTGTCAATTCCGAGAAAAAAGGTAACATTTAAGGTATTATATAACAACATTTTATTATAAAGAATGTTCATAACAAAAACAGATTACACAAAACAATACAGTACTGGCACAAAACAGTCTCATAGACCAATGGGATAAAATATATAAGATAGAAATAAATACATGGGTCAGCCATATCTTTTTTTCTCGAAGTACCAAAAACATGAAGTAGAAATATGATAGCCTTTTAAACCAGTGGTGATTGTGAATCTGAATATCTACATGTCCAAAAAACAAATGAATGATCTTTTTACTGATCAGAAATTATAAAATGATGATGTTTTGGTTGAAAGCTCCCAAAAGAGAGTCAGTGGATCCTTGGAGTAGTAGGACAGACATACATCCTTACATTGCATATTTTAAAGTTGGAAAAACACACTAAATTAAGATTTTATGCTGCAGCCAGCACAGCAGTGGTCATCAGAAGGATCTGAAAAGGAGGGTAACATAGACTGAGGTTCATTTAATGGATGAGCAATTTTTTATTTTTGCCACTGCTGTTTATATATTTAGTTAGCTACTAGAAATACCATTGGAAGCAGAGCTTGATCAGTCTTTTTGATGCCCTGGTCTGAGCTCTTCCATCTTCAGTTCATTGTCCTTATGGCATTTTTGCCCCTGGGGATTTCTTTTGTTTGGGGGGGGGATTTTGAGACAGGGTTCTCAATGTTGTTTTGGTGCCTGTCCTGGATCTCACTCTGTAGACCAGGCTGGCCTTGAACTCACTGAGATCCACATGGCTCTGCCACCTGAGTGCTGGGATTAAAGGCTTGCACCACTACCTCCCAGTGAGGATCCTTCTTTGCCTTATCTCATGCCTACAGTTTTCTGCAGTCCTGGAGCTACAACTACCTCAGGGTCTGTGCCAGATAAAGGAACTGCAGATGATCTGGACCCTTAGAACAATATAATATCATTTGTCCTTATTTCATTGGTGGTTACTAAATACCAGTACCTAGCAGACTGATCATTTGCTCATACCAATCATATTTTTCACAAGAATGTGTACAGTTACATGGTTTGTCTATTTAAATTTTGAATTTATTCTTTCATTGATACACAATAAAATTGCTATTGATCCCTCTCTTTCAGACTTTTGTCACTCCTTAAAGATTGTAAATAGGTAAGTTCTACTGTATATTCAACTTCAGCGTGTACTCATATTTACTAATACTCTCAAACCAACTACTTATATTTACAATGTAACATCTTGATAAGTGTAGTACTTACTTTTCTGTTGCTATGATGAAACACCATGACCAAGACAACTCATAGAAAGAAGGGTTTATGTGGCTTACAGCTTCAGAGGGATAAGAATCTATCTTGTTTGGAAAGTGTGGCAGAAAGTAGCAGGCATGGCTACTGAAGCAGGATGCTGAGAGGTTACAACCCAAACAAAATCCACAAGTCAGAGAGAGAGAGAGAGAGAGAGAGAGAGAGAGAGAGAGAGAGAGAGAGAGAGAACGAACACCACACTGGGAATATCATGAGGATTTAAAACCTCAAAACCCTGCTCCAGTGACATACTTGCTTCAAAATACTGTATCTCCTAGACCTCTGGAAACAGTGCCATTAATTGTGGATCAATTGCTCAAATATATAAGCCTATGTATGACATTATAGTAATGTATATGTAATTTTATCAAATAGATGAGAAAAATTTCTGGAAATGCACATTGAAGTTTCTCTTTATCAGTGATGGAATACAAAGTAATTGTATCTCCTATTATATGTTTAAAGTGTTTTGGTATTAAATATATGAGTACAAATAAAATAATATACTCATATTTCTTCTTTTAAAATATAGAGCTTAGGAAAATCAAAAGGATTTATCTGATTTTAATAATCATTTTCTTCTAAATTTTACCTAATGTAAAATGCTATAGTTTATTTGTTCTTATTTTAAAGTTTTCAAGATTTACTTATGAAAAAATAACATTTTTTTATTTTATTTTATGATTTAATTTAATTTAATTTTACATATCAGCCACAGATTCCCTTGTTCTCCCCCTCCCGCCCCCCCTCTGCCTTCCCCCCATTTCACACCCCATTCCCATCTCCTCCATGGCAAAGACTCCCTTGAGGATTGAATTCAACTTGGTAGATTCAGTCCAGGCAGGTCCAGACCCCTCCTCCCAGGCTGAGCCAAGTGTCCCTGTATAAGCTCCAGGTTCCAAACAGCCAGCACATGCACTGAGGACAGGTCCCAGTCCCACTGTCTGGATGCCTCCCAAATAGATCAAGCTAATAAACTGTCTCACTTATCCAGAGGGTCTGATCCAGTTGGGGGCTCCAAAATAACATTTTTTAAGTCATAAAGTTTGTATTTTAATCTAGTAAACTAACAATTTGTGGTAGTTCCAAGTAACTGAAGATAATTCTCTCAGTGTCGAGCATTTCAATCTCTTTCGAAAGAAAATTAGATCTGTAGATTCTTAACAAGTGTGCTTGGAAGTTTGTCTAAAAATATGGACCTCTTCTTTATATTTTATATGTAAATCCATTCAGTTTAATAAGACTGTGGTCATTGAAAGAACAAGGGACTATGTGAATGCTGTTCTGACATTACCTAACAATTTAGATACTTTTACTATGCAGTACTATTTGTCAACCTTCATATTTTAAGTCATTGTTTTAAATTGTGTCAATATTTTAGTATTGCCACTTTCATAGTTGATTTATTGACAGTTAAATGTCACTTCAATTTTTCATATAGTCAATTTCATTATTCTATTTTTCTGTTATTTTAATTATATTTTTAGACAGAGTCTCACTGTGTGGTTGTTGCTGGCATAGAACTCAGGCTATGTAAACTAGGCTGAACTCAAATCATTGAGATCTATTTGCTCCTTCCTACCAAGTTCTGGGATTAAAGGTGTGCTCCACCATGCTTGGTTATGTTTTCATTATTTAACACATTTCTATTATGGTTATGGATTTGGTACATGAGTTTAATTGTAGTTAATTCATAATTTCTGTTTTTAATATTCTATTTTATTTCATATATTGTCTATCATATGTAGGTTTCAGGAACTTAAAAATTTTGACTATTAAAGAGTGGCAAACAATTCTAATATAAATATTTTGAAGCCATACACAACCAATAATATCAGAGTGCTGCTTTCTTTGTTTACAGAAGATACAATGGTACGTATACACAGATACCCACACACCCACACCACACCCACACTCACACCCCCCCACGCTCCCTCACACGAGAGAGGGAGAGAGAGAGAGAGAGAGAGAGAGAGAGAGAGAGAGAGAGAGAGAGAGAGAGAGAGAGAGAGAGAGAGAGAGAGAGAGAGATATGCATAACTGTGCAAACCCATGTACTACCTTTTCTAGTAGCATGAAATTAACATTTTTTCTGTAAGGCAAAAAATTATGTGCAAAATGGCCGAGCAGTATTTTGTTTGGTGCTCTCACCTACTGAAATAGGGATAAGAGAATATGCATGGTGGACATAGAGTATACATATCTATCTTTAATAGTTTCCTCTATTAAAAAAAGTCCTTAAAAATGAAGAAATTCAGTGCTTCTAAGTGACTGGTCCCTAGGATCAACATATTAAATATTTATCTTTAGTCCATGCTTGAATCTTGAATCCCTGTGTTATTGAGACTCCATATAATAGTTATATTATTTGTGTCTTATTGATGCAGATTGATTTAACATTGGACAGATGCCACATGTAAGTATGCATTTTGCTCACAAGGGAACTATAGAGGAGAATTGATATTTTAGTCCATCTCACTTTGACCACTTGATAAAAGAACTAATGCTGCACAGATTGCCTCTTTTGTTCATAAAAAACATTATGCAAAATGATTAATCCCAGAAAATACAGCCTAGAGTTCCAGAGAACCTTTTTTGTCTTTCTATAGAAAACTCTACACACACAGCACTAAAACACCATTTTACAATAAAAGAGCAAAATAATTGCTAACAGCTTGTGATGTTATTAATGAAGGAAATACCATCAACTCTGGGTTTTTTTTTATTTGTAGCCATTCAATATAATGGAAAAGGCTCCCATTTCAATAATAGACATACAAAATAATTTCATGTCTTGAACAATCTGCTTATGATTTAAAAAATATTTAAAACCTGTTATGCTATTCAACTGTATGTTTTTATTTAGTATAAGAATTCTAATAATACTATAACATATGCTTCCTTATTTTAATCCTCTGTTGGTGATTGTTTTCACGCTGTACCTATTTTTCTTGCTTTAAATTGAGCTGATGAGTATTTGGCATACCTGGTTTGTAGAGACAAAGCCTTTCTGCATAGTTAGATGTTCCCATAAATTTAATTAATAAACAGTAGCTTCCTGAACTCCTAAAGTATAGCTGTAATATTGTAGTTAAAGCAAAGAAACAACGCAGAAAATTATTTTAGGTAATCTCTTTTTATTTATTTATAAATGCCTTTTAAGAGAAGAAATTTTGAAGCATTTTGATGCAGCTATTATATTTTTGATATATTGCTATTTTGTAATAGCTAAATTAGTTACACTATAAATATAAATACAGAATTCAAATTGTTGATGGAGAAATTAACATTTGTTTTAACAACTACATTCTTTTTTAAAAATTATGAGATTGTCCAAGGATAAAATACAAAATTAGGATGACATACATATGGCTTTGCAAAGAGATAATTATATAACATTAGGTTATATACTTGTTCATATTTTAAATAAGTTATTTAAAAGCTTTCCTTCAGTGTAATTTTTCTTAAGTCCTTTGAAAGAGGTTTTCAGATATTTTATTGAATTTATTCAGTAATGAGTTACCTAGAAAAATTGTTGTATTTACAGCATATCAAATCTATGCCCTACTTTCTAACATTAATTGTCCTTTCACTCCCTCATTTCAGTATAAAATAAACAGAATTTTCCTTCAAATTAGTAGTTTATTCTATTAATCGAAAAGCATGGTATATTATACTCACTGATTAATGAGACTCCCTTCAAATGATTTTATTTGTAATTGTAATTCTGCATTATAGAAAAAATGGAATTGATGGTGAAAGAAAATGGACTTTTATAACTTACTATAAAATTAATCTAATATTTTACCATAAAAAGCATGAAAATAAAACTTTTCATTCACAGGTAGAAAAAGGAAAATATAGATTGCATTCATAAAATGTGAATAAATAAAAAAGATCTATTGGTATGGTATAATTTATTGGTTATTAAATTTATGCTAATAATTCTTTGCAAATGTGTCATCAAATAATCATTGGATTATTTTTTCTTTTTATCCCATCCAAAATATTAAGAAAAGTCTTCATTGTGAGTTATCTAAAAGACATTTATAACTTTGTGGTAATATTAAATTTATCTTTGTATGCTAATTTTCATTGTTTGAAGAGCATATTTTAACAGTAATTATTTTTGTGCAAAAACTTATGAAGTGGGTGCTTTCCTGCAACACTTACAAGTTGTCCTCATATCAGGTATTTGAGTCCTTGCTAGGTTGTTGTCCTCCCAAGCCTTATCTCTGACTGTGGAGAGGAACTTGTTCCATACTTAAGTAATTCCAGAAAATAGTTTGTAGCAAGTGACTATGGGAGAAGTTTCTGGAAAGAAGAAGCTGTACCTTACATTAAACTTTAAACAAAGATTGCTTAACTGACTTTCAGTGACTGTGGAGAGGTTGGAATGTTGCAGATGCATAACCTAGTTATAACTTCTCTTAATAGCCATTCTTTGCCTGCTTCTGTGTCTGACTAAACTGAAAAGGGTTGTCCAAAGAGATGAGTGGTAGGGGAAGGCAAGTGATGGCCTAGAAAATGGTATTTTACCAGTTTACTAAGTTTCCATATCAGTTTGGCTGGGATCTTGGTTCCAATTTTTTAGAACAGTTACTCTTTATCAATATAACATTTGGAATACACATGATATCACATACAGAAGCAGATCTGCAGTCTATTTTTGATGTTTCTTACTCTAAACCACTTTGCATGACAAAACTAGTAAATCAGGAGACAGCAATGTGTTGTAGAAAGCACAATATGAATAGGGTTTTTGTAAGCTTTAGGTTCTGTTAGTATATAAAATCATTTACATATAAATGTATGATTAGAAAAACACAATGAGCCAGGTATGATGGCACATGTCTTTAATCTCACACTTGGGAGGAGGCAGAGACAGGTGGATCTCTGTGAGTTGAAAACCAAACTGTTTTACATCGTGAATTCCAGAACAACTGGGGTTATGTAGAGAGTCTGCCTCAAACAAACAAACAAACAAAAACACAATAAAAATTTTTCAAGTGCCTGGGCACTATTTAAATAACTTGATGTGAAAAATAAATATTTTGTGTTATTATAAAGCCTATAAGATTCAGACTTGATCTACATTAAAATATTAAAGATAAATTTAAATAATAATCAATAAAATAAATGAATTTTTATCCTCATATATCAGTGGCCATGTCAGAGGAGCAGCACTTCAGAATGTCAGCCCACTGGGAGGCAAATCCCTGAGAGGTGAATATTGGATAGGCAATGCCCTGAGACCACAGACTTCAGAGTATCTTCTGCTTCCGCCATACCTTTACGTGTTTGCTGCTTTTATCTTTCTCTGATACCTAGCGTGGTATGAATGGGTGTGGGGAGATCCCACTGCCTGTAATATGGTGTGTTACTTGGATGTTAAATCAGTCTTACAATAAAAAATCCTGGTGCCAGATATTTGGGTAAATGCTGAAAGAACACAGAGACAAAGGAACAAGCCACACCCACCACCTCTAACCTCACCAACTCCTTGGCCTGAAAAACCTCAGCTGATAGGCCTCTAGCTGAATGAGCTTCCTTAGCCTAAAAGGCTTCAGCTGAAAAACCCTCTAGCTGAAAGGGACGCTTCTGTGAAAAAGTTTTTAGTCCCTATCTCCTCATGCTTTATATACTGTTCTCCAACCATATTATTTCCTAGGATTAAAGGCATGTGTGCTTCCAAAGCAAAGACATGAGATCTCAAGTGCTGGGATTAAAGGTATGTGCCACCACTGTCTGGCTCTGTTTCTCTCCTAGACTGAGTCAATCTCATGTAGTCCAGAGTGACTTTAAACTCACAGAGATCCAGACAGTTCTCTGCCTCATGAGTGCTAGGATTACAGGTGTGTGCCACCACTGTCTTACCTCTATGTATAATCTAGTGGTTTGTTTTGTCCTCTGATCTTCAGGCAAAGTTTATTAGGGTACACAATATATCACCACATTTTCCTTTCTTTGTCTAAAATAATAAAAGAAGGTTATAACTAGTATAAGAAAAACTATATACATTAAGTATATATAATATATACAGGCAAGAACTACATTAACAATGTCAAGTCCATCAACATTTGACAAATACAGAGAAAATATTGTTTATCCTATGTTGGTGAGTCCAAAATGTTGAACCTAATTCACATTCTATCCTAACTTGTATTACTAACCCAAAACTATCTTTTGATGTCTTTCAAACTTACACAGTTTACACCTCTTTAGTGAGTTTCTTTTCTGAATTTGTTAACAAGGAAAACTATAACTATAACTTCCTAGTCTTCAACCCCATCAGAGACCCAAGAAGAAAATATTACCTAAGTAAGCAGAAAGTTCAAGCAAGTGACTTCCAAAAAAAAAATGTGAGAAATGACAGAAATAGCTGGCTGCCTGGACAGTCACCCAAGGTTCCCCTGCAACATTGGGGAATTCGTCTTTGGCCTAGCATATCTGACAGACTCATCTGTGAAGCAGGATTTTCTAAAGGGCCTTCCTACCTTGTCTTGACAAGACTCAGCAATTCTTTCTTTTATGTCCTGTTTGTCCATTTGGAGAGCATACTGTTAGCAGTTGAGGCAAGAGCACTTTCTTGCCCAGTGGCTAACTTTTACCAAAAAGAATGTAAAATTCATATGGAGTTTCTTCTGTGCCCATAATCTTCTCTGAAATAGATTCATGCTGCCAGGAGCAGACATATCTCATTGTCATAAAAAATAAGAATCTATGTTATTAAAATGTCTTAAATGCCATATTCTATGGACTTTGAAGTGTCTGAAGACAACATGTTTATCTAAAATATATCTGTTTGACTTGAAAACCAAAAATGACTGCAAGTTTGATTGTAATAACTACTAACTTCCATTTCTTTATATCTCAATTAACTTATCATAATAACTTTCAAGGGCTAGAAATTCGCATTACATTGTTAAATGAGTTGTAAATGTACAATATATCTAACAAGATTAGAAGTGTATGTATGGTATGATCTAACAAAAATAATCTTAAATTTGTATCAATATCCAAAATTTGTATGCAATATATAAAAATCCAATCCAATATAAAATATTTAAAACTAGTAGTTGTTTTTTTAAAAGTAGATTCAATAATCTACCTTTTTATCTTATATGTGTATTCCTATTTTTCCTTGTCAGAGTAGATTCAATAGTCTACCCTTTCATCCTATCATATCTGTATCTTTTTTTTTTCAGAGTGGATTCAATAATCTACTTTTTTATCCTATTACTTCTATATCTCTTTTTTTTCAGAGTAGATTCCATAATCTAACCTCTTATCCTATCATTTCTATAAAATACATTTCTATATTATACCCCCTTTCTTTTAGAGAGACATTGACTATGACCAATAACAATTTTTAACTAACCCCTAAACAAAGACAAATACCTATAATCCATTTTTGGGGTGTGGGTATAATTTTCTAGGCTTCTTTTTGCTAATTGGGGGGTCCTGGTAGTCTTATGGGGACACAATGAAAATTCAGGATCATGGCCAACTCCTGATTGGAGTAGTCTGTGAGGCTGCCTCATCTCAGCTAGCCATCTTGATATTGTCCTGAGCAGTTTGTAGTTAAAAGCCAGTCTTTGGGTGGTATTTGTTAGATTACTGGCATTTTCATAGTACACGTCGAATTGTCATTGTGGAGTTCCATCATCTTTTTGGAGACTTCAAAGTCACTGTCAGGCATGGTCACAGTTCACAGAAGAAAATCTTTTGCGTGGGACATTTTTTTCCGAATGATTTGTCCTTTTTCTTCTGATGTCTTATTTGTCTAATGGTCTTCAGATTCCCTAGCCTTCATTGTCCTGAAAGACACAAACAAAATCCTTCCCCAACCTTAACTTTGGGGAATTTCTAAATCTAATATTTATTGATTTTGATTTATAATTTCTTCTTAAAAATCTGTTTTGTTTTCTAAAGCTATTCTATCTTCCAGAGCAATGTGGTTTCTTACATTAGGCATTAAGTTCTTTAACTGCTCTGGGAAGGAGTTTCCTCCATGATTACAGGAAAGGACTTGCTGTGGAATGAAGCTTTTGTACACTGGTTTAATAAAACACTGATTGGCCAGTAGCCAGGCAGAATGTATATGCAGGATAAGCAGATAAGGACAAGTCTGGGAAGAGGAAGGCTAAGTCAGGAGATGCCAGGCCACTGTCCAGGGAGCAGCATGTAATGGCACACAGGTAAAGCCATGGAAAACATGGTGACATATAAATTAACAGAAATGGGCTGAGTTTAAGTGTAAGAGCTAGTCAGTAGTAATCCTGAGCTAATAGCCAAGCAGTTTTACTTAATATTAGCCTGTGTGTGTTTATTTAGATCTGAGCAGCCATGGGACTGATGAGTGAGAGAGATTTCTCCTGACCACGAGCCAGGTGGGACCAGGAAACCTTTTAGCTACAAGGACTAAATGGAATTTGACATGGAGTCCTGCAAGAAGCCCCTCAGGGAGTTTCCAGGGGCAAAGGCAAGGGATTACCTTGTCTGTCCCTTGTTGATCTACGTTCATTAGTTAAACATCTGCATTTGCCACACCTTCTGCATAATTCAGAAGGGAGGGGAATTCTATTGGGCTTATTCCTAGCAAAAACATTGTTTCTAGTAATGCTCTGTTTACAGTCCCTTTTTAGTTGACCTTGTTTACCACAATTGAAACAATTGATTACTATTTTTTTTTCAAGCCTCTGGAAATCACCTCTCCTATCCAAGAATTATTATGGTCATGAGATTCAATATTTATTCTATCTTGGATCCATTCCTCCAAGGGGGCTTATGTTGCTTTTAATGGCCTAATTACCCTTTTTGTACACTGCATTTTCAAAAGCCAGAGATTCAATTATTATTTAACTAGCTTCTGATTTTTTTTAAGTGCTGAAGACAGTCTTTGTAAGAAATCAGTGAAGGCTTCTTTTAGACCCTGTCTAATATTTATAAATAACTCAATTTTCTTTCCTACTTCTTCAATTCTGTCCCAAGCATTCAAAGCTACCATGTGGAATAAAGACAGGTTGTGGTCATCATATAGAAATTGTCTTTGTACATCAGCATAATTACCTACTCTAAGAAGTTGATCTTGGGAAATTTCCATGTCTCTAGCTCCACTTCATTGTTCAATGGTCTTAGCCTCATCTTTCTACCAGGTCCTCCAGTGTAATTGGGGACCTGCCGCTAAGACTGTTGTAACCAAATCTCTCCAGTCTTGAGGGAGAATTCTATTATAAATTGATCATGAGTTTAATATCTGCTTCACAAATGATGAATGGATGACATCTGAAACTACTGTGTCTTTGAATCTTTTCAAATATAACATTTGCACAGCAGTCCAGTCAGCTCTTATACAACCTTGAACATATCTATCACTGGGTAGTTCCTGTAAGATTAATGGACAGATTAAGGTTGGCTGTTTGAAAGCCTTAAAGTGTTTCTCTGTAACCTTATAATGCAATGTTCATATTGGTTCTCCTTTAAATTCTTCTGTCTGGGTCTGAATATCTCTATGACCTGTTTTAAGAAGTTTTTCTAAAACTTTTATCTTGGCACTAATATTAACCAACTTTTTAAATGATAAAACAAAAATGATCAAAAAATATTAATATTTATAATTGACATTACATCTATCTCATAAACATCAATTATCCTCTCATTTAATTGTTCCATTTTCAGACCATTTAATGTATAGTCAGAGACCAAATGTCTTCCATTGTAAAAATGTTTTCCATTTTTTAATGTGGGAAAAAAACATCATTACATAGAATTTGCCTTTGAGCTTTGAAAACATCTGTGCTATAATTACAGAGTAATACTTAAAATTCACAATGCTGGGAACTATTGTCAGAATCTGCTACTAGGGCTGAGAATATAATTAAGTGATATATATATGTGAAATTAGTAAGAAAGAAATAAATCAAGATATCAAGATATATAATAGGAAGAAAAATATATTTCTGGAAAAAAAAGAAAATATGTGGTAAACAACCATTTTATACAGTATTGAAACTCTATGTAGGACATCATTATCACCCAATATTATCATGAGTAAATATATAGAATGATGAGGAATTTAATGCATATAGTGTAGCAGTATTTTTTGTTATCATAGTATCCCATGAGAATAATTCATGGAGAAAGAAAGGGTTTATTTCAGCTTGCAGTTACAGGAGAGCCCATAAAACATGGTACTTTGTAATAGTGATAGAAAAGTAATTAAGACTGATGTTGATACCAGTAAATGGACTACTGATGCAACAGACCTGATTATGATGTATCTTGGAGGAATGTGGAAGCCCTTGGCATTTTGCACTAGGAAAGCACTTGAACATTGTAAGTAGAGCTTAATGAGCCATCCTACTAGGAGCTTAGAAGACAGTGTTGAGAGAAACAGACTGTGTAGGCTCAGCTCAAAAGATTTCAGAGGGAAGAATATTAGTAACTGGGCTAAAAACTCATATGATATTTTGGCAAAGCCTGTGGTTTTTTTCTGTCTTTGTCAGAAAAATTTGTGTGAGGGTGAATTAAAAAGCAATGAACTAAGTTCTTTTGTGGAAGGCATTTCAAGATAGCCTAATATTGACTCTGTGATGTGGTTATTAGTAATCACTCTGATGCAGTTATCCAATGAAAAAGATCAACCAGAACAAAAAGAAGTACAAAATGTACTTTTTGGAAAGAAAAAAGAGCACCAGGCATTTTTTTAAATGTTGCAGCATGGCTTAGCCATATCTGAATGGAATGGCAGGAGTCATAAAGCCAGCATAGCTGCTTGACAAAGGTCCAGCAGAACCGAACCACATGATGGCTGTCATGATGCCTTTGGTTGTCATTTCCACCTGTTGCATACTTGAGGGACTTTTAGTATTTCTACAATTTGGGGATATTGGATTGATGGAAAATTCCTTATAAATCATTTATGCCTTCTCCCAGGAATGCTGCTTCTAAGCTTCCCCAGTACAGTCCTGAACAAACTATTCCCTCTGCTTTTAGGGAGATATCCTTATGTACTTGAAGGTCTTCCTTATATTTTAGAGGTTGTGACACATAAAGAAGCCAGAGGTCTCTTCATGAGGCTATGAGACATTCTTGATATATCTGTCCCTGTACTTACACAGGAAGAAGGTATTTAAAACAAAGTAAGTTCAAAAAGGCCAACAAGATTTGGTAGACTAGAGGAGCTGGCCACAGTTCAGATTACAAGCTTCTTCCCGCTGTACCCTCAGACAATTACATGGAATACAACTCTGCCCTACATAGAGACATATTAATGAGCAAAGTATGGAGTGGAAATATGATAAAAAATGAGATGTCAGGACCTCCCCCTCTTAGAAAAGTTAGCACACACAGAGCCACTATGGTGACATATGACCAAAGAACAACAGGATGCCAGGATTAGACATATAGACAAATTTTATAAAGATATAAATGTGACCATTTTATTATGCCAGAATTTGAATAATAACTGTGTCAGCTATAGCCTGAGTATTTTTCCTGGGCACTCTGACCATCAAGAGTTAATAATACACTGCTTGGAACATGGCAAAATGCCCAGGGTTGCTTGAAGACTTTGTATTAGTCTAGTGTCCTTGAGCAACCAAAGCAACCAGCCTGAGAACAGGCTGTCATGCCTCTAGATTCTTAAAAATTGTGTTATGGGGTTAATGAGTAAGAATGATAATTCTATTTATTAATGATGTCAAAACGAGAGAAAATGATTGGAATTGATAATTCTATTATGTCATAGTTTATTAATGATGACTAAAAGATGAGCCAAAGGAAGTGAAACACATGTCCAAAACCAAAAATGATATTATATATGTTTTGGCACATATATATATATGCTTACTAAATTCTATATTAATAATAATAAAACACTCTGGCAGCTATTCAGTCAGGTTGCAAGATTCTCCTGACTACCATGGCCTGACTCACTTTCTTCCCCCATTGACTCCTTACATCCTCTGTCCCACTAGGGGTGACTCCTGTATGCTTCCTCTCTGTCCATATCTCCCAAAATTAAACTAAGAATATTCCATAAATGATTTCTCTATTGCAAACTAAGAAGTATCCGTGTCTTATTCCTCCATCACTGCTCTTGCATCCACCCATCTTCAGACCCTGCTCTCATCTGGAGCTGGATTCTACATGGAGCCCTGCCTTGTGCTGTAAGAGATAAGGAGATTAAGGAGAGGTATGACCCAAAGTGGATTAAAGTGAGGAGTGCTTTCTGGGCAAGACTCCACCCAGATAACTTAACACTTGTGAAACTTAGACAGGAGGGATTTTTCTGTCCCTAAGAGCCAGTAACAAAAGAAAGTTATGCCGGGCGGTGGTGGCACACGCCTTTAATCCCAGCACTCGGGAGGCAGAGGCAGGCGGATCTCTGTGAGTTAGAGGCCAGCCTGGTCTCTAAAGCGAGTTCCAGGAAAGGCGCAAAGCTACACAGAGTTACACCAAATGTGATTAAAGGAGCGCCAGGTTCCATTCCTAGCTGGCACACAAAAATGGTAATGTTATGTACATGGTACTGGCTTTAGAGTCATGAAAGCTATAGCAGATAAAGGGGTTATGGAATCTTACTCAATGGTTAAGGTGGGTTTTGGTGTTCTTTGGGCCCCTTCCTTGGGCTGCTGCCACGACGTCATCTAAATCATCATTATCAGCAGATTTATTGAATCAATTGGGATTTCTTAAACAGAGGAATTAGTTAAAAGAAAGCTTTTTCCCCTTGGGGGAGACCTTGATCTGGAGGAGGTGGGAATGGGGTGTGGGCTGGAGGGAGGGGGAGCAGAGCGAGAGTGGGAGAACAGGGCAATCTGTGGCTATTATGTTGAACTGAATGGTGTTGTAAAATAAATAAAAGAAAAAGAAATGGGAAACATTTTTACAATGGAGAAAGTTTGGTCTCTGTTTGATAAAACTATTGATGTTCTGAAAATGGATCAATTAAATGAGAGGATAATTAATGTTGATGTATGTGGTGATATAGTACATACCCTAATAAACTTATCTTGGGGTCAGAGGACAGAGTCAGCCACTAGATTAGGCATAGAGACCAGACAGTGGTGACACACACCCTTAATCCTATCACTTGGGAAGCAAAGATCCTTCTGGACCTCTGTGAGTTCAAGGCCATATTGAAAACAGACCCAGGCAATGTTGGCACACACCTTTAATCCCAGTTCTAGGAAGCACACACACCTTTAATCTCAGGAAGCGATGTCAGCGCAGACAAAGATATATAAGGCATGAGGAAACAGGAACACTCACTCTTGAGGCTAAGGATTTCATAGAGATAAGAATTTGGTTGTCTTCTATTTCTCTGATCTTTCAGCTTTCAGCCCAATATCTGGCTCTAGGTTTTTTTTTATTAGTAAGACCATTTAGCAATTCATGTTACAGATATGTAGTATGAATCTTAAAAGTTTTTATTAATAAAATCAAACCTGAGGCCAGTTATTGTGGTGAACACTGGAAAATCAAAGAGCCAGAACAAGCTACAGCTACCTCACCTCGCCGGATCCTCAGCTGGTCTTGTATTGGAGAAATTATTTTGGCCACTCCACGTAGTTAAAAGGATATTTATTTAATGGCATAACTCACAAATTAAGTAATGGGTAGGTCGCAGGGTCTGGGGAAGGTGTAATGCAGTCCAGCGGTGTTCTCCGGAGCTCTGCACAGTCAATCTGCACCAGTCAGCATTCCGGCACCGAGAGCGCGCCCAGAGAGAGCGCTGACCCATCCAGCTCTCGGGTCCCCCTGCGCCTCCCCTCGCCCCGCCTCGTAGGCGTGACAGTTGCCAGAGTCTCAATGGGGGTTGGAACTTCCAGAATCAAGCTGGAATGGCTACCCTCTACAGTCTTGTTTCCTCAGACTGGAGGCTTCTGTGTCCCCATCCAGAATGGGGCTCAGCTGAATTGCTGCTGAAAAGCCTGAATGCTTAACCAGCCAAATGCTTCTAGTTTCTGGTCTCCACGCCTTATATATCTTTCTGTTTTTGCCACCACTCCCTGGAATTAAAGGCTCGTTTTCTGGGATAAAAGGCGAGTCACCATGCATGCTGTAGCCTTGAACACATGGATTTCTGCCTCTGGAATGCTAGGATTAAAGGCGTGTGCTACCACTGCCTGTTCTTTATGTTTAATATTGTGGCTGTTCTGTCTCTGACCCCAAATAAGTTTATTAGGGTGCACAATATTTTGGGGAACACAATACCACACACATATATTTATGTAATGTCAATTATAAATACCATTTGTTTGATCATTTCTGTTCTATATTTAAAAAAGTTGATTAACATGAGTGCCAAGGTAAAAGTTATAGAAAAACTTGTTAAAATAGATCATAGAGAGATTTAGTCCCAAACACAAGACTATAAAGAAGAATCAATCTCAACATTAGACTAACATCATCAGGATGTAAATGTTCAGCTTTTAGGGACTGGAACATTATCCCTAGTGAAACAGAGCATGAGATGCATCAAATATAGAGAGCCAGAAGAACAGAGAGGAGAATTGAAGCCATATGTGTCTAATATAGCTATGAATCTATGGGGCTGTGATTTGTTGCAGCAATGGGATAACATTCCTCCAATCTCAGAAATAAACCATAACATATGTTTCTGGAAAAAATATTAGAATATATTATTAAGAACAGTCACCAACCATCCAGATTGCACAAGAACATGGGCATTGCAGCTGCTGACCTTTCAAAGACAACAACAGCCTTACCTTTAAAATGGTTAACAGACAAGCCCGTATGGATTCAGCAATGGCCTTTAACAATAGAGAAACTTTAATCCTTACAACAACTGGTACAAGAGCAGTTAAATACTCAGCATATTGAGGAATCAACCAGCTCTTGGAATTCTCCTGCATTTGTTATTAAAAAGAAACCAGGTAAGTGGAAAATGGTAACAGATCTAAGAGCTGTTAACAAGGTGCTTCAGTCAATGGGCTCTCTACAATCTAGAATTTCTTTGCCTTCTCTGTTACCTAAAGGATGACCTCTTATAGTTATTAATATAAAAGATTCTTCTCAATACCCTTACAAGAAAAAGACAGAGAAAGATTAGCCTTCATGGTGCCTACTTATAATTCCCAGCCTGTTAAGAGATATTAATGGAATGTTCTCCCAGAAGGAATGTTAAATAGCCCAATCGTGTACCATTATTTTATATGACAGTCATTGGAAATAATACATAAACAGTTTCCTCAATCTATACTTTACCATTACATGGACAACATTTTACTAGCTGATTCAAATGCAGATACCTTAGAAAGAATGTTTGAAGAAGTAAATAAAATTTTGCCTTGTTGGGGATTACAAATTGCTTCTGAAAAAATACAAGAGGTTATTCTATTAATTATTTATGATATAAAATAGGCCTACAAAAATTAGACCCTAAAAGGTACAAATTAGAAAAGATCAATTGTGAACTCTTAATGACTTTGTAAGATTATTAGGAGACATTTCCAATCTATAGACCACTATTGGGGTAAAAAAAAATGAATTGATTAATTCGTTCAAAACCTTAGAGGGTGATAGAGACTTAAATGGTCCAAGAAAAAATATCAGCTGAATGTGAGAAAGAATTTACTTTGGTGGGTGTACATGTGGATTGTTTGAATCCAAAGCTTGATTGCAGTTCGGATATTTTACCATCTAAGCATTCTCCTACATGAATTTTAATTCAAAGGGAAGATATTATATTGGAATGGATATTTCTACCAAATACAGAGAGTAAAAAATTAAAAATGTATGTGGGAAAGATCTTTGAGCTGATAGAAAATGTACTGGAGGCCTCAGAATTTCATAAAAATATATCATGTCAATAGTAAGGGTTTAAAAAGGGATTTTTCCATATCCTGGCAAGAAGCCAAGGAAATTATAAGGAAATGTCTTACTTGTTCATTATACAATCAAATTCCACTACCAGCAGGATGTAACCCAAAGTAATTTGGAAAATTAAAATATGTACACCATACCATTGATACCGATTCTGGATTTCAATAGGCAACTGCTCTGTGTTCTGAGAAGACTGATTCTGTAATCACATATTTGCTAGAAATTATGGGCATCATGGGTATACCCGTACAAATTAAGACTATCAATGCTCCAGCATAAGTCTCTCATAAAATGAAATAGATTTTGCTTATTACAATATAAAGCATATAACAGATACATCACACAATCCTATAGGCCAAGCAACAAATGATAGAGCTACCTCTCCAAGGACTTGACAATTAACCCCAAAATTTTCAGGATCCCCTAAAGGTGCCTTTGCCTCCAGACACCAAGAGGTGGGGTGGGTGGGTTTTGGTCATTCAATGAGTTATGGATAATTGTCATTGTTTTGGTGGTTGATTACAAGTTGTTATTGCTAATGGTCAGGAAAAAAGCTAAACAAAGGAGATTAGATTCAGAGTACTTATTTGAAAAAAAGGAAAGAAAAAAAATAGATACAGGTATGATAGGAGAAAAGGGTAGATTATTGAATCTACTCTGGAAAAAAAGAAGATATAGAATTGACAGGATAAAATAGTAGATTTTTGATTCTACACTGAAAAGAAAAAAAAGGATATAGATATAAGTTTCAAAGGTAGATTATTGAATCTACGTTTAAAAAGCAACTACTAGTCCTAAATGTTTTACATTGGATTGGATTTTTGTATATTGTATACAAATATCATATATTGATACAAATTTGAGATTAATTTTATTAGAACATATGTCCTATAATGTTGACTGGTTTGATCATATTCAGGCTTGTGCAGCTGCTGTGAGTTTATGATTGAAAGTGTCCTGTCATATCCAGAAATCATTAGTTAACTACAGCCCTCTCTGACTTTCAGCCTTTATTATATTACATTATTCTCTTTAAAAATAACATAAAGGTAGACAAACTGTGAGACATCTTTTCTTAATGACTGTCTGAGAGCATTAAATTGCTATATTTTGAACAATGAAAATTTATAAGGTAAGTCTTATTCTCGTAATTGTTCTGAGTAAGAACAATTTTTATTCTGTAGCACATATCACTAGAATGCAAGCATAATATAATGGCTATGCTGACCTTACAAGGCAGATTTCAGAGTCCAGATTTCCTACTGGACTCACATGGCAGGATATTTGCACAAAACACAAAGAAGAGATATGTGTATAGTGGCAGTAATCTATTGGAACTTCCACACTTGGTCTTAGAAAGTGGGCCAGATGTTTATGTCTAGGATAACATTATATGAATGGAATTAGCGGAAATTCTAGTCACTGGAAAGTGAAATAGTCACTAGTCTTCAAGCAGTGTTAAGAGATGGTGTTTTTGTTTTGACCCAGTGAGGAAGCCTTATCCATATGGAGTGCATCAAAGTAAGATTGCAGAAAATTCATGCTCAAAAGGTTATTTTAAAAGAAAGGAAACAACAAAAGCATATTTAAAATAACAAACACAAGACCCGCCCACCCCAACCAATGACAACAACAATTGAATCAAATAAAAATTCTGTAATTGTTCTCTGTATTTGGACCAGTTCTGGATTCTGTGATGGTCTTCATCTGCTGCAAAAAGAAAGTTCTTTGATTAGGATGTAATAGTTAAAGGTGTATGTATAAATAAAGATGAGATCAGTGTCCTACAGGAACAGTCCCTTTGATAAGTCATCCAATGTCCAGTCCTAAACACGTTGAATATGAGCAACACTTAATGGAATTAGCAAGCTCTATTTATATATACACAAATATGCATGCATATAGATATATGTATATGTATGTAACAATAATAATGAACTAAGTGGTTATGGGGTCAAGAGGGAGTGATGGGGGCCATGGGAGTATTTGAAAAGGAGAGAGCCTAGGATAGAAATGATGTAAAAATAATACTCATGTATGAACTCCTCAAATAATTATAAATAAAATAAATGTAAAAAATTAATGCTATTTTTGGAAGAACACTCAAAAGGGAAATCTTAATACCTTTCCAGAGGTATAAGAACTGGAAGTTACTTGTCAGTAGACATACCTTGCAATAAATGCTAAAGAGATTCTTTAGGTTTAAGAGAAGCATACAACACAGAAATTCATATTCATATAAACATGTACAGGTATCCTACAAATGTAAATACAATTTGCAAATATGAGGTAGTGTTACTGTAACTTAGAATTCTAAGTCCATAACAAATTTTCTAAAGTGCTGAAGAATCAACTCTATGAAATAAGTATAATTCTATGCCAATGTGTAACAAAAATGTACTCATAACATTCATAACATACAATTGGGGAGAAAACAAAGTAAATGTTTTATTTTTTATTTTTCATTTTTTATACTACTTGTCTTAGGGCTTCCAGTGCTGTGATCAAGCACCATAACCAAAATAACTTGGAAAGGAAAGGATTTATCTCAATTTAAGTTCCACAATCCATCATCAAAAGAAGTCAGGGCAGGAACTCAAGGAAGGAAACTATAGTCAGGAATGGAAGCAGAAGCCATGGAAGAATGTTGCTTGATTGCTTGTTCCTCATAATTTGTTCAGCCTGCCTTCTTCAGCACCCAGACTACCAACCTAGGAGTGTCAGCATTGACAGGGAGCTCAACCCTCCTGTATCACTTATCAAATAAAATAATTCTGCTTTCCCCCAGGTCAATCTGTTGAGGCCATTTTCTCAATGGAAGTTCCCTTTCCCCACACACAAAAAGAGTCAAGCTTGTGTCAAGTTGACATAAAGCTAGACAGCATACTACTTATATGCAACACAGAAAATAGTATGATTCAGAGAGAGAGAAAGTAGAATTACAGTTGTGAGTTTCTGGGTAAAGTGGAGAATAGCTGTGTTATAGTTGAATTGGTTCAAGTTCTAGTTTAAGTTGATTTACTTCTGAAGACACATAGTTGCTGTGGGATGGTCTGTATGTCAAATCTGTTGCTCTGATTGGTCAATAAATAAAACACTGATTGGCCAGTGGCCAGGCAGGAAGTAGGTGGGACAAGGAGAGAGGAGAATTCTGGGAAGCAGAAGGCTGAGGCAGAGAGACACTGCCAGCCACTGCCATGACCAGCAGCATGTGAAGACGCCGGTAAGCCACCAGCCACATGGCAAGGTATAGATTTATGGAAATGGATTAATTTAAGCTATAAGAACAGTTAGCAAGAAGCCTGCCACAGCCATACAGTTTGTATGCAATATAAGTCTCTGTGTTTATTTGGTTGGGTCTGAGCAGCTGTGGGACTGGCAGATGACAAAGATTTGTCCTGACTGTGGGCAAGGCAGGAAAACTCTAGCTACACATAGTGATAACTGTCTTACAACCTTTTTCAGTGTGTTAATGTCATTTCATCATAGCCTTTAAAACATTTATTATAAATTTAATTCTATATGCATTTTATTGCATTAAAAAGAAGACTACACCTCAAGTGTAGGTTAATATACTATGATGGTATATTTCTAATTGTACTTATACCATTCATTTAACAATGTAATGCAATTTTCTGATCCTTGAATGTTATTATTACCAACTATTAGGATATAAAGAAATGAAAGTTAGTAGTTAGACA
This sequence comes from Peromyscus leucopus, assembly GCF_004664715.2. Classification (NCBI taxonomy): domain Eukaryota; kingdom Metazoa; phylum Chordata; class Mammalia; order Rodentia; family Cricetidae; genus Peromyscus; species Peromyscus leucopus. Next base: position 72,615,756 of record NC_051083.1, read on the forward strand.
TTATAATAGAACTTGTAGTCATATTAGGTATATTTTCAAGATTGAGCAGATATATTTGAGATAGATAGGTCATCTTCAAACCCTTCAGAGATCTATAAAATATGGCATTTAAAATGTTTTAATAACTTACAAAATTTTTCTTCTCGTTATGACTATGAGACATGTCAGCTCCTGGCAGTACCAATCTACTTCAGAGAGAATATGGGCATTGAAGAAACTGCAATTGGAGTTAACTTTCATTGTGGCAAAAGTTAGCCACTGGACAACAAAGTATACTCGAATCAACTGCTGACAACAGGACAAAATGGACAGACAAGACACGAAACAAAGGACTACTGATTCTTGCCAAAACAAGTGTGGTTTTGCTTTATCAAAAGGCATCTTCTGAGGCCAGGATAATATGACACCATCCCTGAAGTGGCCTTCGCAATCCAGAAAAGGTACAGTGCCCTTTTCTTCAAAGGCAGCTGAACAGGCAGTGGGCCGATGGCTTCTGATGTGCAGTAGAACAACAGCTGAAACAGTTATGCTTGAAGAGGAACTAAATACACCTCTCAATAGTAGACTGGCATTTAATAGAAGGATATGGAGAAGAACAGGATGCTGAGATGAAGCCACACACACACACAGCCAAGAAGAATGGACAGCTGAATTAAAAAAAAATCAACAATTTCCAGAATTTAAAATCCTGAATCATGACATGACACTAGTGGAATTCAGGTGTTTCTGGTACATGGACTGCTCTCACCCAATGTGAGGCTGAACTGTTGACCTTGTGTACATCTTACTTCACAAATGAGTCTGTCAGATACGCTAAGCCTATAGGCTGAAGATGATGCCCCAACACTGTGGAAACCTCAGGTGACTGTCCAGGCAGCTGGCTGTTTATGTCAACTCACAATTTTTTTGGAAGTTGCTTGCATGTACTTCCTGTTTCTATTTTAGTTAGGTACTATTATTTCCTTATTGGGTCTCTGAGGGAGTTGAATATTAGTTAGTTATAGTTGAAGATTAGTTAGTTATAGTTGAAGATTAATTAGTTATAGTTAAAGATTAGTTAGTTATAGTTAAAGATTAGTTAGGATAGAAAGTGAAATAGGTACATTTTGGACCTACCAAAATAGGATAGATAATGGATTTATTTCTCTGAATTTGTCAAATACAAATGGACTAGACATTGTTTAGGTATTTATTACTTGTATATATGGTATATAGTTATTGTACTTTTGTATATAGTTTTTCTTATGTTAGTTATAACTTTTTTATTTTTATTAAAATAGAAAACGGGAAATATGGTGGTATTTTATTTGTACTGAAATGTGATTTTATTTGTATGTTAATACATAAAGTTGCCTGGGGTTCAGAGCTATAGCAAGTCATAGCAGAAGCTGGGTGATGGTGGGGCATGCCTTTAATCCCAGCTCTTGGGAGTCAGAGCTAGGAGAATCTCTGTATGTTCAAGGATATAGCCAACATGGAGACACATGCCTTTAATCTCTATACCAACCATAGAAGACCTGGAGGTCTGTACAGACAGACAGTGATGAGGAGGTCATGTGGTTGGGTTTAAAACCAATGAAAAGGCAGAATAGAAAGTCTATATAAAGACAAACACAAAGGAAGTAGGTCTCTTGGCTGAAGAGGATAGCTGCAGCAGTGAAGGGTAAGGCTCTTAGCTCTGACCTCTTGGGCTTGCATCTCTGCATTGGCTCTGTGTTTCTTATTTAATAAGACGGTTACTTCTACAATATACCTTTAATGTCAGCATGCAAGAGACAGAGGCAGGTGGATCTCTTTTGGTTCTGGGCTCCCCTGAATTACATAGTGAGTTCCAAACCAGCCAGGATGACAGTGATACTGAGCCTAAAAAAATAATAATGATAAAAAGCCCATATGTAAGGGGACAATAAATTGTAATAAAACACTTGATATACATAATGATGAAAATACCACTGCTTATTTGTTCTAACAATGGGCACAAATTGTATACTTATTTGTCTGTAATATAAACAGTCTTCAAAGAATCTGATCAATATCTGTTGTCTTAAACAAGAAAATTAAATTTAATTTGCTGTAAATAAGTTATTTTGTTATCCCTAGTAGCTTGCTATCATTTTGCACTTTCATAGTAATGATGTACTACTTTATGTAGAAGAAAAGTCTAAAGCAAGTTCAAAGCAATGTAATCAAATACATAGAAAAAGACAGACAAACTGATTAAATATGGCCTATTTAATATTTAAGGTCAGGAAAGGCCATCACTGAACATGACACCTAAGAGTTAAAGTAGATAAAGAATATTCCATTAATCTAGTTCAATTTCATGACAGGAGATTTCCCTAGATATGAATCTAAAATTAAGATTAATATCCAATTTTGTGTAATTGAAATATAGAAAAGCAACTCCAGCAAAAATAAAACCTACTAGATATGGTAATTAATTTCTTCATAAATAATGATTAAGTCATATTTTAAAATCTTAAAAGTTACATACCAAAGAGGAGGAAATGACATTTTAAGATATTATGATACAGTAGTTGTGAGCTTAGGCTTTATAGACAAGCTGGAGTGATTTCAAATTCTACTCTACAACTCATTAGCTACATAACCTTAGGCAAAGTAGGTAATGATTAAATCTCAGTTCCCTCATTCAAAATGCTAAAGAACTTCCTTCATGTAAATTGCATGGAATAAAATCTGATAAACAGAATGCACTGAAGAATACAATGCCATTATTTTCATTTAAAACTTTCATTAATAAAACATAAAATGATACATACTATATAAAAATAAGACAAATATGAGTATATAGATCAATTATTTTTCACAAAATCAACACTCCATGGTAATCAGAACATGGATCAATGTACTAAATATCTATAGCACTTGAAACTTCCCTTTTTGAAAGGCCATTGTTATCTTCAATTCTAATATTATTCATTTCCTTTTTCCTTTATTTGTAAGCTTTTCAAGGAAATCAATATAAAATTGATTTGTTAGAATAATGATTTTCTTGCTCTTATTTCTTTTACTGGGAAGTGTCCTGTTATGATTATGCTGTTATAATGTGAGTGTAGATGTTATCTGATTGCAATTTTTTGCCTTTGTGATTAAAGTTATATGAATATTCTCATATATTTCTTTCAGGGGACATATATATACAATCTCATGTACATAAATGGAGAGAGTCTAAAGACATAAATTTATGAATTTCCTATTAACAGTAAATGATATTTTCAATAACATGACATTGTTACAAAACACAGAATTTTATCCATTTCTGTCAACATGTAATAAATTACTGTTTGTTTTCTTGCTTATCTGTTTGTTTCTTTTGGCACAGCATCTTGCTGTGCAGCTCTTGCTGACTTCAAGCTTATACACTTCCTACCTCAATCTCTCCTGTTTATATTGTCATTCATTTTTTCATTACCCTTTTGATGAATGATGTTGAGTATCTTTACCTGTTTTTTTTTTTTTTATCTCTGTTAATATCCTGTTCTGGGAACTGATTATTCCACAATTTTAGGCAGTTTCATTGAGTTGTCTTTTGTAATGATTTTGTAAGGATTATTTTGCTAATATAACTTTTAATTTCTATTTTTTGGAGTAAGTTTTTAGTTGAAATAAAGTTATATCACTTTCACTCATCCCTTTCCGCCCTCCAGCTCCTTCCAGCTACTCTTCTTCCAACATCTCCCATGTTTCCTCCACCATACTCTAGTGCTGTGGGATGGTCTGTATGTCAAATCTGTTGCTCTGATTGGTCAATAAATAAAACACTGATTGGCCAGTGGCCAGGCAGGAAGTAGGTGGGACAAGGAGAGAGGAGAATTCTGGGAAGTGGAAGGCTGACGCGGAGAGACACTGCCAGCCACCGCCATGACCAGTAGCATGTGAAGACGCCGGTAAGCCACCAGCCACGTGGCAAGGTATAGATTTATGGAAATGGATTAATTTAAGCTATAAGAACAGTTAGCAAGAAGCCTGCCACGGCCATACAGTTTGTATGCAATATAAGTCTCTGTGTTTATTTGGTTGGGTCTGAGCAGCTGTGGGACTGGCAGATGACAAAGATTTGTCCTGACTGTGGGCAAGGCAGGAAAACTCTAGCTACATTCTAGTTGATAGTAGGTTTTTTATTTGTCATTATACTTACATATTACACAAATACACACATAAATATGTATATACACTTATATACATACAACTTACTGGGTCAGTGTTTTGTGTTTGTGTGCATGTATATGATTTCAAGACTGACCACTCTGTGTTGGACAACCAGTAAGGGAGTTCATCCCTAAGAAAAGCTAACTCTTCACCGAGCAGTCATTATTAGCCTGTAATTCTTTGTCTAGGGGTAGGACCACACAAACATTTTCTGTTTCTTCATGAACACATCTTTTGGTATTGCCATTTTTCTGGTCTTGTTTATGCAGTCATTTCTAGGAGGGACTGTCTCACAGCAGACTTACTAGTAATCTGTCCCTTGCAATAAATTTATTCATTTTTCAGATATATTTCTTGAATATATCTGCTTCCAAACTAGAGCTTTTCACTTCCCTAGTGTATTATGTTTTGAATTTCATTGTACTTCCATTTAAATAAATAGCTACATATTATTTATTCTTTACAATTAGTAAATTTTATATCTTATTTTAAAATTTCTGACTTCAAACTTAAATTTTTCTATGACTTTTTGTTTTCTCTTGTGCATTATATTTCATTTTTATAATTAAATATGTAATAATTTATGCACAGTGACAGGTAGCATTCTCACAATTTAAATGTTTATAAAGATTATTTCTATGTTCAAAAACTACATATCTTATTTCTTGATGTAATAAACAAAATGTATAAAATTGCCTGGAGTATATGGTGTTGATAAGTTTTCTGTCAACTTGATACAAGCTGTGGTCATCTATGGAAAGGGAACCCCAATTGATAAATTGTCTTTCTCAGATTGGCCTGTATGCAACTTTATATGTCATTTTCTTAATTAATGTGAGAAGGCCCAAATGTACTACCCCTGGCCAAGAGATCCTGGGGCGTTTAAGACAAAAAGCTAAGTAACACATGAGGAGCAAGCCAGTAAGCAGCTTTCCTTCATGGTCTCTGCTTCAGTTTCTGCCTCCAAGTTCTGCCTCCAAGAACTGAGTTCCTGCCCTGATTTCTTCAGTGATGGAAGACCATGAACAAAAGCAACTTGGGGAGTCAGTGGTTTATTCCTTTCTGGAGCTTTCCTCATGATCTTTGTTACAGCATTTGCTTGTACCTCTTGATATTTAATTTTAATAGCTTTATACAGCATATGGATAAATTATATATTATACTTAACATATTCTGTACATGAGATATTAATTGCTAGGTACTGAGAAAATTTAATATAATGAAATATAAGAATATAGTCAGTAAATATATTGTGAAAAATAGTGACTAGCATGTATATTGAATCTATAATTGCACCAGAAATTTGGGTAGGTATATTATTTTCATGAATTGCTTTTCTTTAATGAAACTTTTCTTTCAAACAATTTTATAAGTTGCTATAGGAGAACCTCATCAGCAGGATCATACTTTGTTAAATAATCTATACTAAGGTTTAAGTTGAATCATTTCAACAACCAAAAAAATTTTAATGAACTGTTATTCATCCCATAAACATTTTATTTAAAATAACTTAAAACAAGAACTGAAAAAAGCCTCATGTCTGCTAATGTAAATAACATCAAAGTCAAGCATTTTGCTCTTATATTTCAGATTACACAAGACAGATTTCATGTGCCATATGTACATTGTTGATTAAAGGAAGATGAATATTTTTAAAATTTTATTTTATTTTTAGTGTTTTATTAATCTTTGAGAATTGTGAAATTCTATTTCTGTAATATATGTCCTCCTTCCAATCTAATCCCATCTCCCTACCCACTAAACATTGTGTCTTCATGTATACTTAAAAAAATAAAACCATCAAGTTCAGTTACTGATGGTTATATATTCATAGTCAACCTATTAAAGGCCACACTCTTAAAGAAAACTAACTCTCCCTCATCCAGAAGCTATCAACTACCAATAACTTCCAGACTAGCAGTGGTACTTCTCAACACCTTCCTACTCATTGCTGCAGTTTTGTGTGGTTTGAGCTTGCACAAGTCTTGTGCATACTCTCATATCGGCTGTGAGTTTGTATGTGCTGCCGACCCATTGTGTCTGGAAAAAAAATTGCTAATTTTGGTCTACCACCTCTGGCTATTACAATCTTCATGTCTGTTCTTCCCCCACTGACCACTGAGCTTTAGGAGAGTGAGATTTGATTTAGGTGTCCCATTTACCACGGACCACATCCAGTCTCTCCTTTTGGGCACCTTTGCCTGTTGTGGGTCTATGTGTGAATCAACATATACAACAACAAGAAATTTCTCTACTGAGGGGATTGATAGCTTCTGTAAGAAGAAGAGTTAGGAGAGACCAGCCCCCAGCTCCCATCCTGCCCCGGACTTCCCTTCTGGACCCGAGGTGAGTGTCCTGGCTCAGCCCGGACCCCATCCCTGGGCACCAGCCACTCCAGGGAAGACCTGCCCAACTTGGCCCCAGATTCTGGCCATCAGGCAGGTTCCCTTCTAGCCACACTGGGAAGGATCCCCTACTCCAAGACCCCCAGCAGACCCTGAAATCTCCACGCCCTGCCCCCACGCCCATCCACCTGAGACCCCAGCCACTTCCTGAGACTTAGAGACCTGTCCCCAGCTCCCATTCTGCCCCAGACTTCCCTTCTGGACCAGAGAGAGCTCCCATCCTACCCTGGACTTCCCTTCTGGACAAGAGCTCCCATCCTGCCTCGGACTTCCTGCCTGGACAAGAGCTCCCATCCTGCCCCAGAGTTCCCATTTGGACAAGAAAGCTCCCATATGGTCAAGAGAGAGAGAGACTTCCTGAATCTGTCAGCTCTGCCTGAACCAAGTGTGCTGATAAGACCAAGAATGAACCACAAGGAGATGGGCAGATGTCAAGGCAGAAGTACATACGACAAAATGAAGAGCAATACAGCATCACCAGAACCTAGCCCGCCTCCAACATCTAGACCTGAACATCAAAAATTGGAAGAAGCAGAAGAAAACAGCCTTATGAATAACATCATGAAGAAGGTAGAGGCTTGTGTAGAGGAAAAGACAAAAAAAAAAAAAAAAAAAAAAAAAAACGTGAAGAATGCTATAAAAAAACTAGAGGAAAGAACAAACAAATTAGAAGCAAACAATAAAGTCCTGGAAGAAAACAATAAAGTACTGAAAGAAAATCAAGAAAAAGCAATGAAGCAAATGAAGGAAACAGTCTAAGACCTGAAAAGGGAAATAGAAAAAATGAAGAAGACACAAACAGAGGGAATGCTGGAAATAGAAAATCTGAGTAAACCATCAGAACTTCAGATGCACGTATAACCAATAGAATGCAAGAGATGGAAGAGAGGATCTCTGGCATTGAAGATTCAGTAGAAGAAATAGATTCATCAGTCAAAGAAAACACTATAGCCAACAAAGCCATGAACCAAAATGTCCAAGAAATTTGGGACACCATGAAAAGACCAAACCTACAAATAATAAGGATAGAAGAAGGAGAAGAAGACCAACTCAAAGGCACAGAAAATATATTCAACAAGATCATAGAAGAAAACTTTCCTAACTTAAAGAAGGAAATGCCTATGAAGATACAAGAAGCCTATAGAACACCAAAGAGACTAGACCCCCAAAAAATCCCCTTGCCACATAATAATTAAACAAATAAACATACAGAATAAAGAAAAAATATTAAGAGCATCAAAAGAAAAAGGCCAAGTGAATTATAAAGGCAAACCCATCAGAATAACACTCAATTTCTCAATGGAGTCTTTGAAAGCCAGAAGGACCTGGACAGATGTAATGTAGACACTAAGAGACCACGGATGCCAGCCCAGACTAATATACACAGCAAAAATTTCAGTCATCATAGATGGAATGAACAAGACATTCCAAGACATAGCCAGATTTAAACAATACTTATCCACAAACCCAGCCCTTCAGAAAGCACTAGAAGAAAAATTCCAACCGAAGGAAGTCAGATACACCCTCAAAAACACAGGCAATAGATAAAGCCACAGCAGTAAACCTCAAAGAAGAGAAGTACACACACACTACCACCAAAAAATAACAGGGATGAACAATCACTGGTCATTAATATCCCTTAATATCAATGGACTTAATTCACCTATAAAAAGACATAGGCTTACAGAATGGATAAAAAGCAGGACCCATCTTTCTGCTGCATACAAGAAACACATCTCAAATTCAAAGACAGACACTACCTAAGAATAGAAGGCTAGGAAAAGACTTTCCAATCAAAAGGTCTTAAGAAACAAGTGGGTGAAGCCATTCTGATATCCAGCAAAATACACTTCAAACTAAAATCAATCAAAAGAGATCAAGAAGGGCATTACATACTCATTTCACAAGAAAGATCCACCAAAATGAAGTTTCAATTCTGAACATTTATGCCCCAAACACAAGGGCACCCACATATGTAAAACAAACATTACTAAAGCTCAAACCACATATAAAACCCCACACATTAATAGTGAGAGATCTCAACACCCCACTTTCACCACTGGACAGATCTCCCAAATCGAAACTTAACAGAGAAATAAAAGACTTACTGATGTCATGACCCAAATGGACCTAATAGATATCTACAGAACATTCCATCCTAACAAAAAAGAATATACCTTCTTCTCAGCACCCCATGGAACCTTCTCTAAAATTGACCACATACTTGGCCACAAAGCAAATCTCAACAGATACAAAACAATTGGAATAACCTCCTGTGTTCTATCAGACCACCATGGTTTAAAGTTAGATTTCAACAACAACAAAAACTACAGAAAACCTACAATCTCATGGAAACTGAATAATGCTCAATTGAATCACCAATGGGTTAAGGAAGAAATAAAGAAAGAATTAAAGATTTCCTAGAGATAAATGAAAATGAAGACACCACATACCCAAACTTATGGGACACTATAAAAGCAGTGCTAAGAAGGAAATTCATAGCATTAAATGCCCACATAAAGAAGTTGGAAAAATCTCACACTAGTGACCTAACAGCATACCTGAAAGCTCTAGAACAAAAGAAGTAAAATCTCCCAGGAACAATAGACACTAGGAAATTATCAAAGTGAGAGGTGAAATCAATAAAATAGAAACAAAGTGAACAATACAAAAAAAAATAATGAAACAAAGAGTTGGTTCTTTGAGAAAATCAACATGATAGACAAGCCCTTATCCAAACTAACAAAAAGAAACACAGAGAGAATCCAAATCAACAAAATCAGAAATGAAAAGGGGGACATAACAACAGACATTGAAGAAATCCAGAGAATCATCAGGTCATATTTCAAAAACCTTTACTCCACAAAACTGGAATACATAAAGGAAATGAATAATTTTCTGGATAGGTACAACATACCTAAATTAAATCCAGACCAGATAAACTATTTAAATAGTCCAATAACCCCTAAGGAAATAGAAACAGTCATTAAAAGTCTCCCCCCCCAAAAAAAAGCCCAGGACCAGATGGTTTCAGCGCAGAATTCTACCAGATCTTCAAAGAAGAGTTAATACCAATACTCTCTAAATTGTTGCACACAATAGAAACAGAAGGAACATTACCAAACTCATTCTATGAGGCTACATTTACCCTGATTCCTAATAAAAACAAGGATACAACACAAAGAGAACTACAGACTGATCTCCCTCATGAATATTGATGCAAAAATACTCAAAAATACTGGCAAACAGACTCGAAGAACACACCAAAACAATTATCCACCATGATCAGGTAGGCTTCATCCCAGGGATGCAAAGGTGTTTCAACATACGAAAGTCTGTCATTGTAATACACCATATAAACAAATTCAAAGAAAAAAAAAAACACATGATCATTTCACTAGATGCAGAAAAGGCATTTAACAAAATCCAACGCCCTTCATGATAAAGGTTTTGGAGAGAGCAGGAATACAGGTAACATACCTAAACACAATAAAGGCAATTTACAGTAAGCCTACAGCCAACATCAAATTAAATGGAGAGAAACTCAACGCAATACCACTAAAATCAGGAACGAGGCAAGGCTGTCTGCTCTCCCCATACTTATTCAACATAGTACTTGAAGTTCTAGGCAGAGCAATAGGAAAACATAAGGAGATTAAGGGGATACAAATTGGAAAGGAAGAAGTCAAGCTTTCCCTATTTGCAGATGACATGATAGTATACTTGAGTGACCCCAAAGATTCCACCCAGGAACTAATAAAGCTTATAAACACCTTCAGCAACATAGCAGGATACAAGATCAACTCAAAAAAATCAGTAGCTCTCCTATATACAATGGACAAAAAAGCTGAGAAGGAAATCAGAGATACATCACCCTTTACAATAGCCACAAATGACATAAAATTCCTTGGGGTAACACTAACCAAACAAGTGAAGGACCTAAATGACAAGAACTTTAAATCCCTGAAAAAAGAAATTGAAGATGTCAGAAAATGGAAAGATCGCCCATGCTCATGGATAGGCAGGACCAACATAGTAAAAATGGCAATTTTACCAAAAGCAATGTACCGATTCAATGCAATCCCCATCAAAATACCAACACAATTCTTCACAGACCTGGAAAGAATAATACTCAACTTCATATGGAAAAACAAAACCCCAGAATAGCCAAAAGAATCCTGTACAATAAAACAACCTCTGGTGTCATCACGATCCCTGACTTTAAGCTGTACTATAGAGCTACAGTAATAAAAACAGCTTGGTATTGGTATAAAAACCGACATGTGGACCAATGGAATCAAATTGAAGACCCTGACATTAATCTGCACATCTGTGAACATATAATTTTTGAAGAAGAAGCCAAAAGTGTACAATGGAAAAAAGAAAGCGTCTTCAACAAATGTTGCTGGCATAACTGGATATCAACATGTAGAAGGCTGCAAATAGATCCATATCTGTCACCTTACACAAAACTTAAGTCCAAGTGGATCAAGGACCTCAACATAAATCCAGCTACTCTGAACCTGCTAGAAGAGATTGTAAGAAGTATTCTTGAACCCATTGGCATAGGAGATCACTTCCTAAATATAACACCAGTAGCACAGGCACTGAGAGAAACAATCAATCAATGGGACCTCTTGAAACTGAGAAGCTTTTGTAGAGCAAAGGATATGGTCAACAAGGCAAAGTGACAGCCTACAGAATGGGAAAAGGTCTTCACCAACCCCACATCTGACAGAGGACTGATATCCAGAATATATAAGTAACTCAAGAAATTAGACATCAAAATGACCAACAGTCCAATTAAGAAATGGGCTATAGAACTAAACAGAGAATTCTCAACAGAGGAAACTCAAATGGCTGAAAGACATTTAAGGAATTGCTCAACATCCCTAGTCATCAGGGAAATGCAAATCAAAACAACTATGAGATACCATTTTATGCTTGTCAGAATGGCTAAGATCAAAAACACTGAAGACACATTATGCTGCAGAGGATGTGGAACTAGGGGAAATCTCTTCCACTGCTGGTGGGAATGCAAGCTTGTATGACCACTTTGGAAATCAATATAGTGCTTTCTTAGAAAATTGGGAATCAATCTCCCCCAAGATCCAGCTATACCACTCTTGGACATATACCCAAGAAAGGCTCAACCATACCACAAGAGCACTTACTCAGCTATCTTCATATCAGCATTGTTTGTAATAGCCAAAACCTGGAAACAACCTAGATGCCCTTCAACTGAAGAATGGATAAATAAGTTGTGGCACATATACACAATGGAATACTACTCAGCAGAGAAAAACAATGACATCATGAGGTTTGCAGGCAAATGGATGGATCTAGAAAAAATCATCCTGAGTGAGGTAACCCAGACTCAGAAAGACAAATATGGTATGTACTCACTCATAGGCGGATACTAGATATGGAACAAGGATAACTGGAATGCTACTCACATCACCATGGAGACTACCTGAAAAACAGGACCCCACGAAAGACATGGAGATCGCCCAATGATGGAGAAATGGCTGAGATCTACATGAAGAACCTGGACAAGAGTGGGGGTAATGAAGGGCAACGGTCGAGGGAATTAGAGCCTGTGGGAGCAGGAGATTACAGCTGGATCAAGAACAGAGAGGGAGAACAAGGAATAGGAGACCATGGTAAATGAAGACCACATGAGAAAAGGAAAAAACAAAGTGCTAGGAGGCCCACAGACATCCACAAAGATACCCCCAAAATAGACTGCTGACAATGGTTGAGAGACAGCCAGAACTGACCTACTCTGTTGATGGGTTGGCTAAACACCCTAATAGTTGTGTCAGAAACCCCATCCAATGACTGAGGGATCTGGATGCAGACATCCACTGTTAGGCCCCGAGTGGAGCTCTGGGAGTCTAATTGGGGAGAAAGAAGAGGGTATATATGAGCAAGAATTGTTGAAACCAAGGTTGGATAAAGCATAGGGACAAATAGCCAAATGAATGGAAACACATGAACTATGAACCAAAGGCTGAGGGGCCCCCAACTGGATCAGGCCCTCTGAATAGGTGAGACAGTTGATTGGCTTGATTTGATTGGGAGGCATCTAGGCAGTGGTACCGGGTCCTGTGCTCATTGCATGAGTTGGCTGTTTGAAACCTGGGGCTTATGCAGGGATGCTTGGCTCAGTCTGGGAGGAGGGGACTGGACCTGCCTGGACTGGGTCCACCAGGTGGATGTCAGTCTTCGGGGGAGGCTTTGCCCTGGAGGAGGTGGAAATGGGGGATGGGCTGGGGGGAAGGCGATGGGGGCAGGAGGGGAGAGAACAAGGGAAATCAAGGCTGATACGTAGAACTGAATGGTATTGTAAAATAAAATGAAAGGAAATAAAATAAATAAATAAAAAACAAAAAAAGAAGAGTTAGGTGTTTTGAAAGTTAAGACACACCATTTCTAGTTCCCTTTCTCTGTTTTCTCCTTGTAAGTCTAATATGTGTAACTTCAGCTTTCTGCTCCAGCTGTTCTATAATATATCTTCATTGGCTTTATCCCTTGGAAATTTGGGCAAAATAAACTTCTATAAATTACTTTGGTCATGTTTTATCATGATAGTATAAATGTATCTAACACAGAAGTTGGTACCAGATATTGGAGAAATTATTAAGGCCACTCCACATAGTTAAAAGGATATTTATTTAATGGTGTAACTTACAAATGAAGGAATAGGTAGGTTGAGGGTTCTGGGAAAGACGCAACAGTAGTCCGGCGATGAACTTCCAGACCAAAGCTGAAATGGCTACCCACTACAACCAGAAGCCCCCTAGGCTTGTGATGAGCATATCAAGATGCAAAACACCTTGATTCCAACATAAAATGTTTGTGATCTTTTGCAATATCAACACTGTTTAAAAACCAAAAGTCCAAAGTCTCTTCTGAGACTCAAAACAATCTCCTTAATTGTAACACTGTATAAAATCAAAAGTCAAATTACCTACTCATAACACAGAATATATACTACCATCCCAAAAGGGAAGAATGGGGACAATAGTGAAAAAATACTGAATCAAAACAAGACTGAAATCTGATAGAGCAAATGCCAGATCATGTAGTGTACCTCAATATATGGTGTCAAAAGACTTAGATGATTCTGGCCTTGTTGCTGAATGTTTTCCTGTGTTCTGGCCTGCCTGCAACTGTTCAGTCAAGTAACACACAGAGGCTTATATTAACTAAAACTGCTCAGCCATTAGCTCAGGCCTACCACTGACTAGCAAATACCTTTAAACTCATCCCATTTCTGTTCATCTATATGTTGCCACGTGTTCTGTGGCTTTACCTGTGTGCCATTTCATGCTGCTCCCTGGAAAGCAGGCTGCATCTCTTGACTCAGCCTTCCAGCCTTCCTACAATTCTCCTTGTCTGCTTATCCTGCCTATACTTCCTGCTTGGCTACTGGCTAATCAGTATTTTTTTTATCAACCAATCAGAGCAACACATTCACAGCATACAGAACAATATCCACAGCATGGCCTTCCTGTGTTACTTCTTGTAACATATCTTTCTTTTCTTTCTCAGGCTGGTTCTACTCCGTATATACAGTTGTCAGGTATCACAGTGCTATAGCATCTCAAATAACTTGGGGTCTCCAAAGCAAAACAAGCTTTGTTTTTACAGATTCACACAAAGGCCTATCAAAGCCATGTGACTTCTTGGGGCCTTTTTGCAGAGGTTGACTGACACACACTTCCTATCCTCAGTGGGTATTTGAAATCACAGAGGAAGATTCCACAGTTTCTTATCTTTCATGACTTTAATGCCAGGACCATATGGATGACGACACCAACTTCTGCTACCAATATGGGATGGATGCTAGCCTCCTTGAACCATATTAGCAGCAGCTTTTTATTGTAATTGCCTTCTAGGAGCAAACAATGCCTGTGCTCACTTTCATAAGTTGGAATCTTATCTGGGTTGTGTCTTGGCCTGAGAGCATCATTCCCTTTTTTTCAGTGCAGATTTGACCCCTAATTAATGGTAATAAACTTAACAATTACAGCATAAGCCTTGGCTGTAACATTAAACCTGCCAAATGTTCTTTTCCTCTCTAAACTGTAAATGTTGTATTTCTTTTAGCCAATTTTTATTTTTTTATTATAGAATTGTATATGATTTATTACTAATAACTACGCACCAGTCAATATTAGGCTGTCTCGAAATCTCCTCCATCAGAGAAATTAGATCACTGACCTTATATTTAACCTGACAAATTCTTATGATGGGGTGGGAGTAGGGCAAAAAGCAACCATATAATACAACTCCTGAGACAGGCCTCTACAGTCTGCAGGGCTTTTGATACTAACATCTTACAAGTTCCTGTTAGGCTATTTCATCAACCAATGCTCATAGCACTCAACTACTTTTCTAGTCCAAAACCTTCCACATTTCATTAAAATCAGCATGGTCAGGCCTGTCATAGCAAGACCTCACTCTGGTAACACAATATGTATAAGTCAGGGTTCTTTAAAGGAACATGACTGATATATCATGGAAAATGTGTGTATTTATGAAAATATATCTTCCATTCAAATAGCCCAGAACTTTAACTGTACCTCAGAGGCAGGGTTAATAACACACCGTGAGGTCACTTAAAACTTAAAGACTTATATCCAACTGTGTACTCAGCCTGTTTGTTTAATCTACTTTAAGAGAAAAATGTAACTACCAACATTAATTGCCTTAGATTTCCCATGAATCACCTTTTACAAAATAAGATAATGCATTTCTCTAAGCTTTTTAAAAAATATTTTATTTTACTTTATACATATGAATATAATTGTATGTATTTGCACAATTAACAGGACATCAGATCCCCTGGGACTGTATATATGGATGGTTGTGAGCTAATCATGTGGGTATTAGGAACCTGTACCCTCTGCAAGAGAAGCAAATGCTCTTAATGGCTGAGTCATCTTGCCAGCTCCCAATATTACTGTAATCTTAAAAATATATACTCTTCCTTGCTCTTGAACCAGAGTAATGCATGCTTGTATGTGAGTATGTTATGGTAATAAGTTTTAGAAATAGTGAATAGGTTGAATGTAAACTTACAGAACTAATGTTGAGTATAGTATGCATATAGATTGATAAGTCTGTTTGCAGTTGCTTTCCTCTGCCAATGAATTCGAGTCTATCTTCCACATTCTTTTCTATCTGATTGAGGGTATCTTATCTTAAAGTATTTGATCCATTTGGAGTTAACTTTTGTGGATCTGTTTTCATTCTTCTATATACAATACCGTTTGTTGAAGATGCTGTCTCATTTCCACTATGTGATTTTTAGCTACTTTGTAAATAAAAATAAAAAATAAAAAACTCAATAAGCAAACAAAATAAAAATGACATTTGTAGGTGTGTAAAATTATGTTTGGGTCATCTGTTTGAATCTGTCAATCAATGTATCTGTTTTTATGCCAATACTATGGTAGTTTTCTTAATAGGGCTCCATAATACAACTTGAAATTTGTGATAGCCATACCTCGACCAGTTCTTTTATTGCTTATGATTGTTTTAGCTGTTTGGGTTTTTTGTGTTTCCATATCAAGCTGATGATTGGTTTATTTATGTTTTTTTTTGTTTTTTGCTTTTCTTTTCAATTTATGAGAAGAAGTGAGAAGAATTGCATTAGAATTTTGATGGAAATTCTATTGAATCTATAGAATGCATTTGGTATGATGGCCATAATCACTGTATTAGTCCCACTGATACATGAGCATGGAAAGTCTTTCAATCTTCTAGAGTCTTTTTCAATTCCTTTACAAATGTCTTAAAATTTTTATTATAAAAATCTCTCACTTGCTTGGTTAGACTTAGCCCACAGTATTTTTTAAACTATTCTGAAAGGTACTATTCCCTGATGTCTTCTTCAGTGTGTTTGTCATTTGTATATTGGAGAACTGATGATTTGTGTGTGTTAATTTTGTAACCTGATACTTTGCTTAACAAGTTTATCAGGTATAGAAATTTCCTGATAGACTTTCTAGTGTCTTTTATGTATAAAATCATATAATCTGCAAATAAAGATACTTTAATTTTTTTTATCTTCCTAACTCTATTCCTTTAATATCCTTTGGTTGTCTTATTTCTCTAGATACGAATTGAAGTACTATATTGAATAGGTATGGAGAGAATGGACATCCTTGTTTTATTCCTGATTTTAGTGTAAATGCTTTGACTTTCCTCTATTTAGGAAGCTGTTGGCTGTGGGGTTGCTGTAAATTGCCTTTATTATGTTGGTGTCTACTCTTTATAACCCTAGTCTCGCCAGGCGGGACTTTAATCATGACTGGATGTTGTATTTTGTCAAAGGCCTTTTCTGTATCTAATAAGATTCCATGACTTTCATTTTTCAGTCTGTTTATATGGTGGATTGATTTATGTATATTTATGTATATTGAACCATCCATGTATATAACTTGATATACATGGATATAACTAACTTGATATACATGGATAATCTCTCTTTTTTTTTTCTTGGATTATGTCTAGAATTATTTAATTAAAAATTTTGCAGCTGTGTTAATAAGGGATATTGGTCAGTAATATTCTTTTTCACCAGGGTTCTTTTGTAAGTTAGGTATCAATGTAATAGTGGCTTCTTAAAATGTGTCTTTAGTTTCTTTTTTGCAAAATAATTCGAGGAATATTAGTGTTAGTCCTTCTTTGAATATTTGGTAGAATTCCTCACTGAATCCATCTTGGCCCTAGGCTTTTTGGTTGGGAGAATTTTAATTACTGCTTCTTTTTCACTAAGGGTTATGAATTTCTTTAAATTGTTTACCTCATTTTGATTTAAATTTGTTAGGGTATATATATCAAGAAATTTATTCATTTCTTTTAGTTTTTTCCAGTTTGGTGAAATGCAAATTTTTAAATTATTTACTATGATTACCTGAATTTGCTCATTGTCTCTTGTAATATCTCCCTTTTATTTCTAATTTGTTTAATTTGGATCTTTTTCCATCTTGTGGTTAATTGGACTGGAGATTAGTCAACCTTATTGATTTTTTCGTAGAATCAAATTCTCACTTCATTGGTTCTTTGCTTATTGGTTTGTTTATTTCTATTTTATTGGTTTCCACCCTGAGTTTGATTATTTCTTCCTATATAACAATTTTTCTAAAAAAATAAGAATTATTTTATCTTATTTTTACAGAGCTTTCAAGTGTGCATTTAGATTATTAATATGAGCTCACTATTTTTTATGTAGCCATTTGGTGCTATGAACTTGCATTAAAGAACAGATTTCACTGTGTCTCATAGGATTCATTATGTTGTATTTTCATTTTCAATCAAATATAAAAAGTTTTTAAATTCCCTTCTTAATTTTTGTCTTGAGTCAATTTTCATATGCTAGTGACTTCTTCAGCTTCCATGGGTTTATATACTTTCTGCATTTTCTATTGCATCAAGATTCATCTTTAATCTATGGCAGTCAGATAATACTCAGGATGTTATTTTAGTTTTCATGTAACTGTTGAGACTTGCTTTGTGTGTAAGTTTATGGTCCATTTTGAAGAAAATTTCATGAGATTCTGAGAAGAAAATGTATTATTTTATTTTAGGGTGGAGTATTTTGTAGGTGTCTATTGGGTTCATTTGATTTATGACATTATTTAACCCAGAATTTCTCTGTTTAGTTTTTGACTGGATGGACTTGCCTGCTGGTGAAAGTAAGGTATTGAAGTCACCCCATCACTGTTAAGGTCAATATGCGATTTTAGTTGTAGTAGTTTCTTTCATAAACTTTGATAACCTTGAGTTTGATGCATAAATGTTTAGAATTACAATATCCTCTTTGCAGATTTTTCATTTGATGAGTATGCAGTGTCCTTCCCTACTTTTTGTGAATAATTTTGTTTTTAAGTCTATTTTGTCAGATATTTAAATACCCGTACCTGCTTGCTTCTTGGTTCCATTTGCTTATAATGCCTTTTTCCACCTTTTCACACTAAAGTGACACTTTTCCTTGATGATATGGTGTTTTTCTTGGATGCAGCAGAAAGATGCATCCTGTTTTCTAATCCAATCTACAAGTTAGTATTAGACACAATTAGTGTGTGTATCTTTATTTGAGTAAAACAAATTTATGTTTTCTCCTTTTTATTGACAGTTATTTTGGATCTGGGCTAGTCTCTATGGTTCCCTGTAGTTTGTAGAAAGTCAAGTGTTATTCTAATAGGTCTGTCTTTGTGTGCTACTTGATTGTTTTTCCTTGAATATAATGTCTTTCATCTGTGCATTTAGTATGTTGATTGTTACTTGTCTTGGGGAGTTTCTTTTTTGGTCCTTTCTAGTTGGTGTTCTGAATGTCTCTTGTATCTTTGTTGGGATTTCATGTTTTAGATTTAGGAAGTTTACTTCTCTGATTATTTTAAAAATATTTTCTTTATTTTTGACCTGGTTTTCTTCTTCTTCCTGTAAACCTATTATTTATAGCTTTGGTCTTTTCTGCTGTCCAGAATCTCCTGAATGTTTTGTGCCTGGATTATTTTGGTTTTGGTTTTAACACTTGTTTTTATTAACTGAGCTGTTTCTTCCACCTTGCCTTCAAGACCTGAAATTAAAGTTACAGTCTTGATAACGTTAAGACTACTATAGTAGTTGCAATAATGACTGCATTAGTATGACAGCTATACTAATCACATGGTTGAAATTTAGGAAAATATTCCTCACTTGTTACCATGTTGTTGTTGTCTGGTGCCAGTTGATGTTATAACTTTACCAATTCTTGTAGCCAGTTCCTCACTAGTGACCACTTCCATGAACATGCTGCCTTAATAAAATAAAAAAGAGGAAATGTGAGGATATGTGGTGATATTATGTTCCCAAAATTTTGTGCACCCTAATAAACTTATCTCGGGTCAGAGAACAGAACAGCCACTAGATATAGAGGCCAGAAAATGGTGGAACACACACCTTTAATCCTGTTGCTTGGGAGGCAGAGATCTATCCGAATCTCTGTGAGTTTAAAGCCACACTGGAAACAGCCAGGTATGGTGACTCATGCCTTTAATCCCAGGAAGGGTTGACAGAAATCAGAAAGGTATATAAGGCAGGAAAACCAGGAACTATCTGGTTAAGCTTTTAGGCTTTTGAGCAACAGTTCAGCTGAGATTCATTAGAGATGAGGACACAGAGGTTTTCAGTCTGAGGAAATAGGATCAGCTGAGAAACTGGCAAGGTGAGGTGGCTATGGCTTGTTCTGTTTCTCTGATCATTCAGCATTCACCCCAATACCTAGCCACGAGTATTTTTTTATTAATAAGACCTTTTAAACTTTGTGCTACAATGAAACAATATTATTCACTTCTCTCTTACATGATACATGGCTGGAATTTTAGCCAGACCTTACAGCCAGATTTAATAACACCACTTAAAGTCAGTTAAGATTTAATACTGATATCCTACTGTGTATTCAGACTGTTTAACCATACTTTAAGAGCACAATGTTACAACCCACCTTAATTGCTTTGGATTTTCCATATAATCACCTTTAATAACCTAAATTAATGTGTAGCTGTAGTGTGTGTCTCTGTGTTTGTGTGTGTGTGTGTGTGTGTGTGTGTGTGTATGTATGTATGTGTGTGTGTGTTTGTGTTACTGTAATAAATTCTGGTAATGAAAAATGAGTTGAAAGCAACCTTATAAAACAATTTCCACCATGGATGTTGAATACAACATAGATATAAGTTGCTACATGTTTTGCAGTGATATTTATAGCTCTATATGTTATATGGCTCAGCTTGGGTCACTTGGAGTTAATTCTTTGTAAAACTCTGCTAAAGATTTCTGTAAAGTATCCCTAATTTTTACCCTGTCACTTTCTGAGTTGTTAAATAAAAGACAGTGCAAAATCCTTTGTAGGGACACACACACACACACACACACACACACACACACAGAGAGAGAGAGAGACAGAGAGACAGAGAGACAGAGAGACAGAGACAGAGAGAAGACAGCATTCCAGCAGGCACAGATCCAGTCTTAAACAACTGACATGGAATGGCAGAAGACACATGGAAGAGAAAAGTAAAGAATTTAATTGTGGATTCACTGTTGTTTAAATTACTCTAAGGGAAATGCTCTTTTATTCATTTCCTTAATGCATTATTAGTGGATTTGAGTTTATTACTAATGCAATCATGCTGGCGAATATATATACATTAAAAGGGGGATGTGTTACACTGCCCAACAGGCTGTGTTCCATACAGCTCAACAATTGTTGCCTTATGATGTAAAGATTGAGGATCCCATAGTTGTACAGGCTGTGAAGCTGAATGTCTCAGCAGTCTCAAAATGGTGGTGAATTCCTGGAAGTTTCCTAGATAAGTGCTGATCTGTTTACATTGCAATTCCAGAGAAGTTGATTCTAATACTGGTAAAGAAATGCCTCAGCAATAGGTTAGATGAACTTGGCAGTGAAAGTAAAAGCAAACAGATAGAAAGTAAAAGCTTCCTTGCTTCCTTCTTCCATGTCCTTTTATATGGGCCACCACCAGACGTGGCCCAGTTTTAGGGTGTGTCTCCTTGCTGCAAATAATCTGATTAAGAAAATCCCTCATTGATGTGCCAACCAGCTTGGGTTTTAGTTGATTCCAAAAGTAGTCTAGATGACCATTTTAAGTAGTCATCATAGGGATCATAAGTAATTTCCCAAAATGTGGGTGACACTACACTGTTGCACGAAACCTAAATGGTCTTATAATAAAAACCCCAAGCTAGATATTGGGGTAAATGCTGAAAGATCAGAGAAAACAAGCGACAGCCACTTCTCACCTCACCAACTCCTCAGCCTGAAAAAAAAAGATCCTGTCTTCATGAATCCTCAGACTGAATGCCTCTGAGTCCTCAGCCGAAAGGGCCTAATTCCTGTCTCCTATGGCCTTATATTTCTTTCTCTGCTCAGTCATATCATTTCCTCCCTGAACTTTCCTAGTGCTGGGATTAAAAACATATGACTCCCAAGTGCTGGAATTAAAGGTGTGTGCCACCACTGCCTGGCTGTTTCTCTTTGTGACTGGATTAATCTCATGTAAACTAGTGTGGCCTTGAATTCACAGAAATCCAGATGGAGCTCTGCCTCTGCCTTCTGAGTGCTAGGATTAAAGGTGTGTGCCACCACTGCCTGACTTCAGCGGCTAACTTTGTGGCTGGCAATGTCCTCTGATCTTCAGGCAAGTTTTATTAGAGTACAACAAAATATAATGACACTACACTATACTAATGTACTACAAAAGAATAATAGTTGTGCCAATATATTGATCCTTTTAAATTTCAGGGCATCTTGGTCATGATTTTAACTTATAGAATTGCTGGAACCTTGCACATGAATAGCCTCATTTATTGATTCTACTGTTACAAAAAAGTAACTATTTTATTTATTTTTGCTTATTTATTATAAAATTTGCTAAGGTTTTGTAAAACACTGAGAAAACAAAAGTAATGAGAGAACAAACTAAAGTTAGAGAAGTATAAACTAGATAATTAGTGGGCAAAATGTTTCAAGTAACCCTATTTTAACTCTAAGATACTACAGAATAATACAAATGTCATACTAATTTAAACTTAGAAAAATATTAAGTTACCCAAATAATATTCAAGGAAGATATTTCCTCAAGATAAATTGTCACTACAAGAAAATAAGGTGAGAAATTTAAAATAATTTGAATTTTACATTCATAGACATTTTGAAACAATTTAGTATACACATATCTCTACCCTTTTGTGTCTGAATAGTTTTACAAGCTATAATTACATCATATGTTTTATTTTATAAAACTATTATTATAAAAGTTCAAATTTATGTAATGGCATAGAACTCATAAATATAAGGCCTATGATTAAAAGTGAATATTTTCCCATGTTTTTAAATAGATCATGAGCTAATAATGTAATATGTAATTTATTTAATGATATGAAATCCATATTATGGTGACATGAAATATACTGGAATTGAACAGAATGAAAAAGGTTTTCCAAAAGTATATGTGTTCCAATATAAAATACTGTTCTTAGCATGTTATTGGTCATAGTCAATGTCAAATCTACCTGAACTATCCTGCACAATATATAACATGCAGTTTGTATACTATAAAAGCATGCTTCCTGAATATAATTGCTAATTATCATATCAATATCACTTGAAAACTAAATTGCAAAAGGAAAACAAATTGAAAGAATAGATTCTTAATAAACTTTCAAGTTTATTCAGTAAACTGTATTTTATTAGTTGTATGTTGGAAATAAGAATAGTAATCTATAGAAAAATTCAAATTATTTTAAATTTTAATATATTTGGTAGTTCTATAATAATGGAAATTTCTATGAAAACATATTGGTAATTCTTCTCACCTTATTTTCTTGTAGTGACAATTCAATTTTTTCATATATTATATTTTATCTATTTTTTCATAAATTTTATTCTGAGTAGTTAGTTATAGTAAAAATTATATTTTAATAAGTGCACCAAAACTTTGAAAAGTTCTAGTAACAAAAAATCTGCTTGGGAGAAATACAGTTGCTACTAATACATTACAAATGTGTATTGTGCTTTATCAACTAAAATATTATTATCTTTTAAATTATAGCAACAACACATCAGAAATCAAAATTCTGTGAGACTTTCAATTTAGATTAAGAATTTGTGTTTCACCTCATTAAATAAGAAAATGAAAACGCATTTGTTTATAGCTTTTAATGACATAGCAGACTTCAGATTTATTCAGCCTTGTACTGTATACCACATTATTTTAGCCATATTCATTATATACATTTCTACAAATTCATTGTAAATACTATGGATTCAATGAATTTATGTGAAGCTTCACATTATTTTGTTATAACTGATTATTTTATGACTTTTGATTTCTGATATCAAAATACTTAGAGAACTGATGTTATAAAAGTAAGTAAAGTGCCTGATCTTTATGCTTTGTATATCCATACTAGCAATGTTTCAGAATTCTGGTCCTGCAACTATATGAGTAAGTAACTATGAACAAATCATTTTTTCTAGAAATTACTTTTACTTTTATTAAGATAAAATAACACAAAATATTTGTATGATGATAACCTACTCATTGAAAAATATTATTTATAGATATGAAGGCTGCTTCTGATAACTATTTTGTTGGGTCTTTGTGGTTATTTTCTATATTTCTTTGACTGCTTTCATTTGTTTTTAATCATCAAATGAACAAGTTTCCATAACTAATTAGAATATTCCATAACTAATTCTAAGATGGAAAATCATCTGCTTTTCATAATAGATATATTTTTCACATGTTTTAAACCATATTATATGAGTTCTAAAATTTTTAAGTGAATATTATTTGGACGATTGTAACACAAATCTTAAAAGGTCTTATTACATAAAAACCTAGAGCCAGATACAGATGTGAAAACCTGAGAAATCAGAGGAATAGTAAAATCCATGAGCCAACCTCACCTCACCAACACCTCAGTCTCCAAAGAGACCAACTTCCTGTATACCCACGTCTATATGCCTTTCTGTTCTGCCATATCATTTGCTTTCTCTGTCCAGCTACATCACTTTCTCTTCCTGCCCAGCTCTGTCATTTCCTGTCTATCTGTACAGACTTCCAGACCTCCATGGTTAATTAGTGTTGGAATTTAAGGCATGTGCCACCATGCCTAGCTCTGTTCCCAGTGTGGCCTTGAACTCACAGAGATCCAGACAGATCCCTGCCTCTCAAGAGATAGGATTGAAGGCATGTGCTACCATTGCCTGACTTCTATGCTTAATATAGTGGCTGGCTTTTTCCTCTGATCCTCAGATAAATTTTGTTGGGGGATACAGATAAAATATCACGTTTAGGTCAAAACGAATGTCCTTTACCTTCCTATAAATACACTGCCTTCTTCCCTTATTCTCCATTTTTCTTTACTCCATTATTATCAAGTGATGTCATATCATTTATGTGCTTAATTGCTGCTTCAGTCTCTGTGAGTTTATTGGAGCCCAACTTGATCCAGAGAGACTTGTTCTGGGGTCCTCCATCCCTCTGGCTTTTACATTCTTTCCAGAAGCCTCATCTTCTGTGTGGTTCCCTGAGCTCTGAAGGGAGGGACTGGATGGGGACATCCCACTTAGAGATGTGTGTTCCAAGGTGTCTCTCTCTGGACAGTAACTGGCTGTGGGTCTCTCTATTTGTTCCTATCTGGTCTAATCTCTTTGGTGTTCTGATTGTTTCTTTTTCCTTTATAGGCATCTCCTTCTTTAGGTTAGAAAATTTTACTTCTATGACTTTATTGAAAACATTTTCTGGAAATTTGAGGTGGATTTCTTCTTCCTCTATTCCTATTACTCTTAGTTTTGGCCTTTCATAGTGTCCCAGGCTTCCTGGATGTTTTGCATCAGGGATATTTTGAATTAAACATTTTCCTTGACCAATGTATCTGCTTCTTCAATCATATTAAAAATGCCTGAGATTCTTTTTTCCATCTCTTGTATTCTGTTGGTGAAGCTTGCCTCTGTAGTTCCTGTTCATTTACCTAGATTTTTTATTTCTAGAATTCCCTCAGTTGGGTTTTCTTTATTGATTCGATTTCCATCTTGAACCATTTTATTGATTTTCTTACACTGTCTGTTTGTTTTCTTAGATTTCTTTTTGGTTTGTTTGGTTTTTTTTTGTTTTGTTGCTGTTGTTTTTTCAAGACAGGATTTCTCTGTGTAGCCCTGGCTGTCCTGGAACTAGCTCTGTGTGACCAGGCTGGCCTCAAACTCACAAATATTGGCCTGCCTCTGCCTCTAGAGTGCTGAGATTAAAGGCATGCTCCATCACCACCAGGGGTTCCTGGATTTCTTTAAGGGAATTATTAATTTCCTATTTAAGGACATCTATCATCTTCTTAAAGGCATTTTAAGGTTTTTTTCTTGTGCTTCCACTATGTTGGAAATCCCAGCCTGCAGTGGTTGGATAGCTGGGCTCTAGTGAAGACATATTGACCTTGTTGTTGCTGACTGTGCTTTTGTGTTGGAGACTAGGCATCCTGGATTGGGTTTCTTATAGTCCTAGATGCTGATTTTTGGATTTGTCTTCATTGGTTGGGTGTTTGTTTCCTTGGTTTGTTTCCATTCTGAAATTTTTGGATAATGTAATGCCTCTGTCTTTCCTGTTTCACAGGCCCTGCCCACCTGGTGTGTTCCAAGTGAATGCATGCTGGTGTTGGAGGCTGAAATACTGGAATGAGTTGGACGAAGGCAGGTTCAAGGAGATCTTTGTGATTCCCTGGGGATGGGGTCAGGGAGGAAAGGGACACTGCAGCAGGTTTTTTGATATAGAGATGGGGGTGAAACTGGGGGATTGGGTCTGTGGGAGAAGGATTTTTTTCTTAATTTATACTCTTAAATTTTGTAATATTTTTACTTTTGCACCATTGGGGTCAGATATATTTGAAATTGTTGCTTAAGAATTTTATGCAGCCTCATAAACACATATTGAAATTTAATACATGAACAAATCCCCTGAGGACATTTTTATATAGTTTAGGATTCAGCATACCTGGTAAGAGGGGTAAATCTAATAAATTCTACCATAATAACATGATTAGTTTTGTGTAACAAATGTCTAACAAATGGCAATTTCCACAAATATGTTCTCCAGTTCTAGAACATATATTTATATGCCCACTCAAATACACAAATTAACATTTATTTATACTTATCTTATTGATTTAATAACTTAAATCTTCAAGATGTTTGTATCACTATGTATGTATATATGTATGTATGTATGTATACATAATGTGCTCTGGTCTTTATGAATTTGATTTTGTAAATTTCAGCCTTATTAAATTTACATTTTCTAACTTTTACTATCATGCAGAATAAAAAGAATTATCTTTCATGTTTTCGTGAAGTTCAATTGTATATCATGTTCTGTAATGTCTCATGTAATTTTCTCTTCAGTGTATTCTGATGTAATGATTATCCTTACCTTTGCTTTTGTTAGAATTTGCCATGTATTATCTTGGTTTCTTTTAATTATATTTATATTATTTGTATATAGATAACATGATTCATATATGTGTATATGTATATTTTTTATACATTATACATAATATATTTAGATTTGTATATGTGTGTATATACATATATACACATATATACAACATTTAAGTTTAGTGATACATATATATATATATATATATATATATATATATATATAATATTTTGTATGCTTGTGGGTGTACTTCTCTTGCTTATTTCCAAATCACATATCAAAGTGCATTTTAGAAACATGATAGTTATATTGAAAAAATAAATGAAGGAGAAAATGTCAACAGAAAAAATTACATATGAATATGTATATGCATATATGATTGTCTTAAAATTGTGTTGCCGTGGTGAAGTACATGACAAAATGCATTGAGAGAGTAAGAAAATTTATTTTCACACATGGTTTCAGGAGTTTTAGTCTATGGTCAGCTGTCTACATTGTTTGTAGGCCTATGAAAAGACAGAAAGCTCCTGGTAAAGTGGCATGATGAATGAAAGTTGACCACCTTATAAATTCCAGGAAGCAGAGTAAGAAAAGGGGATAGAACAAGATATATTCTTCAAAAATAAGCCCCCAGTGATCTACTTCCTTTAACCAGCTGCATATCCCACTTTCAATGACCTATCATGCATAACATCAAATTGTGAGATCAGACCACATACAAGACAATCACTTCCCAAAAAAGGAATCTCCACCCCTCACTTTGTAGACCAGACTCTCAGCACATGAGTTTCATACCATAACACATACATATCAATTATTTTAAAAAATATATTAATAGAAAAATTATAAAAACTATCATCCAGAATATCAACAATGGTGCCTAATTGCTCTTTTAATTTTCAATTACTATTATAATTTATAATGTCTATGCTGTTATATTCATTGTTTTAGGTAGAGTTTCTATTGCTGCGAAGAGACACCAAGACCACAGTACTCATGTAAAGGAAAACATTTAATTCAGGCTGGCTTACAGTTTCAAAGGTTAGTCCATTAGCTTCATGGTAGTGTTCAGGCAGACATAGTGCTAGAGAAGTAGCTGAGAATTCTACATCTTGCAGGCAACAGGAAGTGGTCTGACTTGCTGGGTATGGCTTGATCATATAAGAGACCTCAAAGACCACCTACACAGTGACATACTTCCTCCAACAAGGCTACACCTCCTAATAGTGTCACTCCTTCTTGGAGCCATTTTCTTTCAAACCACCATAATCATGTATAGTTATTCTTAGTTTTACTTACTGTCATGATTGATATTAATTTTTTCACTGCTGCATCATAGCATGGAGCACAGTTACTGAAACAGTAGATGATGTATAATGAGAAAAAAAAATCTATTTTTTCATTTATTTAGAATGCTACCAATTTTGTTGGTGGTTCTGGCGGGTTTTTGTTTGTTGTTTGTTTTGAGTTTTTGTTTTTTTGGTTTTTGAAGACAGGGTTCCTCTGTGTAGCCTGGGCTGTCATGGAACTTTCCCTGTAGACCAGGATGGCCTTTGCCTCCTAAGTGCTAGGATTAAAGGTATGTGCCACCATTGACATGAAGAAGTTACCGTTTTTTTAATTAAATTGGTATAGCACATTGTCATTTCAAAAATTAAAGTGGAAAATGTTACATAACAGATTTGAAGGAGTCAATGGAAAGCAGTTGACAGCAGTTTTTTTTGTTGTTGTTGTTTTGTTTTTTTGTATTTTGACAATTAATATCCATTATTACTTGTCATTCAGTTGGAGAAATTCTCAGAGAAAGAACTTTGCAATGTTATTTTGGTTCTGGAATAGTCTTTCTTGGAACCTGTACTGTCGTCTGCTTTTGTGTCAACTTGACTCAAGCTATTGTTACCAGAGAGGAGGGAGCCTTGGTTGAGGAAATGTCTCCATGAAATCTGCCCTGCCTGCAGGGCTTCAACGGGTTCTCGACCACCCTAAGGAGGAAATGTAGGGACAGGAGATACAAAGGAAAGACACCAAGTCTGGATTCTGATCAAGGTGCAACTTTATTTCTCTTCTACAAAGGTTTTTATAGCTCCACAGGGTGGGGGGAGCAAGAAGCTGTCATCTGCATAAGGTGGGGCAAGCTAACAGGATGTTTGTATAGGATGTTTACAGGGTGAGAGGGTCAAGGGCTCTGACTCAATGTCCTGTTGCTAGGCAACCTGACTGTAAGATGATCTAGTTCCCCATCTTATTGGGGGTCTGTATTTTTCCACTAACTAGAGATTCTGTCCTTGTCCCTGACAGAAATCCACCTGTAAGGCATCTTCTCTATTAGTGATCAATGAGGGAGGGCACAGCCCATTGTGGATGTTGCTATCCCTAGGTTCTATAAGAAAGGAGGTTGAGCAAGTCATGGGAAGCAAGCCTGTAAGCAGCTCCCCTCCATGGCTCTGCATCAGCTCCTGCCTCCAGATTCCTGTCCTGTTTGGATTCATGTCGTGCACTTCCTTCAGTGATGAACAGCAATGCTGATGTGTAAGCCAAATAAACCCTTTATCCCCAACTTGTTTTTTTGGTTATGAAATTTTGTTGCATCATTTGGAAACCTAACCTGGAAGGAACCCAAGCTCTAATATGAGCTATAACAAATAGAAAATGATAATAGAGACTTGGTGCTGGGAATGTCTTTCTGTATGCTGTGAAGGTATTGCTCTGATTGATTGATAAATAAAATGCTGATTAGCCAGTAGCTAGGTATGAAATATAGTGTAGGCAGGATAAGGAGAGAGGAGAATTCTGGGAAGTAGAAGGCTGAGTCAGGAGATGCTACCAGCTGCTGCCGCAATGAAAAGCAAGATGTGAAGGCAGAACTGGGAAAAGGTACCAAGCCACGTGGCTAAACATAAATAAGAATTATGAATTAATTTACGTGTAAGATCTAGCTAGCAAGAAGCCTAAGCCATTAGGCCAAACAGATTCAATTAATATAAGCATCTGTGTGTTTATTTGGGTCTGAGCAGCTGTGGGCCCGAGTGGAACTAGAGAAAACTCCAGCTACAACTTGGGATAAAGACTCATGGAGCATTTGCTTGAATGCTATAGTCACTAATTTTGTATCTGATTAGAATATGAGTTTGCAAGTGATAACGTCTTTCACTACCACTGGCTTCTGAGTCTTGCTATTTTCTGATAGTATTACACATAGAGGAAATTTTTTCTTTGGATGTATTGAAACTTTATTTTGAAAAGATCTAAATTATAATAAAATAAGAAATTGAATTGTTGTAGAACTTTCATTCGACAGGTATTATCTTTGTGATTAGATATGGAATTATGAGGAGATGCTCCAATGAAAATAGTGCATTCCATACATTTTCTGGATGTTTGCAGAAACATGATAATTTCCTCTTCATAATCTTAATCCACTAATTCCAAAGTATTTTGTCTTTTCTTTTTCATTATCTGCCATTAATAGCTCAAATGATAAAATAATATTATTAGTTTCAAATTTAAAATGAGCCCATGGTTGAGATACAAAAAGCCAAAATTTCCTAAATCTGTCATAATAGTAGAACCACTTCTACCTTCAATCCTTAATTCTATTATTCCTGCATTATAATACTACATATTGATTTATTACTTAAATATGAATACCTTATCTCATACACACTAAGCATCCTGAGTTGTGGTGAGCATGATGAACTTAGTTTTGTACTTGAGTTTGCTGTCCTTTTATTAGACTACCTGCTACTGTTCACTTTGGCATACCTATTATTTTCCTTCTTCAGCTCATATTCAGGCATTCATGTTGGTGAGACTTTATAGGTGTAACTTCTGACATTCCAGAGAGAAACAGTCTCACAGCAAATTCCCTGTTCTTGGCTTTTAAAATCTTCCTACATTCACTACCGCAAGAATTCTTGAACCTTAGGTTCAAGAAATATACTGTAGATATATCCATTGTTACAGGGCTCCACAACTCTGAATTTTGATTGCTGTGGTTTTCTGTAGGGATCTTTGTTGAAAAGGGACATTTACTTGATAAGGAATGAGGAATACACTTATCTGTGTGTATAAGGACAAATATTTAGAAAATATTTAGAGATTATGCTTGGTTATTAGAGTGGAAGTTATAGATTTTCCTCCATGACCTATGACTTCACTAGCCCTGGGTTGTTTGCTAGGTTTCTAGCATGAAGAATGATTTCTCTCTTGTACTGGTCTTAAGTTCAGTTAGAGAGCTGTTGATTACCACCAAGGTATGTGTGCCACTACTACATGCTTAGGATTATTATGCCATGATATATTTGATATGATTCATAGCCACCATAGATGGTGGGACTATTGGCTGTTTCTATCCTTTGGAAGCTTGCAAGGTGCCTTCTGGTACCATGAAAGCTAACTAGTTCGTAGTGGGGAGACATTCAGATCATTTCCAGCTCAGGCACCTCTAGGCCCTGTGTCTGAAGTACCCGTTTCAGCCTTAAGGACTTAACTTCCAAGTCTGAGGGGTAAGAAAGGGCAACAACTATTGTCTGTAATGTTTGGGGAGTCTCATGGACAATTCTCACCAACAACTCAAAAGAGGGTTTCTCCTGCCTGGTGTTGGGTTTTTTGTTAGATGGTCTTTGGTTTTCAGTGGAAACATTGTCAGCCCAGAGGAAAGACTTACATTTAAACTATATATGTGTATTTATACACGGATGTGTGTATTATAGCGTTTTTATATAGATAGTTAATATTATGATTCTTTGTGATGTTTTCAGACATCCTTAGTGTTATTTTACCCACCTCTCTCCAAATACAAAAGAATCTGCATTTCTGAAGAATCAAGAGAAATGGTTAATTGGCTATTAGGATCTTATGATAACTACAAAGGGGAAATATTTTTAAGATTTGTTCATATTACTGCAAAATTATTTCTGACTCTTATTGATTTCTTTAGAAACTTTTAGTAGTGCCAACTCTACCGGGTAGGTTTTGCACCCGCCCCCTCTGTTTCTACTTGGAAAAGGGCAGGCCTCTCATGAATTTTGACAAATCATGGCATATCAAGTTGCAATAAGACTAAGCAATTTGCCTTATATTAAGGCTGAACCAGGCAACTCAGTATGAGGAATAGGGTTTCAAAAGCTAGTAAAAGAGAGACATCCCCTGCTCCCACTGTTAGGAGTCCGATAAGAAGACCAAGCTATACAACTGTCACATTTACACAGAGGCTCCCTGGATGTCAGTTCAGCCTCCGTAAGCTTCTAGATAGTTAAGCTGTGGATGTCTGTGACCCCTCTGGTTCCTACAATCCTTCTTCCCTCTCTTCAACAGGATTCCCTGAGCTCAGCCTAATGTTTGTCTGTGGGTCTCTGTATCTGTTTCCATCAGTTACTGGGTGAAGGCTCTCTGTTGACAATAGTACTGAAAATCAGTGGGAAACCCCATTCATTAGCTTACATATTAGATCTTAAGACTTGATTTTGAGTTTCCTTTTTTCCCTAGAGGGCATGTTTCCACTCCTCAGGACTTTATTTAAGATGAATTGGATCCATAATGAGTGATAAAAGTTGAGTAACTTCCCATGCTGCACATTGGGTATCTTATTCCTTAATATTGTTTCAATATAGTACATACTTAGTGAATCCCTTTTCTAAGTGAATTTTCTCTAAAATGAAAATTTTTATATGATTAACACCAGTGAAACAATTACCATTCAAAAGTTTTTCCGTGATATTCTGGCTTCTTTTCAACTTAGAAATGCAAGAGATTACCAAATTGAAGTATTTACTAAACTTTAACCATGCTTCTCATTTTTGAAATTATTTTTAGTATCTGAATGCTACTTCTTCGTTTGACAACTGTGATAGTTAATCTTTATTTGAACTTGACCAAAGTTAGCATCACAATGGAAACGCAGTTATGGGTATGTCAATGAGGATGTTTCCAAAATGGCTTAACTGAGGAAAGAAGATTCATCCTGAATGTGTTGGCATCACATAGGCTTGGGTCCCAGACTGTATAAAAATAAGAAAATCAGCTGAGTGCTAGCATTCATTTTTTTTCTGCTTCCCGACTATAGATGGAATGTAACTATTTCATGCTTTTGCTGCCATTATAATGAACTGTAACCTTAAGCTCTGAGCCAACATAAACCTTTCATTAATTTGCCTTTGTCACATATTTGGTTACAGCAATAAAATACATAATGCAGAAAATTGGTACCCCGAGTAATGCCATTGCTGTGATAAACCTAATCATATGGTACTAAATAAACCATTGAAATACATTTGTGGGAGGAATATAGAATTTATAGAGTCAAACAAGAAAAACCCCACAACCATGTAAGCAGAGATGAATTGACATTTAGGGTGAGGTTTTCAAAAAAAAAAAATTCAAACATAAGATTCCCGGATTATAAGAATTTAGAGGTAAACAGGACTCTATCATGAGATGTGATAGAAGTCATCCATGTTATTATATTCTGGCAAGAAAAAAATCTGGCCTCATTTTTCCCTATGTGCTGAAAGGTTGGATGAGACAGAATTCTCAAGTAATAGGCTGGCTTGTTTGGTAGAGGAAATGTGAGATAGAAAAACACTCAACTCTGATGTGGCTATAATTATTCAGGTTGCAAAGAGAGAGAATAGAACAATATGGAAAATGTGACTTGTCAGGGAAAGAAATGTGAGCAGCTTCAAACTTGGGAATATGAATGCTGTGGACAAAAAAAAAAAACTATAATGAATAAAGATTTTAGTGACATTAAAAAGAACCATGAGATAATCAGAAGTGTGACCTGAAGGCAGAATTCTACCCACTGAAGGCTCCAATTTGTCTAGTTCTAATTAATTTAAAAGAAAATAGACTACAGTTACAGTTATAATGTCACTGAGGGAATTTCTTACTCAAAAAATCTGACCATTGAATGAACTCTCTAGTTTCAGGACACAGACATCAGTACAATTGTGGAGTATGGATGGCACACTATACCTCAAGCTGGCAGCTAAACTTGATAATGTTGTCCATGTTGTACTGGTTTTACAGGCAATAAATATTCAAGAGTGTGGGGATTGTGAAGACCTAAAATCCCAGAATGTTTCTGATGACAGGCAATATATGCTAATATCACATTGTGTTCAAAGAAACCCAGAGAAGCTGTTGAATGAACCTAGGTAAGTGCAGCCGAAGTTAATATGAAGATCCTAGAATGTAAGAGATACCAGAAATGTGGCCTTTCCCCAAAGGAAAGGTAAAGGCATAAAATGGAGCTGCCTCAAAATAAACGCTATACATGCTACAGAGAGCAGAATTGGAGGTATGGTGTTTTCCAAAACTGTTGAGTTTAGATGATTTTATCATGAACACAAAATGATGTGTATTTGCCCTGGTGTGTTTGAATCCTGCTTTGGTCTAATGTTTCTTTGATATACCCATGATCCTCTGTCTTCAGATTGGAATGTTTATTTTTTGCAAAACAAATCACCTTTACTATTGTTTGGATAGTGTTTGCCACACCAGCAAATTTCCTAATGAAGCAAGGACAAATGTTAATTTTACACACAATACTTGCTGCCAAATAGGAACTTAATATGCCTATAAATGAAGGCAGTGAAGGCCATTCACAGGGGAAATCTGGGAGTGACATTATTTCTCCATGTCATATGGAGTGGTGCAACTCCTTTATGAATGAGATCTGAAATGTGGGTACATGGATACCCCAAAACAAGGCTGAATGAGTAGAAAACATATTGCAATTCTGGAAATTGCATGTATGGGACAGTATTGTAAGAAATCTCTGTTAGCAATTATATTATTAAAAATAAGAATGTAACTGAAGCAAAGCTATCTTTTCATATGGAATTTGTCATCATAAGGGAGGAGTTAAATGGAGAAAAAATATGCACATAGAATCCTTCCATTTCACAGATAAATTAAGCACAAAGAATCACTACAGACAGGAAAATTATTGGGTCATTCTACCACTGGATCCACTGGGTATCTTATCCATCTTCTGCCACACCTATCTCTCTTCATTCTGTCTTAACTTCTACCAGGGATATTTTTCATAGCTCTTCGGGGAAACATATTCTTCATATCTGCAATTACATAGTTAATATTGAAAACATTTTTAATTCTTTGTATATTTTCTCTCCCCTTTTCCTTCCCTTGTTTGTACAACGAATGGTATGTAATCAAGGTCATTGGCAAGTCTTGCTGTATTATTCAGTAGAGTCTGGAATCTCATATTATGTACTTCTTTACACTCATGTGGGACCAAAAGTAAAAAAAAAAACAACAACATATATATCTTAAAAAATAAGCAAAAACCAAAGACCAAAAACAAACAAACAAAAAACCTGTTCTGAAAATCCAAACAACAAAAAAGTTTGCCTTACAGATTAACAATCTGTGAACAGATCTTCAGTATATTAACAAAACAAGGTATAATGGAACATATAAGCAGGAAAAAGTTGGATATATATATATATATATATATATTATATTATATATATATCATGATAAATTTGAAAATCAAGTAGGCTATTTTTACTATTTTTACAAGAAATGATACCTTAAAAGATGATTTTGTCCTCAGGTAAAATGACTGAATTTTTTAATGGAAAAAAGTTAAGATAAAATAAGAATCAGAATGATAACATACTGCAGAAGGTCCTATACCTTGCTGCAAAATGACTTGTAAAAGATTAAACTTAAAGATAGAATATATATGAGATTGAAAGATTATAAATTTCTTAGAGTCTGTTTAAAATAATAAAATTCTCCCATGATATTAATATTTTTGATAATATTTATGAAAACTTTCTAAAACAACAAAGACATGGAGTTTTACCTAAGGTAATGAACAGTGTAAAGATTTATTGAAAATGATTTTATTTTTATAAGCTTTAAATATATGGTACTCATATTTTCCATTTGCTGTGGAATGGTGGCTCAAGACTTTTGTTTTTTATTCATCCCGTCCACCATGAAATATTTCATGATACAGAGAATGTGATGCTAACTCCCGAGTGTCTTATATATTTGCAATTTGGGTAGAAAGTTGCCTGTGGTAGTGTATAACTTTAATCCCAGAACCCAGGAGGCAAAGAAAGACAGGTCTCTATGAGTTTGAGACTAGCCTTGTCTACAAAATGAGCTTGAAGACAGCCAGTGCTACACAGTGAGACCTTGTCTTCAAAAAAATAAATCAGTAGAATTTGCAAGTATTGTTGCTGGAGGGCTTCTCTCCAGGTTCCCCAAGGCCCGCAGTCCCACAATCCACTTATAAAATAATCACTCAGACGCTTATATCACTTATAAACTGTATGGCCGTGGCAGGCTTCTTGCTAACTGTTCTTATATCTTAAATTAACCCATTTTTATAAATCTATACCTTGCCACGTGGCTGGTGGCTTACCGGCGTCTTCACATGCTGTTTCTCCTCGCGGTAGCTGCAGTCTCTCTCTCCCCTTCCTGTTTCCCCAATTCTCCTCTCTCTTTGTCCCGCCTATACTTCCTGCCTGGTCACTGGCCATCAGTGTTTTATTTATATAGAGTGATATCCACAGCACTTCCCCTTTTCTTCTTTTTTTAAAGGAAGGTTTTAATTTTAACATAGTAAAATTACATATAACAAAACAATTATTGAGCAAGAATTACAGTTACAATATTAAAGATGTCCTATCTATCTTATATTTGTGAGTTTAAGGTTTTATATCTAACTTATCTTTTATCATAACTGAGGAAATTACAACTATCTAGTTTTCATCCACATCAAAGACCTGAGAAGGAACATAATGGTACCTGAGAAATGGTAGATGGATGCAAGCAACTTTCAGGAATCTTGCAAGAGTAGACCAAGACAGCTGGCAGCCTGGACAGTCACCTAATGTTTTTCAGCATTGTTGGTGCATTCAAATTGGCTACAGGCCAAGAGTATCTGACAGACCATTTTTAGATGCAGGAATTCTGAGAAACCATCTTATCCTGTATTGGCAGAGTACAGTGGTCGCTTTCCTTGTGTCCTGCTTGTCCAGAAAGGACAACATTGCATTTGTACTGTCAGCCGTCAAGGCAAGGGCAGTTCTTTGTCCAGTAGGCCATTTTGTGTCAAGAAGACAAACTTCCAAATGGAAATGTCTTAGAAGCCCAACATTCTCTCAGGATCAATTGGTGCAGCCAGGAGCAATTGTGTCTCATGTCAACAGAATTCTAAATTATTTAAATGCCATATTCTCTAGGTCTATGAAGTGTTTGAAGATTACCTATCTATCTGAAATATATCTATGTATACCTAGAAGACTTAAATAACATGGCTACAGATATGATTATCATAGATGACTAATTATTAATCTATTTTTTAATTATCCATTACAATTTTAAATGAGTTATATAAACATAATACCTCAAACAAGAATAGAAATATATATATACAGTATAGCAAAGTTAACTTCAAATTTGTATCAATAAACTAAAATTTATACCAATGTAAAACATTTTAAACATAAACTAAAATCTATACCAATGTAAAACATTTTAAACAAGTTGTTCTTTAAAAGTAGGTTCATTAATCTACCCTTTTATCTTATCATCTCTATATCCTCCTATATATCTATATCATATCCCCTTTTCTTTTTTAGAAAGAGATCACATTTATAATCAACCTGTTTTAAATAAAAATATTGGTTTTTCTCTGTCCCACACCAGAGGGCTCTTCTGATTTGGGACACAAGAATCTCTTAACCATTTTTTTTAAAGCAATATGTCTGGGTTTAGAGGGGGAGTGAGCCAATTCTACCTCCAAAGCCAGCTTGGTATATTTGGGAATTTGGGCGTAGCATCTCTTACTACTTCCTGCTGGAGGGGGGGGCGCTGTATCTTATGGGGACGCAAAGAAAATTTTAGGCCTATGGGGTAGTCCGTGAAGCTGTATTGTGTGAACCAGTTGCCTTGAAACCACTCTGGATGTTAGATCATCTGGGCCATGGTGTCATCGGAGACCTTTCAGGGGGTCTTGGCTGGTGAAACCTGATGTATCTTAATCTGGAACAAATCCACAGCCTCTGGCTTTCTGTGGAAACAAAAGCAGAACCTCTTTTCCAAAGCAACATACCCTTAAATCCAAATTTTGAAGCCAAGGTACCTTTAAAATATACATTTTGGCATAACTCAACAGCTTTTGCAATCAAATGTTTTTCTTCAGTTACGAATATCAAAGAGAACATAATCCAGATTCTCTGTGTGGTAGCCATCTTTACGTGGCTTATATTTTATATTACCTTGAGCCTATTGCTTTAAACTACACCATTCTAAGACCGAAATGGCAGCGCTGTGGCTGCTGGCTCCGCCCACTTCAGCTTCCCAACATGGCAGTGGTACGTTTTCCACCAGCTCTGGGAGTCATCAAGTCTCAGAAATAGTGGGTCTAAGCTTTTATCAAAGCAGCATGTAGCCCAGGAACCTTTTTTTATTTTATTTTATTTTTTTTAAATACTAGTAAAGACTAAATCTGCCACACAGCGTAATGTGCCGCTGGCAGACACCTCATTCCCACCATACTGCCAGTCAAACACACATGCCAGGAACCCGCCAGTGTTCAAACCTGCCTTTTGTGGCGTCTAGCTGCCTGTATGAGACAAGAAGCAGGAACCTGGTTTTGGCTCTGTTTAGAATTGGTTATTAAATATTCTCAGGTTTAAGGTGGAAACTCGAGCCGTTGGGCACCATTTGTTGCTGGAGGGCTTCTCTCTAGGTTCCACCAAACCCCACAGTCCCACAATCCACTTATAAAATAATCACTCAGACGCTTATATCACTTATAAACTGTATGGCCGTGGCAGGCTTCTTGCTAACTGCTCTTTTATCTTAAATTAGCCCATTTCTATAAATCTATACCTTGCCACATGGCTGGTGGCTTACCGGCGTCTTCACATGCTGCTTCTCCTCGCGGTAGCTGCAGTGTCTCTCTCTCTCCTTCCTATTTCCCCAATTCTCCTCTCTCTTTGTCCCGCCTATACTTCCTGCCTGGTCACTGGCCATCAGTGTTTTATTTATATAGAGTGATATCCACAGCAAAGTATACCTAGCAGAACAGGGAGAGGGGATCAATAATCACAAGAAACAAGGTATGGGACAGCTGTAAATTTGTGGGTGAATTTGAATTTGTGATTAGATAGAAGAGCTGTGAAAGCTGCTGAAAGTGTCATGGAGGAGATTTTATAATTTTCTGAAGACTTTCAGGGTATTGATATAAACCCTACCTTGCTAAAGTTATGCTAGCTAGTGAAGGGAGAATGTTAAAGTGGGACTAAAGGGCTCCAGAGGCTCTGCAACAAAATAAGACTCTTGTAAGTCAGTTAAAGAAATGAAGTGACTCTATTTAGAAATTATTAGGACCTCTGAATTCAACAGCAAGGGGCTATGACAAAATAAAAAACAAAATAGTTCCAGTAGGGATCTTAGTATAGTTGTGAAGCAGAATGCTTCTAAAAGCCATAAGGTTATTAAATAAGAAAAAAACTCAGTATGGGGGTGGTCTACTTCTCTGAGAGTTGGCGGCCAGGAGCATCCTGATATTTCTCACACTAAACAGAATATTGCCAGTTTAATTTTATTGCACCAAAGAATTAAATTACAAGTTCCTGTTGCTGGAAGCATGACATGTTATACTTCAGGACATGAAGAAATCAATTTTTAACTCTCGATATAAAAACCACAGCTCTCATCTTAAAGGGGAATAAGAGGTCATTTATTTTGGACCCATTTTGAGTGACCATGGCCTGGGAACATAGATTTAAGTTACCCCAAGTTCCAACAGGAAAAGAGTTTCATGAAGCTTTTATTTGTTTGTGTTTTTTGTTTGTTTGTTTAGTTTTACATAACAAACACGGTCATAATTCAAGGAAAGCTTAAAATACATCAGGGTATGTCAAAGAGGCAGTAACAACACTATGGGTGAAGTATTTTTTAGGCCAAGGTTGGTATCTGATTACATTTTTAGTGGTCTCCTAAGAAAATATATTCCAAAAGGTTTTTTATCTATTAGTCACAGGATGTTAGTTCTTGCATGTAGGTAGACAAGGAATCACTATTTAGAA
Source organism: Peromyscus leucopus (assembly GCF_004664715.2). Lineage (NCBI taxonomy): Eukaryota > Metazoa > Chordata > Mammalia > Rodentia > Cricetidae > Peromyscus > Peromyscus leucopus. Next base: position 72,655,419 of record NC_051083.1, read on the forward strand.
GTCCAACAATTGTCTGAGATAATGTAATTGGCCTCTGGTCCTGCAACTTTCCAACTTCTCCACATCCTGTAGTTCTAGTCAACCAGTGTCTGCAAACACAGCTTCTTTCCAGGAATTTTCATTCACACGCCCATCCCACTATTAGCATCCGTAGTACTGTTGAAACACAACACAACACAACACACACACACACACACACACACACACACACACACACACACCAAAAAAAGCTCGTATCTTAAATGGAATGGGATATTTTGTAGCCATTTTTGAGTGATGATGGCCTGGGAACACAGAATTAGTCTACCCCAAATTCCATTTTCCAATGTGAAAACAGTTTCATGTGAAGTTTTTAGTTTTGCAGAACAAAGACAGTCACAGATTAAGTCCAGTTTAAAATACATTGTAGGATACACCAGAGATGCAAGTACAGAGAGATGGGGGAAGTTTTTCTATAGGCTGAAGATGCTATCTGATATCATTTTTAGCTTTTAGATTGGTGGCAGACAGTTGTCTGCTAAGTTAAGAGATTCCAACAGGTTTCTGTTTTTTAAGTCACAGACTGTTAGTTCTGACATAGAGGAGGGTAAGAAATGGCTGTTGCAAAGAGCTAGGACAAGCCCACAATAAGATAATTAACCTCCAATCTCTCCATGGTAATGAAAGTCTAATAAGTCTATCAGTCTCTGCAGACATAGCTTCATTTCAATAGTTTTTGTTCACAGCAATATATTGGGTGTTTGGAATGAATTCAATTGATCTATTTTAAGCAGTATATCCTCATATTTTTATAAACTAATCATCACACAAAATAGAATATGTGAAATCAGTAAAATGGAATAAGAAATAAATATAAAAAACAAAATATAAAATTATTATCAGAAATAGTCATGACCTGTTATAAGCAGTGATACTTATCTGGAAGGGAATCAAAAGACACAAGGAAAGAAATCAAAACTAGACAAGTATGATTACATTCAAATAGAAACTTTCCTCATGCCTGAATAAACAAAGAACAGTGCATGAAGATACAACCTTCAGGACGGGAAAGAATCTAAAACAACTCAATTACAACAAAATTCACTAACATATTCAAAAGTAGGTAAAATACCTAAACAGATTTTTTTCCTGGAGGCTTAAAAACAGCAAACAGATACATGAAAATGACTAACATTAATAGTTTTCAAGGTAATGCTTTTCCAAGTGCAACGAAACATCATGCCAAACCTGTTAGGATAGCTATTGTAAGATGTCATAAAGACTAACTCTAAGTCAAAATAGGAGAAAACGGCACAGGAACAGGTCTAGTCTGTTTAGAGGGGAGCAAATCACCACAGCCAACATAGAAGGAAAGTAGAAGGGAGTTTCATGAGAAAATTAAAACAAAAAAATAAATAAAACATAACTAGCCCATGATACATCAGTCCTACTTCCTGGTATATAGCAAAAGAAAATGAGATCAGTATTTTGAAAGGACATCTACACTCAAATTGTTAACAAGAGCTAAGATATGGAGTCAACTTTAATATACATCAATGAAAGAATTGTTAAACAAAATGTCATATTTACACAATAGAGGATATTAAAACTTGAAGATGGTATATGGTTACAATAACATGGATAAAATTGAGGAAATATGCTTATTAATTGTGTTTAGTAAAATATGAGTAATACAAAGACAATATGTAATCTCAATTGTGTGTATGACTTTTTTCCATTTAATATCCATTCTTTGTTCTGTGCATTTATAATTTTGTTTATTCTGTGTTGTAAGGAGTTTCTTCTTTAGTACTGTCTCTTTGGTGTTCTCTGTACCTCTTGCACCTTGATGGGTGTCTCTTTCCTTAGATGGGATATATTTCTATAATTTAATTATGTATGTTTTTTCTATGCCTTTGACCTAGGTTTTTACTCATTATTCTATATCTATTATTTGTGGGTTTGGTCTTTTCATGGTTTCTCAGAATCTCCAGATATTTGTGTTGCTATTATTTTTTATTTATTTAAAATTTTCTTTGACTGAACTATCCATTTCTTCTACATTGTATTCAAAATCTGAGGTTCTTGCTTCTGGGTCTGCACCAAGGAGCTGAGTCCCAAAAGGACAGAGGTGGACTGAGAGAAAACATATATTACTTTAAAGGTTTGATCAAAGTCATTAGTACCTAAAGCTTAGGCAAAATACATTATGTTTTTACAAATTTTTAATTTATATCTTTTTAAAATCTATGTAGCAGAAGATTAAGAATATGACTTTTAATCTTGCTGCCATTTCAACTTCAGAATATCCTCTCTTGCATGAAATATATAATTAATGTAATTATAACACTGAAGTTCATAAAAGATACTATTTTACTGTGAAGGATTTCCAATTATTCTACCAGAGGGTCTTCTTTTTTAAAAAAGAGTGACTTGGTTTCCTGTGCAATTTGGATTGAAATTCAGAACATGCATTTCTATAATTTGGGGGAAATTTTTGAGTGAGTTGAGTCAAGACATCCTTTATAATAACTCAATAATCCTTCTATTTGGTTAATAATAAACTTCTGGCTCAACAGGTATAGTAAGTTGTTCAGTATTTTGACTTTATAAATCTAGGGATGAAAATATTTTCCAGTTACTTAAGGAGGGTATTATTCAGTGAAAAGGTGAACTAAAAATTAAAAATGAATACATTATTCACTTTCTTGCTTTTGGATGCAGCTTCTGTTTGGAGATTTTGTTTGTTACAATGAATATTATGTTTCATTTTTTTTAAGTGAGCTGATTTAGGTGACAAAAGATCACAGGACTTGAAAGATAATGGCTGTTTGGCAAGAGAAAAAAATTGTTAATAGCTCAAATGATCTTTGAGTTTGTTTTTTCGAATGTGAATAAACAGCAAACAGTAAATTATTTTATTCTAATGCACGACTTGCTATTGTATAGCTGGAAATAGTAAAAGGTACTTGTTTTAAATAAAATTTGGTGCTTTAAGAAATGGAATATAAATATAATGTATGATTTTTGTGAGGCATATACTCCATTAGCATAAAAATTGGTTTATTTTACAGACCAGTCAGTGCAATAGGATTTTATTATATAATTAAAATAGCATCATAGGAATTGATTTGTTCTATTGCCATTGATTGAGCTATATTTACTAGTTTATACAATATAATTGGTTTTGAAACAGCTATATGAAACCTATTTGCATAGATAGTTGGACAAATCCACATTCCATATGTAAAATGATACAATGAAGTAGAAAGGCAAAGAGATCCAATTATCAGTCTTTGGATCAGGTGTGGTGGTCTGAATCTTGATTCAACAACTTAATAATATCACTCCAAATAGCTTATGTTGCTGCTTAGCATGTAGTTAATAGTACCTATATCATAGCATTGATCTGGTATTTCAGTAAAGTAGTTTATGTTAGCTATGATTGGAATAATGTCTTGCTTATGAGAGTACTATTTATGTGTCAACTATTAATAATGCTTATTCTCATAGACATTGATTGAAATTCATGTTAAACAAAAGAGTTTATATATAGTGTGTCAATGATTGAAAGTAGGAGACTTTAAATTATAATAAAAATTATGAAAAATGAGCCTGATCATACTGTTTCATTATTTGTTACCAAAATAACCTGGATTCTCTTGTTTTGTCCTGTCTTGATATCTGGGTCTGAGAGTATGGATCAGTGGTAGAGCATTGCCTAGTATTTGAAAGGACTTGGGTTCAGTTCTTAGTGTTGAAAAAAAGAGAGGGATAGAACACTAGAGATAAGTAGTGGGTCTTTTCTTAGCAGTTTTGAGACCCTGAGTTCAGTTATGCATAATATGTAAAAATCACTGATACTTTCACCTTTGGCACACTGTCTTGTCTCATCACTTCAATAGTACTATATATTCACTGTATTGACACAGATTCTGACTGTGGTCTCTTATTTTTATCTCCTTTTTCTGCCAGCACATTCCATTCATATGTTCCAAACTCACAAACATCACATGCTATTTGATTCAATTTGTTAAGGATGTTGGACAATGTTTGAGATATTTCTTAGCCTTGGTTATTTGTTCATTTGATAGTTGTATGTTCTTATACATAGCCCATTTTGAAAATGGGTTGTTTGTTTTCTCAAATATATATGAGCAACACACAATGATCTTTTTAGGTTGTAATTATAAAAATATATGTATATATGTAACAAGTATAATTAAAAATCAGAGCCTGTGAATTTGAGAAGTGGGAGGATACAGAAAAATTGGAGATAGAGAAAAGAGTAGAATTATGAAAATATAACACACATTCAATTCTCAAAAAATTATAAAAAGATACACAGTAAAAAGTTTATTTTCAAGGACAATATTCTATAATTGGTTATTATGACAGATACTTAGCCATGTGATTATACTAAAGCTATTGAATTGGGTAGCTTAACCTGGTGAATTGTATGGTATGTGAGTTATGCCTGAGAAGTGTTGTTAAGAGAAATATGTTGTAGAATTCTAAAACTACCCACAAAAATTCATTATTAATGTTCACTATTATGCACATAAAATTTCTTGAATAAAGCCCAAAGTTGTAAAAGTATGATTACACAGGAAGACAAAAAACATAAATGTGAAAAATATTTGACTCAAATTAAAATAAGATGACTGAAAGAAGATATGGAAATATTGAGAAAAATAAGTGAAACAAATTAGTAATTTAGTAAATTATTTTACTCAATTATTTATGTTACTTATTTTTAATTTAAATATTTATAAAAATAATTGACAAAAATAGAATGTAAGAAAACTCTGTTATCTGCAAATTCTATTGTTTGTTTTTCATTATATTTTTATTGATTATTTGGGAATTTCACATCATGAACCCCAAGACACTCATTTCCCAGTCCTTCTGGGTCTGCCCTCCCCACTCTCCCAAGACAGGGAAAAAAATTCAAGTCCAATTTGTGTCATCCATATGCTCAATGGTGTAGATGAATTTCTAAAATGGCCTTATTAAATTAAAAAAAAAAAAAACATGAAGCCAACTGTAGGGGTGAAAGCCTTAGATCAGGGAAATAGGGAAAGCCACCAGGCAACCTTACCTCACCAACTCTGCAGCTTCAAAGTGCGAGTTACTTCCTGTCAACCCACTCCTTTATTACCTTGCTGTTCTGCCCTCTCATTGGCTCTCTTAGCCAGCTACCTCACTTCCTCTTCCTACACAGCTCTGTCACTTTCAGTCTATCTGTACAGAGCTCCAGGTCTCTATGATTGTTACTGTGATTAAAGGTGTGTGTCGCCACGCTTGGCGTTGTTCCCTAGTGTGGCCTTGAACATATAGAGATCCTGGCTGCTAAGTGATAGGAATAAGGATGTGTGCTACCACTGCCTGACTTCTTTGTTTACTTAAAATGGCTTGTTATTTCCTCTGATCTCCAGGCAAACTTTATTAAAGCATAAATAAAATGTCACCACATTTCAGCACCCCCACCAGGAGCCATCAATTGTGAAGAGATATATTTAAGTATCTTATCACAGCTGCTAAGAGTCACCTCCTATTGCCTTATGTCTGGGCTGTTACTATTTTGAGAGGTGGGAAAGTGGTGAGTAGGGAAGTGGGGTATAGGTATAGGGGTTGTCACAGAAGCCTTCTATGTCCTTCTTTCGCAACTGTGAGTCTCCAGTCATCAGTGCCAAGGCAAAACTAGCTTCTTTGCCCTCTACAATGAGCAGGATCATGGATGATGGAACTTATACATGGTTTCTGGCAATGGCATGGACCAAAGACATCCACATGGTCCCTAGGGTCAGCATGTCAACATGACCTTAGCATGGTGTCCAGTGACAGAACAGACTAAGGACATCAACATGTCCCTCTGTAACTGCATGGTCCATGGACATCATCATAGCCCTCTGTGGCAGCACAGGCCAAGGACATCAACATGGCCTCAGGTGGCAGCACAGACCACTCACATCAATATAGTTCCTGGCAAGCAGCACAGCCCATGGACATCAGCATAATCTCAGGTGGTGGCCCAGAACAAGGGTATCTGTATGGCCTTTTGTGGTAACTAAGGCCAGGGATATCAACACAGATGCTGGCTGCTGTACAACCACAGACATCCACATGAACCTCAGGCTTCACTATAGCCTGAAGCACAGGACCATAGATACCAAAGTGGCCTCCAGGAGTAGCATGGACCATAGAGGTCTTGGATCCAGAAAATGAACCATTCTTCATCTTGGACATCCTGTCATTGCTCAGAACCAGAGGAATCCTGCAGGCCGGCAGTGTGTTTGGGAGCAGAGTCCGAGTGAAAGTTCTAGAATCCTGTACACCACCCTATTGGCACTACTCTGCAATAACATGTTCCCCTGCTACCACAGGCTTCTCTCACACCTATCACTGCCATCGCAACTCTAGCTCTGTCTCTCTCTACTGCTCTGTTCTTCCATCTTTCCTTCCAGTTTCCATAGTCCACATTTTAAAAACATCTTCCCATAAGAGTTGCCTTGTTTTTTTTCACAGTTGTTTTGGAGCTATTGCAATCTCCATAGACTCCTTTTCTCCAGCAATGTCAACACTCAGAGTTTCCGTGGGTCTCTTAGATTCCTCAGAATTCTACAGGGGTGCCAGCAGCTGCCGCTATCTTTGTTTTCTCCAACTTCTCTTCTTATTAGCATTCTCACAGTAATTATTTCTCTTTTCAAGAAATTCAGAAATTTCAGGATAGCATACAATGTTAAAATTTGATATTTAGAATATTAATTTAGAAAAACACATTAATAAAAATTACTATGTCTATATATATTTGCCACAAAATTGAGTTCCAACAAGAAAGCATTACCTGGAAGGTGTGGAAATTATTTACATATGTAATAATATATAAGATCTAGTTCTAAAAACAAAATTGCTAAAACTACGGAAGGAAAGGAACTTTCATAGATTGGGATGTTTATATATTTATTGGTGGATTGTGTACATTGTTACATTGTTTATGTGCCAAAGGGCACTTTGAAGAGTTAGTTCTTCCTTTCTATGATGTGAGTAATGAGGATCAAATTAAGATCTAAGATAAGAACCCTTAGCTACTGAGTCATCTTGCTGGCTCAAGCACAGATTTTTGACATTCAGTTCAAATCAGTGAAATTAAAAGATAAGGAAAAAGTATTAAAGATATAGAAAATTTTAACAGGACACTGAATATGAGATGAATCTATTATTTCAAACACATTAAATGTGTTTAGAATAATTTGACTATTAGATAATAAAGTACTCATATAAATTCAAATCACTGAAACATCAGATTACATTTTTAATAATGATTAAAGATTGGGGTAAGTATTGATCATAGTTCATCAGCAGAGTGCTTCTCTGGCATGCACAAGGCACTACTTTTAATACCTCAAACCACACATGCTAAAAAGAGTCTGGCTAAAATACAATTAGAGGATAGAGATGAATTCTACCATGTAAAATAGGATTACATTGGCTGAAATTTATAAATCATTGTAGAAAAATAAAAATACCTATAATTAAATGATAAAAGTCTATAAAAAGTTATGAAGTGAAAATAATAAATAAATTGATATGTATGTGTTATACACAAATTATATATATATGGCTCAGAGAACATCATAGAAGTGACAGTAGAAAGAATGAAAGAAAGAAGTGGGAAATGGGAAGTAGTACCGTGAAAAATTCTTCTGAACATGACATGAATGTTTTAAGTATGAACTCAGCACCTGTACAAGATCTGGAAAACAACAAAATAGATAAAAATTTCAGCATATGTTCAGGAGTTCTCACTACTCACAGAGTAGCTATTGGTAGTTAATGGTTGCTGAGTGGAGAAGAGTTACTTTCTTTTAATGGAATCAACATAAATATCCATCAAGTGCTAAATGAATAAGGGAAATATAAATATACACAAGGTTATATTCCTCAGCTCTTAAGAAAAATGATAACTAAAAATGAAAAAAATAGATACAAAAGAAAAACATTATACTAATTGAGGTTACACAGAGACATCAAAACAAAAGTTGCATGTTCTCTTTCATATGTGGATCCTAGCTTTGAATATTTTGTATTGTATGTTTAACTTAGAATACATATGGAAGCCAAGTAATTAGACATGTGCCACTTAGAAAATTAAGAGATAGTAAAAATTTAGATATGGTGATATTTGTGCTGAAATGTGATTTTATTTGTACATTAATAAATAAAGTTGCCTGGGGGTCAGAGCTAATAGCAAGCCATAGCAGAAGCTGGGTGGTGGTGGCACACACCTTTAATCCAGATCACATGACAGACAGATCTCTGTGTGTTCAAGGATACAGCCAGCATGCAGACACGCGCCTTTAATTTCAATACCAACCATACAAGACCTGGAAGTCTGCACAGACAGGCAGTGATGATGAGGTCATGTGGTTGGGTTTACAACCAATGAGAAGGCAGAACAGAAAGTCAATAAAAAGACAGACACACAGGAAGTAGGTCTCTTTCTGAGTGAAAGGACGGCAGGGGCAGGAAAGGTAAGAAAGGGTTTTTAATATCAGCTCTTAACTACTGCTCTGACCTTTTGGGCTTTTAACTCTGCATTTGGCTCTGTGTTTCTTATTTAATAAGACTGTTACATCTACATTTAGATAAATGAAAATATACAAGAGGAATATATACTGGGGAACGCTTCAAGCATGGAATGCATGGGAGATGGGAAAGTGAGCAGCTAAGGGAAGAATTAAGCAAAATTAAGGGTGTATAAAAAAGCTATAGAAGTAAAAAAACAACCCAACCTAAGTAAAAAAAAAACATTTTAGAGTGGATAGTAGAACATTAGTGACATAAAATATGGAGGGGAGGGTAGAGCTCAGATTAAAACTCTAATTTGGAATAGAGGCTGTGTGACAGGGGAGAGCAGCTGCTAGGAGGTAAGTTGACTAAAACAATGGATGTATGAAGAAGCCCTATGGGAATTCACTAGTTTGTAAGCTAATTAAATATAATATGATAAAGATAATTTTATCAGAAGTACCCAGTATGAATGAACAATATTCTTCCCAGAAGACATAGGATAAATAATGGAAATCTCCATGCCAGGAATGGCATTTTTCACAACTTGTTTTTGATCAGAGTGGCCATAGAGGCACAATAAACAATGCATGCTATTGTTACTGTTTTTGTTTGCACCCCATAATTTAATGATAACAGCCACTTGCTGAGGACACCACAAACTTTGGTTACAGGACATTAAGAAATCAGTCACAAGCTGCAGGTAAATGTCTTTGCTATGTAGCTTTCATCATGATAGAAAAAGCTACTCAGGCTGTTGGGGCTGTCAACTTGAGTGTACCTGAAATCGACTAAAGCCCAAGCAGCTGGGCAAACCTGTGAGGCATTTTTCTTGGGTTGGGGGGTGGCTCACTGAGACAGGAGTACCCACTCCAAATCCCTGCCATACTTTCTCATGGCAGCCCACATAAAACAATATGAAAGAAGAAAGCTTTTGCTTTTGGCCTGCTGGCACTCACTCACTGACAAGTTCATCTGTCCTGTTGATGTGACATTCCTTTGCTGATATTAGAACCTAGTTCTTCAGAATTCCTATGTAGACTAAAGACTAGCTGAATCATCCAGCCTCACGGACTGCCCAACTGTTAGATTCTTGGCCTTTATGTCAAGTGACATCTATTGTTAAGGTAGCAGGGCCACAGAGTAAAATGTAAATGGAGCCTTCTCTCCTGCCTGCCTGTTCCCAAATACCTAGCAGCTGCTTCTCAAATTACCCCACAGAGGCTTATATTAACTATAAATGTTTGGCTGACTGCTCAGGCTTAATATTAACTAGTTCTTACATTTAAATTAACCAATTTCTATTGATCTATGTATTGCCATGTGTCTTGTGACAATACCTGTCCTCTAGCATCTTCCTTCTTTGGCAACTGGCTTGCTTCTCCCCCAACTCTGACTTCCTTTATCCCAGTCCTCAGTTTGATTGTCCCACCTAACTTCCTGCCTCACTACTGCCCAAACAGTGTTTTATAAGCAAATGAGAGTAAAACATATTCATAGTTACAGAAGGATCATCCCACAGCAGTGGAAGCCAATCTAATAAATCCCTTTTAATATAGATTTATTTATCAATTTACCTTTCTAGAGAACACTGAATAATATACCCACTGTTGAAATCTGCATGTTATGATAACAACCTACTAGGCAAGATATGCCAATTGATACAATAATAAAAAGCCTGATTATGGGGGAGATTTCATGATATGAATAAGAAATATCTTACATAGTCTCAGAAAATAAAATATGGGTCCTAGTAAGTAGTACTGATTGGGGAGATGGGACTTCCTGGAAGAAGTACACTACTGGGAACAGGGTTTAGGAGTTTAAAGTCTCATCACATTTCCAGCTCACTTTCTCTCTCTTTGCTTCCTCTTGTGACCACCTGCTGCAATGTTTCCCACACCATTATAGACTCTCCTTCTGGAGTCATAAATCAGAATGAATTCTTCCATAACTTTCTCTAGTCATGGTGTTTTATCACAGAAACAGAAAAAATAACTAATATAGGGGGTAACAAGCGACTCTTTTTATTGGATTTGGGGCCTGCTCCACTGGAAATTATTGTTGCTTGCTTCTGTAAACTTAGCTCCAATCCCATGACTGGAGAGCTAATAGACCCTAAAGAGAAACCTTCTGATTCTGTTTTACTAGATGGTCATGTTTTCAAACTACTTTTTAAATATATGTGTTTATATCTATAAGTTTGTGCTACTATCAGTTTTGGTGAGAGAAGCTTCTTTTGTAGATTATACTGGCCAATGCAGAGATTTATAACTGAGTATAGTATTGATAGTAAGTGACT